>NC_069140.1:57307607-57639259 GCF_943734755.1 Anopheles moucheti
TCATTACTTTTATTTAGTTTTGTAGTATTTTTAGTTTTGTTTTTAAATTTTTCATACTATCATAACACGAGAGGTAAAATTTTTCCTGTCAGCAATGAACAGTGGGGAAATATAATTAAGCCAAAATGAAAAAATATATCATTTTAGATAAAAATGGGCATACAAACTTATAAACAGCAAGAATTAAAAAAAACACCACATCAAGAAGTACATCAGTAGGCTCGAGTTGATCTAATTTACTACATTTGAGTTGTACATTTGTCCTAGTATTTGTATGACTGCAACCTGATGTGCGGTGTTAACGGAAAAGTGTTCTAAATTTCAGTCGCGCTGGTGGAGTTTTTACTTGTTTCAGTTCTTAAAATATATAAAAGTACGCTTTTCATAAAGAACAATGCATGCCTTTAGGAAATCAAACCACCGCCTAGGAATATGAAAATGTTAAATTTCCCTAATCGTTGGGCGAACCGTTTTTAGTACATGCCCCAACGAGACCACAAGACAATTCAAACAGGGCTGAACAACGTGGTTGGTCGTCCAATATCATCACAACGATAATTGTAAAAAATATTATGTCATACGACTTGTTGAGTCAAAGAACTAACTCTATTTTATTCAAAACCAAATGACTGTATGATAAGTTCTTCTTTTCCCACCATTTGTGCGATATGCATATCTACTGATATGCATGTTTTATTTTTTTCATTAAACCATCATTTTACAATTAAACAATACATTATACAAGACAACAACAATACATTAGAATGTATGCAGAAATAGATTTCTTCATAATAAACTAAGTGTTATTCCTACAAGAGAACGGGACAAACAATTTATGATGCACATAATTCAAATTGCAGGAACTTGCGTCCATCGCGTCGATTGCTCGTGTTGTGAATCTCCGGTACAGAGGGCGATGCGAGAATCGAATCAGTTGCGTGCTGGCATTCATACCGATCAGTTCGCACGAGCTGCTCCTGCCAACGGAGAGCACAAAACGTGGTGTGCGTAAAGCATTACCGCGGTTGGTAATCGCGGTCGTCAGAACACCTATTGAACTTTACCGTGGCGAGGCGCGCATTTTTTCTTTTGTTTAAACTTAGCACCGGACCGAAACCAATCAAAGTGTTGTACAAAATAAAGTGAATTAATTTGAGGCCGAAAATAGCACGTGCAAACACAAAAAAAAACATCCACCTTAACAGCAACACGGTACCGCGGATTGAACGAAACTAATGGCACCGTATCAGACGTTTTTTGTGTTTCTCGTTAATCCGCGGCAGTTTCATCGTGACATGTTGAATAATTTGTTATGTCCTCAGTGAGAAAGTGTATGAGTTGCCGCATAGCGTAGACAAACTTTTCCTTGTACAAACCGGGCTTGGAGGTGTGCAACAAGCAGAATAAAATGTGTGATTGGTGGGCATGTTTATCCCATCGTTAATGCCACAAAGATCAGCTATTACTCAAGTGAATGTTTGTTAATAAAAAAAACCGCCTAGTTGAAACAATTGCCAAGATTCTATTTGCTGCGCTAAAGGTAAGTATTTACATTGTGCGTTTCGTTTGATAAGGTTATGCTAACAGGAGATGAAAACATGATCAACCGCCGGTGTTAAGGGCAGAAACGACGAGTTTCATCCTTGGCATCAGCTTATTAATTTTAAGTGGATCAGCATATTAAACGCATACTCCAGCCATCGTTTGTACAGGCCTGGTGCTGGTTATATACCAACAGGACAACGGAGAAAAATGTAGTGCATGATGGATTGGATGATGGATAGATCGATGGTGACTTGTTCGTCAATTAGCGCGACTTCATGCTAGATATAGCACGTTGCACACCTTCCTCCGTGCCTTGTGCACAGACTGCCGAAGCCCAAATCCACGGCAGAACGAGCGCAGATGGCGATGGTGGCCCTATCAAACGGTGTAATAAATTCGATAAACGGCACGTAACAGCCCATCGATCAATTGCGCATCGTTATCCGGTTGCATTTGGGGCATTATATTGCACGAAATGCGCATTGTGCATCGTGTGACAGTGTGGTCGAATTTGTGACAAACATTCAATACCCCCCGTAATTAGGTGGCGCTGATACCCTTTCGTGGTACGTCAATCCGTGCTCTCTTCCATCCCACTGGTTTGCGGATGAACCGTCCTGCCTGCCTGGAATCAAGTGTGAGTAAACAGATTGGGTCCGCTTGCCTGTGTCACTGTAGTTGTTGGCGGCAAGCAACGCAAAGACCGACGGTGGGTCCACTGCTTGCCCTCTTTGGACCGGTGAGTCAAATTATGTCCGCAGCTCTGTTTACGATCGTTTGACGGAATACACGCCTGTATGCTAACGTACTAACGAATAAATCCCATAAGACAAAAGCGGTTTCGCTCGCAGCTGACCTTGAATCAATTCAAGTGCCAATCTGCGATCTTACATTTCTCTCCGATTCTGCTGCGATGTGCGCCGGTTTGGTGCGGGCAGCAGTTATGTTATGGAACATCGGAAGGAGAGCAACAACAAAGTGGGAGCAAACAACAAGATAGGTTCAGCTAGCGTCATCTACCGTACGTCTGGTTCGCGCCATCGACTGTTCAATCCCATCCTCTGCCGTCGCCAGGATTATTGAACCGTCCCTCCGGGCGTATGCGAGATGGATCCCGTGCATCCTAAGTTTATTTATGCTGGAATGGGGAATGCTGAGGAATCGATGTTCACGCAAGCTAGTTGCAATTCGCTCTCCACGACCCTGATTTGATAAATCAATTATGTTTGAACGTTACTTTGGGCCACACGCCATATGGCATGGTTGCAAACGATCAGCGTCACCGCCATCGTCAAGGGGATACGTGGCGAATCGCAAGCAAGCGACGGAGTCCTTCCCGATGGATGTTCTTTTCTGGCGTTCAAAGTGTTAAACTGCATTATGGGGCAGCACTCTTGGCGTGGCAAGGTCGCCGGTAACAACCTACACACACATACACACACAAACACGAATTAGGAGCGATGGCACGTATTTGTTTTTCTTGTATTTCTCATACATCTGAAAGTTTCCAACGCGATGAATATTTTATTGGACTGCGCGCTATGAAAATCCTAGCACAAACACTAACTAGCTGTGCAAGCAGTAGTGGAAGTATGGTAGTGGAACTTTCGTGATAAAATTTTGAGATACCGTCTGACATCTGATAACACTGAGCATGTGTGTGATGATGCTGAGGGTGATTCGGGATTAATCCAATAATCGCTAGGATAATGTGCTTTCGATGGTGAATCGACGACCGGGATTCATCTTCTAGCAGACGCCTTGATTGGATGAGATAATTGCTTTTCTTTCCAGGAGTTGCAACATTAGTCGTTCGTTCCATATGTTGTTAATCGTGGCGATAGTTATCTGCGTAATAGCAGCAACCTTTAACTGGGACTGGTGTTTTGTTGCACGTGATGTTGACACGATATCGATGTGGGTTGATAAACAAGGGATTGTGTACTATAATAATTTGAAGGAACAATTCCCAACAAGCAATCGAATCCCGTTTTTTCCTCCTCTTGTCTAGTTGAGATTATCTGAGAGTGGAATTTATCCATTGCTGAAAAGTTGTCCAGGTTAGATTTTTGGCCATACTGTGCACGTTGTTGCGACCGTCTGCTTAGGTTATGTATGCATACAATTATTGAATACATGCGCACGGTTCGATGTGATTTAGTTATCAATTTTAAGGTAAAACATGTGAACAATTTCCTCATTTTCGTGGTTGTAACATAGTAAAAATAGTTTCAAAAATATATTAAAAATACATTTTTTAAATGTCAAGCTGCATTAGAGCCCAGTAGTTTATGAAATGATGAAATTTAAATATGTGTTCGCGCCTAATGGGTAGGCAATGCGCGAATTCTTGTAAAATGAATTAAGAGAAGAGAAAATGAATGCGATGAATTAAGAGAAGAGAAAATGAATGCGATGAATTTTAGGTTTAAGGTTTTGTGTAAATTCAGGATTAATAAATCAACACTCACAAACGAACCTTCGTAACCCACGTAATTTCATCAGCTAAAGAGAAAGATCTGATCAATATGTTTACATTCAATAGTACATTTATGTAGCCTGAGGCGACCCAATGGTGTATTGGTAGAGCACCAGTCTTCACACAACAGGGCCGGTCCAAATTCCCATCCCGACCATGACTCGCGTAGCAGGGACTACGAATACCTCTAGTTGGTAAAATAGGTCAAGTAAGACAGAAACGGCAGGCATGACACCTAGTAGTAGGTCATTATGGCAAGAAAGATAAATATATCCTTCGATCTTCGATGTTGGTTGTGCTAATCAAAAATTTCCCTCTAGTCCAGCTAATTTGGAAATGGTCTTCTTCTTCTTGATCTGCTCATAGTTGAGCACGCCGTAATGACATGGCTTGGTCACCAATCGACTTCCAGTAAACTCGGTTCTGGGCTGCATTCCTCCATCAATGGTTGCACTCAATCTCTTCGACAGGTCCAACTCCACCTAGGGTCTAGTAGGGCATGAGACCAACCTCCTCATCACGTGCCACAACCATCGTATCCTTCCGGCGTAAACTGCATTCAGGATATCAGCGCCGTTAAAACAGCTATGCGAGCTTTTGGTTCATTTTCCTTCTCCACATGCCCTGCTCCCCCACACCGCCAAAGATATTGCGTACTACCCATCAATCGAAAATGGCGAGAGCGTTGGCGTCTTCCGCCATCCAAAACTCGTAACCGTAGAGGACTTCCGGACGTTTCAGTGTGCGATATACGTCGTTGCCCGTAGTTGCGATTGTACCAACAAAGCAGAACTCCACTACCTCCTAGAGATGGTTGCCGTCAACTGATACTCTGCTTCCGAGTCGGGCTTTAACACGATCAGATTCCCCGGCAAGTACTTTGTGTTCGTCGCATTGATCCTCAATCCAACCCTATAGGTCTCGCGTTTCGACCGGGTTTACGCCTCGCACCCCGCCGCCCCGATATGTCATCCGCGAAGCCTAGGAATTGGAGAGATCGGATGTTGAAGCTCCCGCTTCGTATGACACCTTCCAGAGCGATGTCCAAAAGCAAATAGGAGGGTCCGAGATTCGAACGATTCCGCCAGCATGTTTGACACCGTCACTTTTGATTTGTACCCCGTCGACAGTGGCCCTCAACAGCCAAGCTTGGCCAAACCAAATGCAAAACATATTTAGATTACGAAATTATGAGGTTGAGTTCATTCACTAAAGTCTACGATAGAAAAACGTATCGTTATCAGGAACTGTTAAAATTAGTGATGCTGCTCGATTACACGCGTTGGGTCGAATCATATTTAGTTTTATTTTTGATTTTTTTTAATTTTTTTTCTTCTTAATCGGCACAGCAACTTCAAGAGGTCTAGACCTGAATTTTGTGTCTTTCTTTTACTTTATTTACCCTTAGGCGGGTAGTCAAGTCCTGCGTACGGGAGAGATTGGTCCGGATGAGATTTTGGTCCGGTCCTGTCGTGTGAGGGTCGGCGACGCTACTAATCCACCATCCATTTTTTTGATTTTCTAATACATAATAATGTGGAATGAAGTAAAGATCGCATAATTAAAGTGATTAATTGAATCCCTTAGCCAAGCCATGATTTTTGAGCACAAAAAAATAAACACCGCTTTGTTAAAACAAGTCTTTTATTATAGTGCACACTTTGGGACTGAGCGCTAAACGTGGTTGGTTCGATTACAAAACATTATCATCTTAAAATAAGAATCTTTGGATAGAGCCAATAACACGTTTCAATCAATCCCAATCCCATCGATTGAAACTCATGTTACATGCCCAATGTACGTTCTTATGCTTGTGGTCTAAACAAGTTCATTGGTATGCGGGAGAACTAACGAATCAGATTGAGATGGGATTGGATTAATTGTCCGATGCGTGTGACAATGTTCAGCCCATGCCAGTTCTAACGCCTCCATTGCGTTCGCTTTGGGACGGCAAAATTTCTGATGCATGGTCGTCCCGCGGTCAATGACTTTGCCATCGACGTACTCAGTTAACGCATGGAGTAGAGCGGGCAGAGATTTAAACTGGAGGTATACAAAGTGATAAAGAGTGAGAAACAGAAGAACCCAAGCACGGCACATCCGTAAGACGCCATGTAGGAAGCGCCACGGTTTAGCTATTGTGTTGTTTTCTTTTCGGACCAATTGCTAATGGCGACCGTTGTCGTCGAAGTTATGAGTTTGCTCTGCCTTTCCACACGTTATGTATATCCGTAACGTCATCATCATCATCAATTGGGACCCTTTAAGGGGTAGAGCTAGCCGGTTCGAGCCGTAGAAGCACACAGAGCGCACGTCAACTCCGGGCGGGAATTAACCACAACCGGCACGGTAGACCCGCGTCACCGTTTTGTAATGGTAATATACGCCCCGTTAGAGCGAGAGTGAGTTTTTGGGACGAGTCTAGCATAACAATTGCGCTGCCGAAGCCTACTGCTGTAGGTCGCGCGGGAAATGACTTTCGTATGAAGCCTGAAATCTTCACTATCACACCGTTTACCTTCCACCGTACGACCCGGAGCTCGGGGACATTCAAAATCGTGACGGAATATTAAAGAAAATGAGAGTAGCACCATCCGGCAGGAAGCTTTGTCGACGTATTTAAAGGACAGTGAACAAGCGATGGCGGCCGCGCATTTAAAAATTAAATGCGTTAAACATAGAGCGAGTAGTCGGGAAGCAAAAATACAATGGATAGAAAATGGAACAAAACGTGTCGCAGGATGAGCTTGGATCAGTTCGACTGTAGAAACAGAGAAGAATTTTACCGAATACCACCACATCCGTTGAGGTTTTGGGGGGGGTGAGGTTTGAAATTGTAGCTTCCTGTTGAATTGGAACAGATGGTTCAATCTGTCTCATTCTGTTGCATTAAAAGTCTCGAAGGAATACATTAAAATGTGCTATGCTGGCCCAGTAATTATGCTGGCTAATTGTTTCGTTCCCAATATGCTCAATTGCTTCAATGGCAGGAACTATCTTCACCCGGCCCGAGTGCGAGACGATATCAATACGAACTTAAAATCTGTCGGTAGCCCCACCAGCATATAACAAAGAGCGTTGTTTCAGCTGAATCTTTTCTAAATTGCCACTATTGCTCTCCGTCATTTTCACCACATCGTCACCAGCTTGGTTTTGTGTGTGATTCTTCCGCAAGTAACTGCCGCATCTCCTAAAGTGCTTCCTTGGGCGGGTACGGTACCGTACGCCACACAATCAGTTTTCTCAATCTCTGCCAAAGCCTTCCGCAACCGGATGACAGCCGAGGAGCGGAACACAGGCTGGTAATTTAATCTGGGAAATATTTTACGATGACAGGCAAGTGACCCTGCGTCAGTAATCGAACCTCACTTCGGTAGGTTCGCACACACGACCAATCTATGTTGGAACAGTTGCAAGCGAGGTTGGTGCAAATTTCCGTTCCTGGGTTTTTGATGTGCGGGTGGCCAATTCGGCACAGATCCGGTGTAGGATTTCGTTCGTATCCCCACCGGGGAAGATGACACAGTGCTGCAATGCATCGCCCGTATACTGGCCCAGGGGTGAGGGTAAAGCGTGAGCAGAACTTTCGATGCACAGGAAAATAAAAAAAAAGCAAACACATCCCTGAATCCCTTCCATTCATGTCGTTGTGGGGAACGGGTGGCGTTGGGATGTTGTATGTCCTGTGCTCATTCACTGTGGATTCCGTCATGGTGCGATGCTCGTTTTCTTCCGTCCAAGACGTGACAGCGGAGTACGTTATCAAAGCTTCACGGTTCAACTCCATTCGTGGCCAATAATGATGGCACTGGGTTGCGCTGATCGTTCGTCAGAAACAGTTTCAGGGAGGATGTGTTGTTGAAAATGTGTGCTACATTTTTGGAGATGAATGTGAACTCCGACCGACGTCTATCGCGGACATGATCGATGAACCGAGGCATGTGCAAATTATCAGCCAAAGTGTGAAAAAAACAGTAATGCTTTCATGCTCCATATAATGAGCTAACTGCAATCAAATAAAATGAATTAGGTCTGTGCAATGTGGTTTAGTTACCGAATGATTTTAATTACAAGTGGATTCTATTCAACATTCAAATTTTGGCTTCTTGTTTTATATTTTAAACCAGGGCTCAGCACACTTTCTACGATTAGGGCCAGATAGTAGATCTTTAGATTTTTCAACTTTTCAGCTACGGGCCAGACAATCCGAACGTTTTTTCAAACGTATGAAATACAGTCATTTCCCAAATTACGCGAATAATATGTGCTAAAAAAATTCGCTCAAGTCGAATTTGCTTTATAATACCGTTTATACTGAGTATGCAGAGATCGAATACTTCTTTTCACGATACGTTACGAAGCACATGCATAATTGATATTTCTACATTTATTTCAATTGTTGAAGTCAAATTTAACCAAAAGATGTTTTTTTAATAGTAAAAAGTAACGTGTTTTTCAGAAATTTTGCAAATCAACAAATAAAAAAATGATTTCCACATACAAAATTACACAAATTGCCAGAATTTTGAGATTCACGTATGTCGAATTCGCGTAACTCGGGTGTCGTGTAACTCGACTGCCGTGACTGTATTATGAAACCATAGTATGAACCATGAAACTGTAGTATGAAAAAAGAATACTTGTAATTTTTTCAAGATGTATCGGTTTTGCTTGTAATATTTAATATTTTTATGTGTTACCGTTTTGCTTTTCGTCTCAAAAAACTGAGAATGTGCGGAATGTGAAGTCGGATTTTGAAATCAGGACCTTCTTCGAGCCTAGTCACATGATAAGGATAATTGTTACGCTATGGACATCAGGTCTTGATTTGTGTGTAGAATGTAGAAAGTACTTAAACACTGCTATCATAATATGCTCTAGTAAGACCGACCAATAATTAATTACTTGGTAAAAGATGACCTAAGAAACTTTGATAAAAAATGTAGTCAAATATGACGCAGTTGATATCGATGATGAATCACATAAAAAAAAATCTTTTAAAATTTTCACTTTGCCGACACCTGGTTTAAACTTTGTGGAGAATCAGTGTTAGATTTTTTATTAATCAAAATAAATTCATCAACATGCACAGCGTTATGGCATAATGGGTAGATACATTAACGGAAACGAGAATGAAGCGAAATCCGTTAACGGTTGCCATATGGGAAGCAAGTGTCGCAAGGGGTGATTTGTTGCGATATCTTCCCCGAAGTCAACATGCGGTCAGGTTTGTCCTCTGGCTGCAAGATGTGACATGAAACACAATTTAACAAACGGGTTGTACCCTATCAGCGAAAAGTTTGCTTGCAAGGACAAAGATTGTAAAAAAAAGGTGTGTGACAAAGACACTACCAATCCGATGGTGGAACAAACTGATCGGATTATGTATCACATATGCTGGGCAAGGGTGCAGAGTATGCGGTCATATTGTGGTGAAATATCGAGGCAGAACATTTAAAGGGGGAGAAGACGAACATAGATGGAATGGAATGGAATGATCGGAAAGGAACGTAGTTGCAACGATGCAATTTCCTGTTTGTAGCGTTATTTTTTTATTCTATTAAGGGATATCTTTGGAACAAATCGTTTGCTTAATGTTATTTGCTTATAAACTGAAGGTATCTAAAGATGAATTATTGTAAGGAAGATTAATGACAAGCATTGAAATACTGTAACTTCAGCCAAGTTTAAACAGAGAAGCGTATTACATAAATTGAACTCTTTAATTCCTTTTAGCACGCCTCATTCGTGTTTTTGTTTGAAAGTTTTTATTCGTTCCGCTAACAAATCATAATTTTTTTGAATAAGAGATACATTTTGAGTAAATCCCGCCAAGGGTATCCAGTGACGAGAAGATATATTTTAATATGCGAAAATCTGTACACCAGCTTATAAGATCTTTTTCTCATGGTAAAGTCAAGAAAATTATAAAACGAGTCTATGGACATTCTTTTTGTCATCCTCTTTTCCTTTTTTTCGAAGCCCCGACTAGTTGTAAAAGACCTGATGGTGATCATTGAAGTTCTCTTTGATCCAAAGTAAAACCTCTTCCATTTACTCGTAAATGCCCAAAAAGACATCGGTATTCACCTTCAAGTCAGCTTTGATGAAAACCGGGGTCATTTTGAACCCATTAGAAGCAACTGCTCTAAAAGCCATGATTCCGCCGAAATGTTTAGTGGTTCACTTAAACATTTCCTTCTCTAGAACATCCTCCTGCATCTGCCACGTAATTAATCTAACCGTGGGCAGGATCGATTGTGAAAATTGTGTGTTCAAAGACCAAAACGGTCGGATGCTTCTTCTCGAATACGTCTAACAAAACCTTTGATCGTTACAACTGTTTGATCCGATCCGTTATTAGGTGGCATTTCACTCGTGCCCTGGAATTTAAGTCATCTTTGACCAATCGTTCCATTGAAGTTTTGGTTATATTGGCATCTTTCGTTAATTGTCAACAGGATCGTACTGGATTTCGTTTTAGATTTTATTTCACGAATTGGGACTCGACTTCCTGGCTTTCTAACGACGTTGAACATCATGAAGGATACTTTTAATGTGGTATTCAGTGGCCAGATGGCACTCCATGGCCTTCGCAATTTGTTTTGCGAGTTTTCCCGCGTGGAGCAAACTAAACATGACTTTTAGTACTCATTTAAGTTTTTAAATATGTCGCTGTTTTGTTGCAACATCTCATGATAGCTTGAATCCCAAATGTCAGATAAATATCTAATATAAGTGAAAATATCGTCTCTATATAAAGCTAAAGCTAATAAATAATAATAATAAGCTATAAAGCCAAAAATTAAGCTAAGCTTTTTTTATGAGCCATACTGAGCCATTTTTGAGCCATACCAGCGAACTGTATTATTAATTTACCCTTTTCTCAATAATATTTGTCCCTGGTAGCAAAATAATACAGCAGCTGTTCAGGGGTTCAGCATAACGAAACGGTTCCATATTTCCGCTGTTAATTTTAATCGATTCAAATTGATACAATCCAGATTAATAAAGACCCGCTCATCCCGCACACTGTTGCGCGCCTGCTTTTACAATTGTTCTTTGGCAGATAGTCGGCGAAAGACTGAGTCGTCTACGCAGGGAGTGAAACCAACGATCCATTTTGAGCAGTACTCAAAAAGTCGACCGTAAAGCGAGGAAGTTAAGATTCATCAACGAAACGACGGTTCGACAACCGCAGGGAATATCATGAATAACAATAGCAAAATGCAAATTAGAGAGTCCCTGGGGATGGACGTGGACGGCACCACGGTTGAGGGTAACCGGGGCTACCTAATTACACGCATGACCCTGCTGGCAACGGCAGCCATCTTCTGCTGTCTACTGCTAGGCTCCGGACTGCTTATCTATCACTTTGCATCGTGCGAGGACCATCACGCGTCTTCCCTGCAACATACAACAATCTGCGAGCATCAGCATTTGACACCACCGTATCACCAGCAGCACGCTTCCGCAGCGGAACAAGCGGCCTCAACTGATACTAGCTTAACTTCAACGCAAAACACGGTAACCGAGTCGACATCGAGTCGAGAATCAGAGTCCATCACACCCGGAGGAAATGACGCCAACCGATCGAAGTCGGAAAGCCAGCACGGTGGTGCAACAGGTGAGGATGTAACGGCGCACAGGGAAACGGTTGCATCACCATCGGTTAGGGAGGATTTACGGTTGCCGCGATCGATCGAACCTGTTGCTTACGACATACGGCTGATACCGTGGCTGGTGGAGGATAATTTCACCTTCTTCGGAGCGGTGGACATTCTAGTCAACGTGCTGAAAGATTGCAACAACGTGACACTGCATGTGGCCGCGTTGACCATTCACAGTGCCAGCGTAGAACGCATTGGACGAAAAGAAAATGGAAAGGGAATACAAGAAGAGGATGCATCCGACTCTACTCCTCCAGCGGAAGATGTATGGCAGGAAATTGTTGAAATCGACCACAACATAACCGTTACCAGCAAGCAGTTTTACGTGCTTAAATTGAAGACACCGCTGCGACGGGGTGATCGGTACATGGTGCGGATAAAGTACGAAGGTGTCCTTAACGATTATCTGCAAGGTTTCTATCGAAGTTCTTACACCGCAAACAACGAAACAAGGTATGTAGATCACTTTGATTGTATGTAGACTCCATTTTGATCGTGCATTTCGCAGATGGATCGCTACGACACAGTTTCAACCTACGGATGCACGGCGAGCTTTTCCGTGCTTCGATGAACCAGCGTTAAAGGCACGATTTAACATCAGTATCGCACGGACCAAGGACATGATATCGCTATCCAACATGCCACGGTTGCGTTCGTATGAAGCTGGGTAAATTATCCTTGCGCCAATTGCGTACATGTCCACCTTTCGTGTAACGAACGATCGTCACATTTTCAGTGAGCCCGAACTGCAAGGATACGTCTGGGACGTTTACCAGCAATCCGTTCCGATGTCGACGTATTTGGTGGCGTTTGTCGTATGCGACTATCAAAACCTCACCGCGGGTAACTTTGCCGTCTGGGCACGGGCGGATGCAATTGGTTCGGCCCGTTACGCGCTGAGCGTTGGACCGAAACTGCTAAAATTCCTGGAGGACTTTTTCCACATCGATTACCCACTGCCGAAGGTGGATATGATCGCGCTACCAGACTTTAGCGCGGGTGCGATGGAAAACTGGGGTTTGATCACGTACCGCGAGACGGCAATGTTGTACGAGGAAAATGTGTCGGCCATCAGCAACAAGCAACACGTCATTACTGTAGTTGCCCACGAGCTAGGTAAGGATGATAGAGCGATGGAGGGTTTGGGGAAATAAAACAACGTTTTCTCGCACTCATCTTAGCACATCAGTGGTTTGGCAATTTGGTCACACCTTCCTGGTGGACCGATTTATGGTTAAACGAAGGTTTCGCCAGCTACATGGAATACCTCGGAGTGGACGCAGTGGAACCGGCCTGGAAGTCTATGGAACAGTTTGTGGTGAATGAGCTGCACAACGTATTTTCGCTCGATGCCCTCTCTTCATCCCATCAAATTTCGGTGGAAGTGCACAACCCAGAAGAGATCCACGAAATATTTGACAAAATATCGTACGGCAAGGGGGCCACAATTATTCGCATGATGGATCATTTTCTCACAACGGAGGTGTTCAAACGGGGGCTCACTAACTATTTGAATGACAAGTAAGTATCGCGAGCTTGAGTGAGCTTAATTGAAAGGATTACAAAAATGTTACACTTCCGCCTCAATTGTAGAAAATATCAGAGTGCTAGCCAGGATGACCTCTGGGAATATCTTACCAATGAGGCACGGCGTGGAGGAATTTTCGACGATCATACATCGGTGAAGGAGATCATGGACACGTGGACGTTACAGACGGGATTCCCGGTGGTGTTTGTACAGCGAGACTACGAGTCGGATAGTATAGAATTTCGCCAGGAACGGTTCGCGTTCGGAAATGGATCTAATGGTTTCGATTCCGCCCACCAGAGCGAACGGTTTCTGTGGTGGATACCAATAACTTACACCACACTCGGGGACAGTAACTTCCGCCAGACGAAACCAGCCATCTGGATGAAGGCGGAGGAGGCTTTGGTGATCAACAATCATGACATTCCCAGTCACGATTGGATGATCGTTAATGTGCAACAAACTGGTAAGGAACTGGTCCGGCATCAGCAAACATTACATGCTACACACGGCCATAATGCTCCTGCTCAAAGCCACAATTCACTGTTTCCAAACTCATTTGTTTGAATTCCATCACCTCAAAACTTTCTCCTCATTTACCGAATATTTGAATGTGTATTTGCTATTTTATATTTAGATCATTTGCAGTAATATTAACAAATGATAATAATAAAAATGCAGAGACAATATGCTAACAATATGCATCAATGCGCAGGTTACTATCGGGTGAACTATGATGAACGCAATTGGCAGTTGATCGTAAATCATCTGCAGGATAAGAGCAAGTTCAAAACGATTGCCGCTTCAAACCGGGCCCAGTTGATAGATGATGCGCTTAATTTAGCCCGTGCTGGTTACCTAGATTATGTCGTAGCCCTGAATGTGACGAGGTATCTTGCCCACGAGACGGATTATGTGCCATGGAAGGCGGCTATTGCCGCGCTCAACTACATCGACTCGATGCTAATACGCACCCGTCATTATGGACTCTTTAAGGTATGTACGTGAGCTGATCGTGTGGGTGGTAAATGAAGAATGGCACTTTTTTATCCTTCCTTCAGAAATACTCGATGGATCTGCTGGAAAATATCTTCCAGGAGGTTGGGTTTGAGGATCACCGAGACAGCCCGCTGTTGACCGTGTACAAGCGCATCAGTGTGCTTAAAGCGGTTTGCCACCTAGGCCACAATGAGTGCGTAAACCACTGCCTTCGCAAGTACTACGAATGGATGCAGCAGCCTAATCCCGATATAAACAACCCGTGGGTATTACCCTAACCAGATTACAGAGGGGCATTGTAATTAACCTCCCGTTTCCCGATAGCATTTCGCCCAATCTGAAGAGCACCGTGTACTGTACAGCCATCAAGTACGGCGATGAAAAGGAATGGGACTTTGCATGGGATCGATTCCAGAAGGCCACAGTTGCAAGCGAAAAGGAAATTCTCCTGTCCGCGCTGGGATGTTCCCGCGTTCCCTGGATTTTGGCGCGCTACCTAGAAAACGCAATGTCGGATGAGTATGGTATCCGCAAGCAGGACGCATTCCGAGTGTTTATATCCGTGGCAGATAACGTCATCGGACAGCCCATTGCATTTGATTACATGCGCAACAACTGGCCGAAAATGAAGAGCTAGTAAGTATCGGCAAGCGGTGAGAAGGCAGCGCGCCGTACTAGATTCGTTATCTGGATCTTTTAATTATGATTTATTGTTACAGCTTCGGTGCTTCGATGTCGAATTTGAACATAATTCTAAAATACTGCACCAAGCGGTTCAATACCGAGTCGGAGCTATTGGAAGTAAGCACATAGAGATGTTTTTATTTTCGTTCGCTTAATTAACACGATTTACTCACTTTGTATCTCACCCTTGCGCACTTCTGTAGCTGAAGGAGTTTGCCGAAATTCATTTAAAAGACAGTGGTCGTACAATACAGCAAGCAATCGAATGGACGGAGTCGAACATCGCTTGGTTAAACCGCAACGCGCAGCCGATTGTTAATTGGTTGAATGAATTTTAAAATACCATCCCGTCGGTCCCATTTCCAACTCGATTGAACGGCGTCAGCAATCGCGCTAGTGTGAAAGCTAGTAACTCAATTAGTGGCAAGCAGTTTTAATAAGCGTACTTAAGATAAAATAAAATGAAACGATATCGTCTAAAGTGTTTTCTTGGAAGCGTTGCACTAGTAGGCTAGTGGATTAGTTAAAACAATTCTTTGCTATAAGTGCTACCTTGGGTGAAAGGAATGCTCGCATGTAATATTGACATTGCATTGCAAGTCGATGAATTGATGTTTGAAACCATCTTTCATCAAATCTGCAATGGGTGACACAGCATTGACATAGTTTTTAAGCGTTTCTTTCAATTATCGTATTATTGTAATTTATTGTACCTAAATGTTGCTTACTATCCCAAGGAAATTATAAAAGTGAACCAAATTCCTAGAAAAAAGGAGTGGATCGAAAGCTTCTGGTTGAAGGTTTGTTGCAGGATACAGGAGCATTGTAAGTTTAGATCAAATTTACAGGTGGACAACGTTCATGTCCGAGTGTGGCCCAAATAACCGTTGGATTCGATTTTTTCCCTGGATTTTATGAAAGATACAGATTATTGCTTGACTGCCGTTGACCGTTGTACAACCACTGTCTACCCGTGAAGGGCATCAAATTTGTATTTCTTCGTATTGTAAAATCCTTATCTTTCATTTTAGTCTTCCGAATGATTTGAAATTATACGTAACCAGTGGAGGATCAATCCCCTTGGAGGCCCAGGGCGGAATTTTTCAAGGGGGGCCGATAATTTTGCTACGGCATTATCGGTGTTAGGGAGATGTACTTCAAACATGATGTAACAACACCAGCAAAGTCTCGGAAAGAAAGCTCCCTTGCGTACATCTCATAGTTCTGTTGCGTAGCCCTGTAAACGGGCCTAGTAAGCTAGTCTCTATATATAAACGTTTGTATGCGCTAAGGAGAACCATAACGCCACTACTTGGATCGCCATTAGCTGGTACGAAATTCCATACAAAACCAGCTGTTTTCAGATTGCCGATACCAGGAGAGCATCCACAGAAGAGGTAGCACCTAGTACAGCAATTTTGGTCGAAAACCGCCGAAAGGTATGCAATGTTTAAACACTAACTTTCCCGTTGGTGGAGCAAAATTTCTTCGAAAACTACCAGTTTCTGAATGTATAGTACCAGGAGAGCATCCACGGAAGAGGTAGCTCCTGGTACTAGCGCCGTAAGGTATGCAATGTTTGTACACTAACTTTGCAACCAACTTGCAATGCGCCGTCAGGTATGCAATGTTTATACACTAACCTTGCAACCAACTTGCAATGCAAGTTTGGTGCAAGCAAGAAACTTGCAGCAAGATGGCGCGCAAGATGGCGCCCAACTTCGTACTTGCATGCAACAAACTTGCATGCAAACTTGCATGCAACAAACTTGCATGCAAACTTGCATGCAAGTTCTTGCAAGCAAATTCTTGCATGCAAGTTTGCATGCAAGTTTGCATGCAAGTTTGCATGCAAGTTTGTATGCAAGTTTGCATGCAAGTTTGCATGCATGTTCTTGTATGCAAGTTCTTGCATGCAAGTTCTTGTATGCAAGTTCTTGCATGCAAACTTGCATGCAAACTTGCATACAAACTTGCATGCAAACTTGCTGCAAACTTGCCATCTTGCTGCAAGTTTCTTGCTTGCACCAAACTTGCATTGCAAGTTGGTTGCAAGGTTAGTGTATAAACATTGCATACCTGACGGCGCATACCTAGTGTATAAACATTGCATACCTTACGGCGCAGTACCAGGAGCTACCTCTTCCGTGGATGCTCTCCTGGTACTATACATTCAGAAACTGGTAGTTTTCGAAGAAATTTTTCACGACCAACGGGAAAGTTAGTGTTTAAACATAGCATACTTTTCGGCGGTTTTCGACCAAAATTGCTGTACAAGGTGCTACCTCTTCCGTGGATGCTCTCCTGGTATTATACATTCGAAAACAGGTAGTTTTCGATGAAATTTTTCTCGACCAACGGGAAAATTAGTGTCCTGGTACTGGTGCAATTTCGTTTATACTTTAAAGTCACAAAGTCGATATTCTTCTCTGCATTTAATTTATCACATAGAAACAAATGTTTTATATAACCAAGGAAGATATTTTTGATCAATTTTCTACCCTGCAAATTATTTTTTTTGCTATAAATTAACTTTGTGGTAAAATTTTCAAAAATCGCACAATCGGCACAAATTTTTTGGGGCCCCCAACACGGCGAGGCCCTAGGCGACCGCCTACTCCGCCTACCGTTTGATCCGCCGCTGTACGTAACTGCAAATGGGGTCCGTTTTGGGGCTGAAATTGGGGCTTCCTGGGGCTGGTACTCTTATTAGACGGTCGAAACATGAGTACCGCAAGCCCGGGCACACATTCCACCAGGTTTCGAAAAATGAAGTAGGCAAAAAAAAAGAAAAAATGAAAAATGAGTAGGCAATGAACTCGATTTTGTTCGGATATTTTTTTCACAATTTTTTGACTCACAGGGTAAAATTGATTTTACTTGGGAAAAATGTTCTAGCCGAACCCCTCCCATAAAAAACTTTACCACCTCAAAAATGATTTTGGTTTCACTTTTCATACTCAGGAGGGTCTAAAATTGAAGGTTTGAGTCGCTGTGAAAAAAAAATTGTTTGATCCGAACTTGTGCGAACCCCACCCTAACTTGTGTGGTGTTTTTGTGATTGTTGTCTAACTGGAAAGTTTTGGTTTGTAATTCGAAGAAACTGCTTCTATATGTTTTGTTCTTGATGCTGTAATATCGTCATAAATTTATTAAGGGTTATACTGTATTTTACGATTTATTTGTCGTTACACAAAGGACGAAAATTTTGAAATGAAACACCTTTTGAGAGTTTTTTTCGAAATCGACTTCTTCTTCTTTAGCGGCACAACAACTTCAAAAAGGCTTGGTCTGACATCTTGTTGTCTTTGCCCTTATTTACGCGTAGCTGGATAATTAATTCTGCGAACGGCAGATCGGTACTGTTGAGTGTCGTGTGAACAGCGATATTCGGGATGGAACTATTTTTGCACCCAATTTTTTGGGGTCTCTAATTTTAAAAAGGTAGAACGGGAGGGGAATATATGATCGCGTACAAGTTTTTCTAGCTGCCCCTTCTAGATACCCCCTGAACCAAACGGAACGGATGCAAGCTTCGCTTTTGCATCCATACATCTTTTACTACAAATCAGCCTTTTTGGGCCCCCCATACGACGAAGTCCTAGGCGGCCGCCTATTACGCCTATTGTTAAATCCGCTACTGTAATATGCCTACGATCCAAGGCTGGAGATAGTTTTATCAGCAGATGCATAATCGGTTGGAATTGGTGCTACAATAGCACATAGATGGCCAAATGGTAAGATAAAGGTAATCCAGCATGCATCGAGAGCGCTAACAGCAATCGAGCAACGATATAGCCAGCCAGATCGTGAAGGACTAGCGGTAGTCTATGCAGTCACAAAGTTTCATCGGATGCTGTTCGGGAGACATTTTGGGATACAGACCGATCAACAGCCGCTTTTACGAATCTTCGGGTTCATGAAGGGTATCCCTGTGTATATCGTCAATCGTCCACAGCGCTACGCTTCGACATTACTCTCATATGATTTCGAGGTAGAAAGGTTTTTACGAGATTTCGAAGTTTGAACATGCCGATGTACTATCTCGATTAATTGCAAGACATGATATACCGGAAGAGGATGTCGTTATTGCGAGTATAGAAATAAAGAACGATGATCAATTGTTAGTAGTGTTAGTAAGTTATGTGATGTTGAACGTGAAACAACAAAGGATAATCGACTGCATAAAGTGTGTGAGTACATGCAAAATTGGTGGACGCTGAAGAATTTCCGGTCAAGACGTGATTCGTTATCGACGTTTGATGATGCTATTTCTTTTGGAGAAAGAGTAGTTATTCGATTATCGCAAAGGGAACAGTGTTTGAAGCAGCTGCATCGCGGACATGAGTGAATGAAAGGATTAAGGCTATCGTTCGCAGCTATGTCTATTGGCCTGGTTTAGACAAGGAAGTAGATGAGCTGGCCAAATTGTGTCATTCATGCGCCTAGCAACTAAGACACCAGCACATAGTCTTCCAGTACCATGGTCTGAAAGGAAGCGCACCGTGGCCAAGAGTACATGTAGATTTGCAGCCCCGATATTTTCGATATTTCGATCATTTTCTCTTGGCTCCTTTCGAAGTAACTTCTTAATTTCTTGATTCCTTTTTGAAGTGACCAAGAGTAATTGGTCTAGCCTGAAACTCTCGCTCAGGTTTCGCTGGCGTTTCAGATCAACATCATTCGGCCGTTAGGCTTTTCGCTGGATATACAGGGTTAGTTCCTAACGGTGCACCTTTGCTTTCAATTGAACGATTCTTGGAGTGAAGGCGCTTGGAACTGTACGGGGCGGACAAATAATCTTTTCTTCTGAAAAAAAAAAATAAGAACAAGGAGCTTGTAGCGTCCACAAGTTGCAAGTGAAGTTTATAAAAAAAATTTCCTGCTTATATACTAACAATGTGTCTTGAGATTTTTAAGTGAAAATTAAATGAAGGATTAAAAGGAGAATCATTTTCCTTACCCGTCCGTTGGTCATTATCCGTTATGTTACAAGGCCGTATGGTTTAAGTTTGTTTTATGACATTGTTGAAGGCCATAAGGTTTTAGCTTATTCTTGTAACAATTTAGAAGACCCTGTGGATCCTGTTTTCCCTGTTATTTCCTGTTGGGCTTATCCTGTTTACCTTGGCTCGTAATGCATCTTCTGCATTCTAGGCCACTCGAGTGGGCTCGTATTGTTTATTCCCTTATATGCGTTTCGTATCTAAGGCACTCTTGCTGGGATGCTTATCTATCTATCTGCTTATTTATTTACGCCTTATTCGTTTCAACGCATTTGTTTACTCGAGACCATATAGCAATTGTATTTTCCTTATTTCGGGTTTCTTAACTATGATAACCTAGCCTGGATGCTCCTATGTAAGCTCCAGATTTTTGTTCGCGTTCGTAACACAGAGAATTCTAAGTGCGAGATCCTGTTTATGTAAAACTGTACCGCAGAACAAGTGGATATAGGTTTCAGGAGAGATCACCCAGCGAGAAGGAAAGGTGATGTTTGGATAGAAGGATAGAAGATGGTAGGAGAATGCGATCACACGTAAGCCAAATGCCAAAAGCCACGTATTCACTAGTAGTTCACTAGCCTCCATGTCGATCTTTGCGAGCTCGAAGTCCTCTGAAGTGGATGGAAGCCGGGATGAAGCACATCGTAATGCATACTAGACTTCATCGTCACTCACAGATGACAGGGACTACCACCTGGTAACGTGTGCGTTCGGTTGACACACTCGTGAAAGGGACCCGGAATTTTTTGCACCAAACGAGCGGGCGTTGAACGTTTTATGTTTCAGTCGTGATATTACGTTACTAGTAACATTCCAATAACACAAGGTACACGTTACTACATATATTTAATATAACTTATAAAATTAGACTCGCGCGCGCACACCGACCGATCGCACCAAGCGGATTTGCGCCATTCCCTTTTTCGGTGTAGGGCCCATTGACCTGCCGAGCTGATCCTTCACCTATACATCGACACGTTGACAGCTTGACTGTCAACGGCGAGCAACTGGTCTAATCAGCTCGGCCAGGTTGGATCACAACATCTCCCCCTCTTTAATAGAGCCGATACGCGTCGAGCCTACGCGGAAGTCTTCTAAGCCTAGAAGACCGGCGTGGCGAATGAACCGCTGGTTGACTGGTAACCGCGGACGTAGGCTTTTGACGGATTGATGAATCTAAGCGGATTGATGGATCCAGGCGAATTGATGGCTTCTGGCGGTGAGGTTGCGATGTACCCGGTGAATGCGGTAAGGGCACTTCATCAATTGAAGCCCTTCGTTGGTTTGCCGGTGCATTCGCGTTTCGCGGACTCTCGTCTAGAAGGTCCGACGGCAATTGATCACTGGGATGGCTGTCGAGATACGAGCCATCACATACACGCCTGCGAAGCTGGTTCACGTGGCGTCGATGTGTCTGCCGGTTATGCGTCGTGATTTCGTACATCACGTCGCCGATTCGTTTGGAGACCTTACCGGCGATCCATTTCCAGGTATTTCGGTGGAACATTTTGGCGAATACAGGATCTCCTAACCGAAATTGTCTTCCGTTGTACGGTTCTTTGGCTTGCGGATGGGCAGGTTCGGTTTGTAACGATGACGGTGGGCGTAGCAACTCCAAAGACGTTCTAATGTTTCGACCGAACATGATGTCAGCCGGCGTACGCCCATCAAGGCCAGGATGCGGTGTCGAGCGATAGGATAAGAGGAAGGTTTCCTGAGCTTCCTCGAGCGGAACGCTATCCGTTCGAATTTTACGTAGGGCGCGCTTGAAGGTATCCACGAATCGTTCGGCCTGTCCGTTAGACTGCGGATGAAACGGTGCCGTGGTAACATGTTCGATGCCATTGTGGATACAAAAATCGCTGAATGCTTCACTGGTGAATTGAGCCCCGTTATCGCTGACTAGCTTCCGTGGCATACCGAAACGTGCAAAAATATTTCGCAGAATTGAAATGGTAGCCATGGCGGTTGTGGTTGACGTCTTAACGATTTCGGGCCACTTGGATAGTGCGTCAACGACGATAAGAAAGTAGTGACCCTCTATTGGCCCGGCGTAGTCTATATGTACACGCTCCCATGGCTTCGACGGTTTCGGCCAAGACTGCGGCTCGGCGATGGGAGGTGATTTAGCAGCTGCCATGCAGGGTGTACAGCTGGCTACGCGGTCGGCTATATCCCCATCTAATGAAGGCCAATAAATGTAGCTGCGTGCTATCGCCTTCATACGCTGGATTCCCGGATGCCCTGCGTGGAGTTGTTCTAGGCATCGAAGTCGCAGCTTTTCGGGGATGACCACTCTCTCTTTAAAAAGAATGCAGCTTCCTACCGTTGAGAGAGCGTCCTTTCGGTTGTGAAATGCCGATAGTGCTGTTCCGAATGATTCATTGCGTGGCCAGCCCTCGAGAACGTATTTGTGCACCTTCCGCAGTAGGGGATCAGTTTGTGTGTGTTGTTCAACGTCTCTGAAATTAAGAGGGAATGAGTCGATTGCTTTTACCACAACAGATCTTACGTCGTTTTCTAGTTCGAGGCTGGCGATGACGTATTCGGTTTCGGGCTTCTTCACAAAGGGTTCGGACCCTATCACGCTGCAGAACGCGTCCATGGGTATGGAACCGAGATCGAAAAGCTCGATCAGATCGGCGCCGAACAGCTTCACGTCGGCTGGAGCAACCCGGACTGTAGCGTTCATTCTTTTGCCAGCGAGCGTGATTTCCGCTTCGAATTCCCCATCGAGCTGTAGTGCATCACCAGATGCGGTCTTTGCGCAGACACTTGCGGCGTTTAACGGCGGCTGACCCAAACACTGCCATAACGCACGACTAATTACGGTTATGTCAGATGCCGTATCTAGCTGTAACCGCACGTCTCTCCCGAAAATCCTTATCGAAATGAACTTTCGCCGTTCGTTCACTCTGCACACGTTTACCATCACGACACGTGTGGCAACCGGATTGCGCTTTCTAAAGGCTCCGTGTCTCCTACTGCGCCTCGACGCGCCGCAGTAACCGTCGCGATGACCGAATTTACCGCACTCTTTGCACTTGTGAGAAACGTAGGTGCAGTCTCTCACCCAATGAAGGTCACCGCATAACCAACACGGCCGAGATGGTTTACCCGACACCGTTGGTTCGTTCGGTTTTCGTTGCGGAGGCTTTCGCTGTTGCACAGTGGCTCTGTGATGGTGTGAAGGCTTCGTTTGCATAGATCCTCTATGAACGGCCAGAACTTGGTCACTTGATTTTGCACCAATCATTACGCTGTCCCCTTTTAAATGTTTTATACGCCGACACTCGGCTGCTAGTTCGTCTAGCGTGACATCATTTCTCTCTTCCACTCGCGCGAGAAGCCTTGTGCGGATTTCTGCATCAGTTTCATCCTTCAGCCCACATACTAATATCAAGCACTTGAACTGGTCCTCGTTCATCGATGAAAACTGAAAATCGACGCATGAACGGTTCACGCGGCAAATGAACGCTAGAATATCCTCCGAGCGCGTTTTTGCTAGCTGCATACACTGGTAACGCTTGCTAACGATGGATTCAGCGGATCCAAACAGCGACTTCAGGATACACACTGTTTCCTCGAAAGATACGTCGCGCGGAAGACGGGGCAGGATGTAATTGGAATAGCGAGAGTGTTCCATCGTTCCTAGCTTCCTTAGTAGCAGGCGAACTTTAGCCGCATCGTCGAGTCGGGAGGCGTCCTCCTTAAATAAATCCTCGTAACGGGCATACCATGCTTCAAACGTTACGTTGGATTCGGCCTCGTACCGAAACTCTATTAAGCTGCGCGCCAAGGCTTCCATGATGAGCTCGGGCTGCTGCGGGCTAAGCGGCTGCTGCTGATGCTGGGATTCCGGGTTACGCTGTGTCGTGTGCATTTGCATCATTTGTGCCATCATTTGCTGCTGCTGGGTCATTTGTTGTTGCATTAACTGCAACATTTGGTAAAGCGCAGCAGTTTCGGGATTCGGTGCTGATCCCGCTTGTGGAAATGACGGCGTCCCGGGATGCTGCGATGGCGCTGACGGTACGCTCTGCGTTGGCGGAGGAGCGAAGAGATGAGAGGGGCCAAAAGCGCTGGAACGGATCAGTGAAGATCGACGTGTTTCCTCCTCGCTCGCGTCTGATGCACCGTTCTCGTTGGTGCTCATCTTACGCTTTTTGGTCGGTGGCCGCGGAATTTTTCACAATGCACGAAACTATTACAAAATTAAAATGTTTGCCACAAGCACACACACGCAGTTAAATTGTGTCACAAACAGAAAAAGTTCAGGTTTCCCTCGTCGCCACTTTTATGTTTCAGTCGTGATATTACGTTACTAGTAACATTCCAATAACACAAGGTACACGTTACTACATATATTTAATATAACTTATAAAATTAGACTCGCGCGCGCACACCGACCGATCGCACCAAGCGGATTTGCGCCATTCCCTTTTTCGGTGTAGGGCCCATTGACCTGCCGAGCTGATCCTTCACCTATACATCGACACGTTGACAGCTTGACTGTCAACGGCGAGCAACTGGTCTAATCAGCTCGGCCAGGTTGGATCACAACAGAACGGATCTCTGTCCGTAAGTTATTAAGTTATTTTAATTCGTATTGCATCTTGTGTTGTTTTTATTCCGATAGTAATAAATTGTATTGTGTTCAAAATACAGCAGTAAGTATTGCAACAGGCTCTTTTCGAATATAAAAATTAAAGTAATTTACACTCAAGTTGTATTAACACTTCATTTTAAGAAGGGTTAAAAAATCATTTATATTTCTCTTTATCGTCGGATCTGCGAGTCGACGGCAGCGCCCTCTCTTGAGAAATACTGCAATCTCCATTGGACTGTTTACATTTGTTAACAGTAAGTAAGTAAGTAAGTAAGTAAGAAAGCAAGTAAATACTTCCACAATAATTCAAACAAACATTCAAATATATTTTTTAGCATCGATCATATGATCGCACCGCTTCAACATGACATCAAAGCAACTGTGAGCAAATCACCATCGGGCCAGAACCAGCATCAACAGTCCAACAATCATCGTCAAATTGGCAAGCATGGTGGCTGCACCTCCATTGATTTTCTTGTCCAGGAACTCACTGATTTCTCCACGGTTTCTCATGGTAAATTGCTTATTACTTTCGTAATCCTCCAATCCATTCTTGATCGAATCATAGGCAGCCTGGCCTAGTGTGTTCCGGTTCGTCTCGATGAAGCTACTAATCATATCCCGCTCACTGTCGCTCTTCAGTCGGGAGAGAATATTGTTAAAAGCAGAAGCAACATTCATGTAACTGCCATGGCTGTTTGAAACAGAGAAACGAACAAAGTAGTGATAATCAAATACCTGAAAGCATGCCTACTCTCTGAAAGTTGTACTTACGCTGTAGCCCAAATGGCGTGGTGTTGTTGAAGGTAGCGCGAAACGTGCGGTAGCGTATATGGATTATTGATGACGTACGTAAAGGCGTTGCTTTTATCTTGCGACCGAATGTGCGGTGATGCGATGGCATCCAACATAATCTGCAAGAGTGTTGAAGCCGCGATACAATTTTGTCAATTGTTCTGATCGGTTTCTATTGTACATATACTTACATTAATCAGTTCACTCGTTGAAGCGCAACCCAATCCTTGCAGAATAAGAATCTGCTCTGTTGCCATGTTTGTTGTCAAATACTGGTTCCACAAGAATTCAAAGTGCTCCATAGAACCTTTACGAATTCCCTCACAATATACAACCTGGCGCAAGTCAGGGTGAACTCTGTCGACAAAAAAAATGTATGGGCATTATCAACGTGGCTGGCCAGGTTTATCCGATAATCTGATATCATACTTCACGGTCGGGTTTTTGTGGTATCTATCGAACTCGGCTACCGCTGCTTTGCTGCACTCATCATGACCGTAATTGCAAGTCCATTGAAGCACATTCTGACGCATGTACGTAAACACCCGACGTTCGGATACGCTTGGCGCTTGGAATTTGACGGTGTCGTATGCCTTGGAAAAGATGTCCAAGATGTGTGCCTAGAGCGAAACAGAAAGATGGCCACTTGATATGTGTATATAAATATGCGTACAATACTGTCTTACCGCGAACAGTTTTTCGTCTTCAGCGTGTATTCTACGAGCCAGAGTGGTGAGACCATTGACTGCCGCCAACCATGGTGCATAGTCGGTTTCATCCTTCAGGTACTCCAAAATCTCCAACGCTGTTCCGTAGGGTACTACATCTCCACGTGCCAAATTGAAGAGATCGTCAACAATCTGTGCACGGTTGAGCACGTGAATTCCGCCGAATCCTTCGCTGTGGAGCGCCTTAGTAATCTTGCCCCACAGGATGGCATCGTAGTTTACGCGATAATACCCTACTTGCTGGTTGTTGAGAATGAAGTATTTAACGTCGGAGGCACCCGCCATTTGAACCTCCATCGTCCTTCCGGTGTGAATAGCGGGTGTCGTGTTTGAAAATCCATTCGCGTCAGTAGCGTAGGTAATTGGCAGAGGCCAGGTGGTCTGATCTGAGTGATTCGGTTCGTTGACGAGGAAGCGTTTCTGGGTGAGAGTAAAACCACCCTCGTGGCTGGTGACGGTTACCAGTGGATAACCGGACTGCACCGTCCATGGCTCCATGAATGCGCTGGCACTGGAATCGTAGCGATCCAGAACGTTGAATAGGTCTGATGGTCGTGCGGTTTTAAATGCCCGATCCTTGATGTACGCTCTCAGAGCGGTCTGGAACTTTTCCGTACCGAGGTAGTGCTCCATCATACGCAGTGTGACCGCTCCCTTGTTGTAGGAAATGTTGTCAAAGATAGCGCTGGCCTGAGATTGGGTGTACACGGGATGCGTCATTGGATGGGTGGACGTCAAGCTGTCCATCTGCATCACACCCTGAAGCTGCTCTACCACGAACTGATCGTTTAGATCCCAAGCCGTCTCGACGAGTGCTGTACCATAGAATTGATAGTAGCGAGCGAAGCCCTCGTTCAGCCAAGTTACATCCCACCATTCGCAAGTAACCAGATCTCCGAACCACTGGTGGGCCATCTCGTGCGCAATAACGGCTGCAATGCGCTGCTGCTGCAGGCTGGTCGAATCATCCGAACGATAGAGAATATTCGTTTCGCGATACGTAAGCAGTCCCCAGTTTTCCATGGCACCGGCCGAAAAATCTGGCACAGCAGCCATGTACATGCGCGTCATTGCGGGAACATTGCTGTAAGGGTAGTCAATCCAGTCTCCAAGCGCTTTCAGTAGATCGATTCCCACATTCAAGCTGTAATCTGTCTGGTTCCTGGCTTGTGGTCGAGCAAGAATGCCCAAACCACTGCGTTCGTTCACATCATACGGAGCCACAATGAAAGCCACCAGATACGACGACATAGTCGGAGTAACACCGAACGTTGTTAAGCTGCGACCAACCCTGTAGGTGAGAGAACGTAAAGGAAAAACATTTAATCTCAATTGCACTAAATAGTACAATGGCATTCTGCATAACATACTCAGGAGTCGTAGTGCTTGCGATCGGCGTATTGGAGTACACATTGAACTGCGTTTTGTGGTTGATCTTTAGCAGGTAAGTGGCCTTAAATTTAGGCTCATCGAAGCATGGAAAGGCTCGGCGTGCATGCGTCTGCTGGAACTGTGTTGATCCCATCCACACCTTCTCACCGTTTGACCAATAATAGCTCCGGTAGAATCCATGCATATCGTCATCCATGTTTCCGACGTATGTAAACGACAGCTCATATTCCACGTTGGCCTGAAGGGCCGTGGTCAGTGGAAGCGTCAAAATTTCCGTCTCCGGATCATACATTTCCTGCTGTCTCGGTATGACGGTGTTATCCGACTTGCGGGTAATGCTCCAGGCACTGATCTCCATCCTTGCCTTGTGCAGCTTGATTTGCATCACATTCTGTTTCTGCGTGGTCACCGTTATCTTAGCACTACCATCAAACGTGAACTGTGCCTTATTTCCTTCCGGTTCCAGGTATGGTTTAATCTCGACCTCATAGTGTGAAGGCCACACGTCATCATTCAACCGAAAGTCTTCCTGCTGGGCGCGTGGCTCGGCCTCAACCAAAAGGTACCGTTCCGGTTCTAGTGGACTAGCCGCTGATACCACAACGCACGCATAGGTGACAATTGCCACCAGTGCTAGTTTTTCCGCCAATGTCATTCTGTAACGATACATCATCATACAGATAAGAGCACGTTGTTTTACAATTTACGATGATACATTAATCTCTATGAATGCGGCAATAAAGACAGCCGATTGATAACTACGTGCTAGAATGGTTTCAGTTCGAAATGCTTTGGAGATAATACGGCCGATAGTAGAACATTTTAAATATCTTATCACATGCCAAGTATGTCAACCGCATGAATCATTCTGCTAAACTAAATAGACAAAATATAAACATTATTTATGCTTCTATTTGGCCAAATGTCTTTTTAAGAGCTTTTGTGACCTGACTGTTTCTGGATGGTGGTGGTGTTTTAGACATTTTAGTGTTATACAACTTTAAACCACTGAAATAGTGTAATAAGATGCGAATAAAATACGAATTTAGAATTTAATTATTGACTTTCTCAGACTTAAATACGCTCAGTATTACACAAGATCATTCAGATTAGGCTTCAATGATCCAAACAGCAAGGTGCTACGGCCAGCAAAAAACTTGCATTACTCATAACATTTTTTCATCTCACATGATTAATGATCATATGACACAACTTGTATCACTGTATTAATCCAATCAAAACCACCAAAAATACAGTAACACAATAATTTCACTATTATTTTTCACATTTTCGTATGATCTGGCTTTGTTACACACTGGCAAGATATACTGATATGCACGACACATTGACTATGACGGTATAATTGCACACTAATCCTCCGTATGCTTAACATTACATGCTTTATGGCACATTTTTACCTTTCCCCCTCCATGTCTATTACCTGAAATGGTTGCTTCAAATGCTCCGCAGCAACTGAACAGAACACAGATCGGTTACAATTTATATAGAAAGAAAAGTCCCCTGAAACCGTCCCGAACATGTGCGAATCGTCAATAGGAAAAAAAAACGAAATCATAAAAGGTAGAAAATCGAATCAAGATGACAGGCTTTATCAGCATTATATGATAGTGAGGCATCGATACCTGTTGTCATCAGCGAAACAACGCGGTTGCGGCGGTTCACCACAATAAAACAGTAAAGCTACCCAACATACCTCTTCAGTTCGATGGAAATGCGCTAGGTGTTAAAGTCTTGTGCTCACGGTCTCTGTGATCGAGGTCCAAAAAATGCAGGGTTTGCCTTTATATCAGTTTCTCAATTGATGGCATAGCGCAGGTACATACATTGCCGATCGTCTGCTATTTGCTATGATTGACTTCTTACAACTTCACTGATTGGTTTCAGTGAGTTGAGTGAAAGAGAAGAACGGTACGGAAACGAAAGATCGTGATAATGCAGGGCAATTTAAGCTTAATTCATTGCACTACGTCGCGCTGTAGAAGGAGCCGCATGGTGTTTTAAGCATACAATTTTGATTAAGGAGGCGCCTGGTATTCTGATGGAAAGGCTGATGCTTTTTATTTTCTGAGCGTAAAAAGACAATTATTTTGAATGGATGCTTGAATGACTATTACATTGTTAATCATAGATAACGGGAGAAGCAAAAAAGGAAGCAATAAATGCTTATCGATGTACAACCATTAAACATTACTGATTTCGTTCTCAACCTACCATACCGCTAACAATGCCAAGCACAACGCTACAACAACGTTAAAGATAACGGTCCGTGGCGAACCGCTGTCAGCTTTGAGAGAAAGGAATCCACGTATCTCATCCCGGTGATTCATGGTAAACTGTTGATTGTTGTCATATTCCTCCAGCCCCTTACGGATGAGTTCATACGCATCCGCTCCCAACACATCTTTACTAGCTTCGGCGAATTGTGCAATAGCTTCCCGCACAGTCACATCTTTCACTCGTGTAAGGATACCACCGAGGGCCGTCGCAACCTGGTGATAGCCTCCATGACTGCAAAGAGGGGAAATTGAGCATTGTACTAAGATACTTCGCGAGCGCCACTACATTAGTCTCCGTCTACTTACGCTTCAGCCCAGTGGGCACTGTTTTCTACTAGGTAGGATGCAGCCGATTCCAGTGCGTTCTGATTGCTTAGCAGCAGTGATAACGCGGTTCCCTTATCCTGTCTACGAACATCTGGCGAGCTTGTGAAGTTCATATATTTCTGTCCAAATAAAATAAAGTCGTTATTAACACGGTTAGCATACAATCTGAGGCGGTTGGGAATTCTCTTACATAAATGACTGCTTTCTCCGTTGCACAACTCATTCCCTGCAGCGTGAGTTGTTGCTCCGTAGCCACGTTTGTCGTGAGGTACAGATTTAATAGGAAATCAAACTGCTCGTGCGATCCTTTGCGTACCCCTTCACAATACACTACCTGGCGAAGGTCGGGATGAACTCTTTAAAGGAAAAAAAAAACACACTGGCTAGGAGTTTTTCATGGAATTACCGTCTACTATCAACAACACTTACTTTGCACTGGAATTCGCACGGAATGATTCAAATTCCTGCAAAGCACTCTTGCTACAGCCATCGTGCCCGTAGCGACAGGTCCAGTCGAGTACCAGGCGGCGCAAGTAAGTGTGCAGTCGACGCTCCAAGTGCGGAGGTGCTTGAAATTGGACATACTCGTAGACCTTGGCAAACATGTCCCTAACGTGTTGCTGTAATTGAGACCATCATCGTTAAGCGCACGTGTTAACCATGCGCGAATCGTGCGCATTAAACACTTACCGCAAATAGTGTCTCATCCTCTGGGTGAATCCTTAGCGACAGCGAGGCCAATCCGTTGGCAGCGGCTAGCCATGGTGCGTACTCGGTTTCCTCTTTGAGGTACTCCAATATATCCAACGCTTGGCGATAGCCCATCACGTCCGCTTTGGCCAGATTGAACAAATCGTCCACAATCTGTGCGCGGTTTAGCACATGGATGCCCTCGAAGCCTCTGGTGCGAAGGGCCGTACTGATCTTATCCCACAATTCGTCCGCGTAATGTACGCGATAGTATCCCACCTGCTGGTTGTTGAGAATGAAGTATTTCACGTCGGAAGCATTGCTCATATGAATGTTGTACGACTCGGCAGTAACAACCGTTGGTTTAGTGTTTGCGAAATCATCCCCATTGGTGGCAAACGTAATCGGTACTGGCCAGAGCAGTGCATCTTCCTGACTGGTGCGATTGGTAAGGAACCGTTGCTGGGTGATGGTAAATCCATTTGCATTGGTCGCCACGGACACCAGTGGGAATCCTGGCTGCGTTGTCCATTTTTTCATGCACGCACTTGCGCTGGTATCGTGTTTATCTAGCACAGCAAAAAGATGCTCCGGACGGGACGCACTGAATTGCCGATCTTGCACGTACTCGACAATAGCGTTCTTGAATACCTCTTTCGTCATGTGGTGTTCCAACATTCGCAACACAACTCCACCCTTGTTATAGGAAATGGCATCGAATATGGCGGCTGCCTGGGCCGGTGTGTAGACTGGATGGGTCATTGGATGGGTCGACAAGGCACCGTCCGTTTGCATCGCAGTGTGTAGCTTCTCGACCACAAACTGTTGTTCTAACTCCCAGGTCGGTTCAACGAGGGCCGTACCGAAATACTCGAAGTAGGTAGCAAACCCTTCATTTAGCCATGTGACATCCCACCATTCGCAGGTGACCAAATTTCCAAACCACTGGTGAGCCAGCTCGTGCGAGATGATCGTCGCGATGCGTTGCTGCTGCAGACTAGTAGCGTCCTCCGGCACGTACAGCAAGCTGGACTCGCGGTAGGTGATTAAACCCCAGTTTTCCATTGCTCCTGCGGCAAAATCGGGCACCGCCGCCATATACATGCGCTGAATTTCCGTCACATTGTTGAACGGATACTGCAGCCAATCGCCCAGTGCTTGCAGAAGCCGCAGACCCTCGTCAATACTGTACGCTGTCTGGTTGGTGGCTTCTGGACGTGATAGGACTTGCACAATACCCTCGCCGCTCGTACTGTACGGTGCAACGATGAACGCAAGCAAATACGTGGACATCTTCGGTGTGATGCCGAACGTTGCCAATGTGCGATTGTTGCTAAAAGAGTACAGCGTTATTAAAAATACAAAATAAAATTGAACAGGCAATAAAGCAGACATCCCATCAGCTATTGTTGCTTACCCAATGACATCACTCTTAGTGATACGCGTGTTGGAGAATATTTGGTATTGGAGAGGTTTGTAGCTCAGCTTCAGCTGAAATGTCGCCTTGAACTTGGGCTCATCAAAGCACGGAAACGCACGGCGTGCTTCTGTTTGCTCAAACTGGGTCGATCCAAGCCACACTTTCGTGCCATTCTCGTAGAAGTAACTTCGGTAGAATCCTCGCATATTCTCTTCCATCACGCCAACGTAGTTAAACACCATGAGATACTCGACATTTTTCAGCAATGTTTCGTTGAGATGTAGCGTAAGAATTTGCGTTTCCTCGTCGTACGTTTCGTTTTCACTACGCACCAACCTACTGTTGCTTTTGCGCATCACGCTCCAGGACGTAACGTTCATGTTTGCCTTATGCAATTTAATCTGCGTAACGTTTTCTTTCGACGCGGTAACAGTGATGGCGGTGCTACCATCGAACGTAAATGCTTCCTTTTCGAGTTCGGCTTCGAAGTACGGCTTAATTTCGATATCGTAGTGAGACGGCAGCACGTCATCGTTTAGCCGGTAGTGCTCCAGCTGGACGCGTGGTTCAACCTCAACTTCAGCGAACAGTTTCGCGTGCAATGGTGTACAGGAGACGTTAAGGCTGAGAAAGCTCACTAGGCTAACCGCCAAGATGGCGGCTTCCATACGCACGTGCATTTTGGTACAATTTTTCACGAACCTGATACGACAAATGGAAGTTGTATTGTGTTCAATACTATTTCGAAATTTCACGTCATAAATTTTAAGGGAGGATTTGTAACAGGAAAGTTGATGTTTGAATTGTTTAAAACATATTTAAGGAAACAAGTCTAAAAATTATTATGCAAAACATCTTTTTTCACTGCACTCAAATCACATCGTTACCTGTCAGTTTGCCAACACACACTACCTGTCCACATTTGGTGACTCGCTGAAACCCAGCCGTTGTTTCACTGGAGGTTCTTTGGCAAATGTGTCAATATTTATAGAGCTTTCTATACCACAAGTACTGACTACAGGAGGACACGCAGCAATGGCAAGAATGTGAAGAACGGATCTTCAGTGCAGTTTGTCTTTATCAGCGCTATAAATGTATTAAAGTGCTTATTTCTCCTGCTCCGAAATGTCTACAACCGTCGATGGTTCGAGTGAATAGAAGCCCTGCCCACAACGTATGCACATCCTATTCTTTTATCATTTCAATGTATACAACACCATTGGTGCTATCGGTTCATATATCGTGCTGTTGGTTTGTTTATTTTTATCATTTATGTAGCAGTTAGGCGTGTAAAAATGAGTATCGAATTTTATCTCTTATCAGTAAACGGTTGCAGATTGTGATTCACCTGTTTGTGAAACTAGACCAAATTATTGTATTATTACGCTAGAAGAGTTAAAAATGTCACCAATAATGATTTTTTAAAGACTCCAAAACCGAACTGTTCTGGATGGTACTGCCTAGAGAAGATAGTAGGTAAGTCTTATCAGTTGAACACAGTCATTAGCATTGCTTATTTGTATCGCTTGGTAGCATCAGTTGTAGATAATATTGATGGGTGCGAAAGGATTTAACAAAATCTCCTACGTAAGTGATAAAAGGCACTTGTTCAGCATCGTTCACACGCAAGCACCTTGTAAAGTCAATCATTTGAGTATTGGGTTGATTGATGATTTGTGCATCAAACACACTTGTGAATTCCCCAAACAAAATTGATTTAAATGGTATGATAGTGACTTGCTCAATTTCGTGAATGACGCATCCAAATGATTCATTAATAACCGTTTTTAACGCGTGCATGATCCCACTTTTACATAATACCATCACCTAAATTTTTGGCACAAATATAATGAAAATGCTGTTTAAAATCCGTTATAGCTCGTTACAAAACGAAATCGCTGTACATAACACCATCCCTACCTTTCTACATCAATATCGTTGATTTAAATAGTGTTGACAAGTGAAAATGTGGTACTTTGGTGGCAGAACTGTATACTCAAAAATTGTGAAGTAGGATCAATTGATGTATAAAAGCTTCAATATTCGAAACACTAACAACTTGTGTGTCTTGGACACATGATCGGTCACAACTGGAGATGCTTCAACTTACGGAACTTGTTCGTAGCTTTTCGAATGTCGCTGCGAAAGTGTGCTGCGCTTATCTCAGCGCATGATACAGGCTAAACGTTAAGCTAAGGCACCCATCTCCGGCACTGGGAAGTTATTGCCGCGAGTGTCATAGTATGGTTAAACACTAAATGGTAATTAGCTGCAGTAAATATCGTAACTGCCGGCGGCGTTCGACAGTTCATATTTAATAGGACGGTGAGCTGACTGGCAGGATGCATGGAGGCATCGTTCACGTGGCCCACGATTGACTGTCTGATATTTAACCGCACAGATTATGACATTTACGGCAGTCTGTGTGATGAATAGCTGAATATTATGAGGTGTTGTGAGTTCAAAATAATCGTTCGACAACGGACACGGCTAATGCGCTGCTAGGTAACATAATGAACCGCTTTTAATAAAGAAAATTAAATAACATTTTTTTACTTTGCATAGAAATCCAGTTTATTTGATCACATCATATGTCTGATCATAATAGAATAATGAAAGACAGCTAATTTTATCTTGTTCCTATTGCCCACTGGAACAACATATATAACTTATTTATCATGGACAACGGCACGCGCTATCAGATGCTCCATTTCATTCGTTTGCTTCATCTCATCTGGCTGGTGATTGCCGAGGAATTTGAAATGTGCCAGCGATAATCTTAATAGGGAGAAGCAGTGTTCTACCGTGTTGATAAGTGAATTGCTATCACAATACACAGCTATTGTGGCAGATAAACGAAACCCCTGCTGCAATAGCAATAGTACGATCGATGTGTGGAAAGCACTGTAGGTTAACCAGTAGATTTGTGCACATCGCCACATCAAGTGTTACAATATGGGTTGTGCGCAAATTACAATCGTCTATCTTTTGGTTACTATTGTGAGGCTGTGTTGCGGTGTGCACACAGTCAGTGAATTAAGTGAACACAAGCTCATGGGTTTGATGCGAAATGATGATGATGGCACGGGTTCCAGCAGCTATCGATTGCCCGCTGTATCTGAGCCGCTCTCATACGATTTGTATCTCGATCTGACGGATAACAGTTTCGCTAGCTACACCGGAATGGTTGATATTACAATTAAGTACACCGGCAATGAGTCAAGTTTTTCGTTAAATAGTTTGGATTTAACGATAAATGAAACGAGTGTTCGTGTTTGGCGCACAGATGGAACAGAAGTGCCGTTGAAATCGTTTGTTATCTCACGCCAATTCGAGCAACTGTATTTTACCTTCGATGACCTGTTGGAAACGGGTTCAGTCTATAAGATTCACTTAGATTTTCAAGGTGTGATAAAGACAGACTTTTTCAAAGGTATTTACCGTAGCAGTTATCGAGTAGGAAATGATATCAAGTGAGTAAGCATTAGGCAAAGGCTTAAGAATTTATTCATCAACAATAGTTACTCGAGCTGACTGGAAAACAAAATTATACAGCTGAAGATTCATGTACGACGATATATGTAACATTTGCTACAAAACTCCATGTTCTGCTTCGTATGTTCTTAAGTACGTTTTTATAAGTATCGGTTTTTATTCTAAATTGGTACATTTCGCATCATGCAGGGTTTCTATAGACGATTGTGTATTTACTATTTGTTGCTGTTAACGTGATCAACTATTTATTTAATCGCTTCAGATACCTAGCAACTACATTTTTCGCCGCAACTTACGCTCGCACCGTGTTTCCCTGTTACGATGAACCATCCTACAAGGCAAAGTTTAACATCAAAATTCGACATCTGTCTTATCATACAGCTTTGTCCAACATGCCGGTAACAGTCAGGTAAAGTTGTCTCAGACCGGAGACTTCTAACTATTCGATGAGTAGTACAAATATTAAATCTCACTGTTTGATTGCAGCACGCGCTTTGATGGCTACAGTGAAACCACATTCGATACCACTCCTCTCATGTCTACCTACCTGGTGGTATTGGTCGTGTCAGAGATGAAAACACTGTCCTCCGACAAGGAGCTTTTCCGAGTTTTTGCTCCGGTATGCTTACAAACCAATGCACAAGACTCATAAAACCCTGCAATTATTCATGATATAAATTGATCCATCCCTTTATCAAAACATGCAGGAAAACAAGATAAATTATACCATTTATGCGCATGACTTTGCCGTCCGGGCTGTACGTGCACTGGAAACACACTTTGGTCGACAGAACCAAATGTCAAAAATAGATCTAGTAGGCATTCCTGATTTCGCGATGGGTGCTATGGAGAACTGGGGTCTGATAACGTTCCGGGAGGATTATTTGATCTATGAAGGTGAGAAGGAAACAACGGCCTATGCTAAACAAAGGATAGCCTCTGTGGTGACGCATGAATTGGTGCACATGTGGTTCGGCAACGAGGTTACTCCTGAATGGTGGACCTACGTTTGGTTGAATGAGGGTTTTGCGAACTACTTCGAGTACTACATCACATCACAGGTAGAACTCAGTAAATCGTGGTAATATTGGAATGTGTCTAATATGGTTAATCCTTTTCCAGTTGGAGCCTGCGTGGAAATTCTGGGATCAGTTTATCGTGAGCAATGTCCACTCGGCTCTTTCAAAAGATTGTCATAGTTCAGCCCGACCGATGAACTACTATGCAACAGATCCGGCAATTCTAAACGAACTATACGATTATGTGGTGTATGCAAAGAGTGCTTCGGTTATACGAATGATACAGAACGTTATAGGGCTTGAAACCTTCAAGCAGGCTATCAACGACTATTTGCGATCACAGAGCTATCTCACCACCAAACCGGAGTATCTCTACGCGAGCATTGAAAAGTTCCGCACCGTCGATCTTCCGGCTAGCGTAGAAGCCATCTTCGAGAGCTGGGCTAATGCCCCAGGCTATCCTGTCGTAACGGTTACGGTCGATCGTACCAAGCGTACACTAACCGCTTCCCAGAAGCGCTTTTGGATGCCAAACGAAGTAGACACACCACCGGAAAATAAGCTGTTCTACATTCCGCTGAATTATGCTTCAAATGTACCTTCCTCAAACGATTTCCAAGATACAGCTCCCACATTCTGGTTGACTCCGGCGGACCCTTCCACGACCATTTCTCTAGAGACCAATGTTGAGTGGCTTGTAGTGAACAAGCAGCAGACGGGATACTATCGGGTGAACTACGATGTCGAGAGCTGGCACAAGTTGATCGAGGTATTGAATAGCGATCGTTTTGAGGAACTTCTTCCCGTCATAAATCGGGCACAGCTTGTAGACGATGTAGCAAATCTTGCCCGTGCAGGTCAAGTCGGTTACGATGTGGCATTGTCACTGATACGCTATCTGGAGCGGGAAACGGAATACGTACCATGGAGTACAGCTTACGATGCATTGCTGCACCTTGATCGAATGTTTTCAAGTAACGAGGAATATATGCGATTCGAAAGTTATGGACGAACTATAACCTCGCACGTTTTCAACGTAACTAACCTTGCTGAAGGAACCCATCTGGATAGGTTACACCGTGACAAATCTATTTATTTAGCATGCTATTTTGGTGTACCGGCCTGTTTAAACATGGCAACATCGATAGTCAAAGCTGCACTTGACGAGGAAACGTTAGACGTGCCCAAGGAGATACAATCTGCCGTGTTTTGTGCGTTACACAAGCATGACTTGCCCATTGAAGGAGACTACGGGATCGAGCTTTTCCAAAAGTTCTGGCAAGCAACGGATCAATATAAGCATCTGATGAATATGTTCATCGGCAGTTTAGGATGTTCGCGGAATCCGGCTCTGACTGAGTTCTTCCTGCAAATGATTGAAATAGATACGCCTGCACTTCCGGTTACTAGCGCCATGAAAAGTAATATACTAACAAGCATGATTGCAGGAAGTCCCATTACGCGTAATGCAGCGTTCCAGTACATAAGGTCCCGGTTTGCCGTTGTGTCGGATATGCTGGACCGTCAATTGGTACCCATTTTTAATGCTTTTGGTACAAGTATAAATACTCCCGCGGAATACAATATGGTACGTACGTTTAGCTGTAAGTTTAAGCATCTAGCCTCCGGTAAGAAGATACATAACAAAACACAATGTTTCTTTTGATAGCTCAAGGAACTCGTACAAAGCTATCAGGTCTCGCTGGTTCCGGCATCGTTAGAAGCTGCCAATCGTGCTCTCGTGCAGGCAGAACAGAACTTGAACTGGATAGATAAGCATAAGGTTGCTGTTGCCAAATGGCTGACAGAGGAAAACTTCGAAGGCGGAATCCCAGACGATAATGGAGCAGAAGTGGCTTCTCCTTCAGTAGGAATATTTGCAGCGGTTGGGATTATCTCGATTTCATTGTGGCGTATTCAATGATGTCACTCAATAAGTACGCTTTACCGCTTAAACATTAAAAATAACACGAAGCTCGACGGCACTGTTTTTTTTTTTTTTTTTTTTTTGTGTTACAAGTGGACAACAAACAATCAACGGCAGGAAGTGTTTTATGGGAGTACATGTACATGTGCAATGCCCAAACTTGTGTTGGCTGAACAATAGTGTTATCGATGAGCATTTTGCCACAAGATGATAGCATGTTATCTGTAGATACTTCATAGGTCGAGGCGTATCAGATGATTGCATTGTGATCCTGATTGCCAACCGATTAATCTATGAAGATACGAGTGTTTTACTGTGTCAATAAAAAAACAGCTAATCAACCGTGAAGTATTGTTCCCGGTAGTCGTGCAGTCTTTAATTCGGTTCGGTACCATAACGATGTACCGCCCAGCACTGATCGTAGCAGCCGTTTGGCTACCATTAATCCTCGCATCAGCTCCCCTAGAATTGGAAAAGTCTCCAACAACACGTGATTCCCACGATGACAGTCGCTACCTGTTGCCAAAAGTTTCGGAACCTATCTCATATGAGCTATTCCTGGACATTACCAATTACTATTTCTATTCGTATTCGGGAACCGTTGAGATAGAGTTTCGCTACACAGGTGATCAGAATCATTTTTATCTGCATAGTGACGGATTAGTGATTGATGAAAGCAGTATTACGGTAACGCGACCCGATGGAACCAATCTGCCAGTTGGAAACGTAGTCTATATGGAACAGTTTGAGCAAGTTTATTTCGGATTCGGGGAGCGCCTGCTAACTGGAGAACACTATAAGATACGAATGAGCTTCCTCAACAATATTGGTACCGAGCTTAAAGGGCTGTACAGGAGCAGTTACGTCATTGGTAATACAACAAGGTAGGTTGAAGTTTAATTTGATGAATATTGGTACAATATTCTTCAATAAAATTGCTCAGACTAAGTTTGTGACGAGTGATTCGGGTTTCAAAAGATCTTTTAAACAATATTTTAAAAGGATGACTTTATAGGTTATTATAGTGATATCCTTTAACTGATCTAATCAATAATAGATATCTGGCTACAACTCATTTTGAATCCACATACGCTCGGAGTGTATTTCCCTGCTATGATGAACCGGCGTACAAGGCTACATTCAATGTACGGATACGACACCGTCCAGAGTATACTGCATTGTCCAACATGCCAGCAATTAATAGGTATGCAAAACTAAATTGTTAGTAGAAAAATAAATCACTACCGCACGATCATTACTTTCCACCAGTGAGACCGTGGGCGATTACACGGAAACGACATTTGACACTACGCCTCTAATGTCGACATATTTGTTAGCGTTTGTCATATCAGATTTTAAAACTATATCGCAAGAAACGGATCGCTTCAGGGTATTTGCTGCGGTAAGAAATGTGTTTTATGGGATGTGTACGAATTGCAGTAAATAACATGAATATTTTATCAACATAGGAAGACAAGTTCGCACACACCGAGTATGCGTTAGAGTTCCTTGCGAAGTCTTTAAGGGCGTTGGAAACATTTTTTGGGCACCAATATCAGTTACCGAAGGTGGATCTTATAGCTATACCAGATTTCGCGATGGGTGCCATGGAGAACTGGGGTCTGATAACGTTCCGAGAGCAGTACCTAATTTATGAAGAAGGCGTTACAACGGTCCGGACGAAACAAAACATTGCTGATCTGATCACACATGAGCTAACTCATATGTGGTTCGGCAACGAGGTTACTCCGGATTGGTGGACCTACCTGTGGTTAAGTGAAGGCTTCGCTAGGTACTTCGAGTACTACATTACATCGCAGGTATGGGTGCATTATTACATTAATTACAATATTTGTTGCATGTTGCATTAAAATCGCATTATGTATCTTGCTATTGGTAGCTCGAACCCACCTGGAACCTTTGGGAGCAGTTTATCGTGAATAATGTCCACTCGGCCCTTTCTCAAGACTGCCACGTCCACAATCGAATGATGAGCTACTATGCAACAGATCCGGCAATTCTAAATGATCTATTTGACTACGTTGTGTATGCAAAGAGTGCTTCGGTTATACGAATGATACAGAACGTTATAGGGCTTGAAACCTTCAAGCAGGCTATCAACGACTATTTGCGATCACGGAGCTATCTCACCACCAAACCGGAGTATCTCTACGCGAGCATTGAAAAGTTCCGCACCGTCGATCTTCCGGCTAGCGTAGAAGCCATCTTCGAGAGCTGGGCTAATGCCCCAGGCTATCCTGTCGTAACGGTTACGGTCGATCGTACCAAGCGTACACTAACGGCTTTCCAGAAGCGCTTTTGGATGCCAAACGAAGTAGACACACCACCGGAAAATAAGCTGTTCTACATTCCGCTGAATTATGCTTCAAATGTACCTTCCTCAAACGATTTCCAAGATACAGCTCCCACATTCTGGTTGACTCCGGCGGACCCTTCCACGACCTTTTCGCTAGAGACCGATGTCGAGTGGCTTGTAGTGAACAAGCAGCAGACGGGATACTATCGGGTGAACTACGATGTCGAGAGCTGGCACAAGTTGATCGAGGTATTGAATAGCGATCGTTTTGAGGAACTTCTTCCCGTCATAAATCGGGCACAGCTTGTAGACGATGTAGCAAATCTGGCCCGCGCAGGCGAAGTCGGTTACGATGTGGCATTGTCACTGATACGCTATCTAGAGCGGGAAACGGAGTACATACCATGGAGTACAGCTTACAACGCTTTGTTGCACGTGGACAGGATGTACTCGACGGTCGGGCAGTATGATAGGTTTGAAAGCTATTTGCGTTCTATTGCTGGATGCATGTATGAAAACGTACTACTAACTGGACCGATGGATCACGTTAGCAGACTTCATCGTGGGAATACAGTTTATCTAGCGTGCTACTCGGGGGTGCAAAAATGTGTGGATGATGCGAATTCGCTAATCACGAAAGCCATCGAAGATCCTGCGTTTATTGTCCCCGAGGAAGTGCAGGCCGCAGTCTTTTGTGTGTTGCATAAGTATCCAGCTGCAACATTAACCGCACAGAGTGACTTATTCGAAAAATATATACAAACCGCCGAGAGCCCTCAGCAATTAGAGATGGTTAACCGGCTTCTGGCTAGCGTTGGGTGCGCACGTAATGAAACCACGCTGGAATACTATCTAGCACTCACCGCGTACAACTACCCAGGGCTTCCCGTAACTGCTGCGCAAAGGAATCAAATCTATCTCGGGCTAATCAACGGAAGTCCCGCAACACGATTGGCCGCGCTGCGCTATATGCACGAACATTTTTCCACCGTCAGTTACTTGCTGACCTCGGTAACCTCGATCTTCACAGAATTGGGTAATCGTATCAATTCTCGATTACAATACGAACTGGTATGTTTACACGCACATCGCGGATGTATGTTCAGGGATGTTATTTATTTGTCGTTAACTTCATTGCAGCTTCAAAACATCGTGGACAAGTACGGGAATGCTTTGTCAAGCGCAGCAAAGGCAGCAGCAGATGCAGCTCTAATACAAGCGGACCAGAACATTCAATGGATTGAAAAGCACACAGAAGCCATATCGTCTTGGTTGATTGAGAATGAGTATGAGGGAACTACCGTAAAACCTCCCGGTGGTGGCACCGGGGTGGTCCATTCCGTCGGTATGCTAACTGCTTTCGGAAGTGCAATAATTTTGTTGATGTCAAATGCATTGCTGCGCTAAATCTTGCGTCCTTTCACAACGAGCAGCACTATTTCCAGCACAACGAATTTATTGTTTGATGCACAGAATAAACTGTCATGTGTACAATGTTTATGAGAATGATTGTATATGTCGCTTTAAAACTATTTTTCACACTAAATCGTAACATCACTTACTCGTCTGCATTTCCACAGTGACGACATTCTTTATCCAATTGTAGTACTCACTGACCCGCTGGTACACACTATAATATTCCTTTGCAAGCGTTTGTTCTGCGCCCTGTACATTAACATTTTTTGTCACCACACGCCCTGAACCATAGAGCCCAACAAGGTATGTTACCTGACGTTCATAAACACCTTGCGCAAAATGGCTAACAAGCGCACTTCCTCCGTCATCATTCAGCATTTCATAACGGTGATAGAACATGATATCCTCTTCTATGCACAGCTGCAGATTGGTAACATTCGAATTCGGGTATTTCCTTACACAATCCGCGTTAAACATAGGAGAATTGTACTGGTGCGTAAAGTTTGGATTTGCGTATACCTCCTGCAGCCGCAATGGCGTATACGTCTGATTGCGCCATAGGCATGCGGGAATAGTGTCATTGTCAATCGTAACCGCGGTTTTTAATTTCAGCAGTAACAAATTGAACTCGGTTGATACGTTGTTATACTCCGGGTGTGTAAATGTATGCTCCACGCCCAATGTTTGACGAGTACTATTACCCAACTCGACCGTGATTTCATCCTGGGCTATGCGTTCAAAGCATGCAGCGGTGGTTAAAACGAATTGTTTGGTGATCAATGTACCATTGCATGAACGATCACCGCTGCCATGAATCCGGGCCTGTCAATTGGAAGTTGAGTAAGTTATGCTTTTGTTGGCATCGTTGTAACTAATTTTTACCATAACTTACCAAGAACGGATAGGTAGGAAAGTTATCGATTTTGTAGGGAGATTTATTTTTCCTGAACTCATGGTAAAGGTTGTGGCAATTGTCTATCTCCTCGATTGTCTGTGCTAGTTGCTCACGATGGGTTTCATCGCGTAACACGTTGTCGTCCGAGCAGCATACTACCAATTCCTCATGCTTACCGAACGAACAGGAAGATGAAGGATTTACTGCTTTCCCTTGTTTTGCTTCCTGATCGAGTTTCGGGCAGTATTGCAGACTAACACAGGTGCCCTCGTTTCCGTTTGCATCCTGGCATCGATCTCCATAGTATTTGGTGTTATCCTCGTAGTGGACTAGAACCAGACAGGAATAAAACCGTATTCACTTTAGTACATTAGCAACATGCCAAAAATCTGATTACAAACCCTATTACCTTTTGTTGCAAAAATTATACTATCGATCCAATTTACGTATGGCGCTATTTTGGTGTACACGGTAGGCATATTGAACCCACAATTTTCTCCCTTGCTGTTGATCGCGAAAATATACTCAAAGTAACGTTGGAAGGTGTACAGAGAGCGCGACATGGCAGAACCAATACTATTGTGACAGCTGTTGGGTGCCAGCGCGGTTGGGAATCCGGCACAAAACTGATTTGGGGGCACTTTATCGACACATTCTTCATATGCATCAGCGGTAGCATAGAATTGTTTCGTTCGCACCGTTTCATCATCATTCCCTTCGTTGAACGGCACGTAGCCATTCGTTTGGAATTGTTCTACCGGGAACTTATCTCGCGTCCAGATGCACGCCGGTAGGACGTTTTTATTAAACCTGCAACAGTAGAGTTGATATTCTTTAGTTCGCATTGCTCGTTTTGTGAAATAGTGTAACACTGCTTATCATATAATACGTACTCGTAAAAGGGGTTCACAAGTTCTAGCAGGGCGATATCGTTGGCTAGCGTTGTTGCAGAGAACTCTGGATGATAATGCACCTTTTTTGCTACTGCATGCACCTTAATTTCATTGTCCAGCTTTGGATAGTACTCATTAAGCTGACCCAATTCTACCTTATAGCTATCACTAATATAAGCGAGGATAGTAGGTATTAGCAGAACGTATTGTGATGAACTGTTATACAAACTTACGCGTCATACTGATGCAAGCAGTTGGCAGCGGTGAGAATAAACTTCGGCGCTATAAGTGATCCATAACAGTGGCGTTTGGATCCTGTTTCCGTCGTATTGGGAACGATACGTACCTTGTACTGATTGACGGTTGTGCTCGTTAATCGACTTTTGGAATATTGCACTTGTTCGAAATTATCACTTCTCGAAGCCATTGAATCTTCATAATCCCGGTATTTTTCATACGTAGCGACGCATTCTGTAAAATAAGCACAGAGTAAGGAAATAAAATTGGTCATTAGCAAACAGAGCAAACATGTAGTATACATTTTCTGTCGCATGTTCTTACCAGACGATTTAATTTTTTGCTCGGTGACACTTTCCATCCAAACGATGTATTTCATCACTGCCAAAGCTGATCCCATATCGTCGGTACCAAAAGTAAATACGAATGGATGCATGCGATAATTGGCGATGGCTCTAGTCTGTAGTAAGGTGCTCGTTTTCAGAAGATCCGTCAAACATTCGATGCGGTTGTTGTACGTACATTTAGTTTCCTCCAGTACAAGACTACCATTTGGAGCTGGTGGCAGGACAGTGAATAAAGGTCCACTTTAAAAACGCTTCACCTAACCATATCTTCATCTTATAGCATACCAACGACAATTGATTGTATTTTGTCAAATCCATCCTCAAAAGAAGCATCCCAGAAGCACGCAGGCAGTGCTAATTTCGTAATCCTGGAGAGGCGTATGAAGCAAGATCATCACATTTATTAATTACTTGTACCAACAAGAAAATGCAAACACATGTTGGAACACTACTTACGAGATGGATGAGTTGAGGCGAAGCAGACTAACATTGTACTCGGGATGTGCGAACATTTCGACTACGTTGATCGCGTCCAGTGTTTCGTTGGATAGTTTGATTTCCGGTAGACTATCATCTTCAGCTAATGCACAATCCGACGTAGTTAGCACATGGTTTTCGTCTACGATCAGTCCAACACAAGTCAAATCTTCTTTCAGCACTCTCACTGTATGGCTGAACGTTTTATCAACGTATCGGTCAACGAATATGGAGCTAGCCAATGCTATTCCTCCATGGTTGTAAATATTGAAGGGACAATCTGAAAGCAAGCAAAACATTTTTAAAAAAGCTAATAAATGTGAGATATGATATAGAAACTATGCACCCATTTGCAAATCATCACACGATGCATAAATGCGATGGTGACCTCACGTGCATCGTATTCTAGACAATATGTGGAATTTCCGCAAGTATGCAAACAAGTTCTAGTGCAAACAATTAATCTAATTAGCCTCCAAAGTGGCGTGGAGAGAGTGATTTACCTTTAACGCTACGTTCTACATTTGGCATCAGCTCATCCAAAGAATCCAGTTCAGGAGTGTTTTTTGGGAAAAGAGTTGCAGAAGCTGTTCGGAATAAGAAATCAAGATCAATGAAAACATCACGTGTTTGTGCTTTCTACGGCTATTCGTTCAAAAAAACTTGTTTTCTCGAAACAAAAAAACTGTCGCCCAATATTTCCCATACCTGTTTGAATACAACACACCACTGCTGTAACACGAAACACTGTAAGCAAGAAGCGTATTTCAACCATTTTAACGCACTAGAATTGAAGAAATAGAACGAATCGGTTCAACAATCAACGATCGCGACGATTTTCCATCGACGGTCTGAATCGTTATAATTATGGCCCCAAAGGCGACGCAAGCTTTTATGAAATTTCACTGCAGTCGGTTGTGTTGCTTCGGCGCTGATCTTGGAAATACCTAGTGCTAGGGGTTTTGCCCTGATCGTACCCGGTATTTCACACACATACAAACCAAGCCAACACTATCATCTTGTTCATTTGGGGACAGCGAAGAGTCTCGTCAGGCATATTCTGTGGAATGGCGGCTATTAATCGGCGAAACTGTAAACACAACGCATCGCGATTGAAACGTTTATGGTGTGTAGGTTTGCTTTGCATGTTGGTATTCGTGATGCTGGAGATTGTAATATAAAGCTGAAGCGCATGAGAGATACGAAGCAAAATCAAAACAAACAAGTTACGAGATCGACTCTAGAAACGCACGAATGACCTGAAGTTTAGCCGATCGCCATGATCTTGAATGAAACAGAACCGTTTTGCAGTATCTTCCGAAAGAGATTTTACAAATAACACCTAATGACGGTAGCTATAAACACGTACAATTAAAGGGTATTTCCCTTCGTTTAGTTGATAACACCTATCCGATCTACGGCCAAATCTCAGCAAGATTGTACAAAGTCATCGAAGGTTGTTAGAAGCTATATTAGAATAAAGAACTTTGTATTTAATTGATTGAGGTGTGTGTGGAAATCTTGCGCATATTAGAGTGATCGTTTGAATATACATTTTAGTTATACATTATTAGAGATGATACGAACACTTTGATAGGCAATACATTTGAAACGGGATTAAAGTTGCTTATTATGACCTATATTTCTGAGTTCCAAATTTTGCATAACAGATATAATCAAATCAATTCCATCGCTTCACTGACGCCCTCTACTCTTCACAAATCTTGTGCCATCAGATATAATTGGGCCTTTATCCACGGATAGTACTCGCTGACACGCGTGTATATGGCTGGCTTATTCTGAGCGCACTGTGCACCGATACTGTAGATCGCGACTATGTAGTTAACAGGTCTCCAGTCCGAGCTCATGTACACGGTACCGTACAGTCCAGTTCCGGATTCGGCACAAGCCGTTGGGTCTTGGTCGCAGTGCACATTGTCCGTATCCGGCAGTACGCATAACTCCGTCAGCGTCAAGTTGGAGTAGTATTTAAGCCGGCAGTCGATGTAGTACAGAGGGTTCACCGTGTTGACGGTAACGGCGTTTGCCACAGTGTCGTAGCCCGTTGATATGAGCTTGGATGGCATACGATCTTTTTCCGGCCACATGCAAGCCGGTACACTATATTCGCTTACAGCAATAGGTGCATCCAGTGCCAAAATGGCGATGTTGTAATAGTTTGATTGACGGTCAAACATGGGATGAATCACGGTCGAAGCGACATTGCGAATTTGGATTACCTTTTCATCAATCGCGTAAACTCCCAGCTTTACAGTACTGGGTTTTGACTTAATGCTTTAATGAAAAGAAATGGTGGATATACTGCAAAATAACTGTGGAAATCAGTTTTACTCCTGTAACTTACCGTAGTACGCACTGTGCAGCGGTCAGAACGAACTGTTTCGAAATGAGCGTACCGACGCACTCCACCTTGTTGTCTTCATTGCGTACTAGAGCTAGCTGCGAATGGATCTGCTGTTCCTTTGTAGTCCTTCGATGCACGTCGTACAGTTCATGGCAATGCTCGATTTCATGCCTAATGCTTTGCAGTTTCTGTTGCTTGTCTTCGCCCTTCAACATATCATCTGCTGTACAGCAATTCAACGCATGGTCCCCATCGAAGCCGCATTGTTCTAGTGAACTTAAGAGGCGTTTCACACTTTTCAGCTGCTGAAAAACTCTTGGACATGCTTCGATGTGCAAGCAGACACCTTCCTTATCATCTTTAGTGATACACTTTTCACCTAAACCTGCGTCCGGGATCGCGAACAAAATTCGTTGGCGTGCAATAACATCGCGAATCCAGTCGGCGTACCGCGTTACCGGCACCAGCTGTTGCTGATCATTGCAGAATAGTCCCACCACCATCGGGTGCATAGAATACTTGTCCAAATCTCGTATTTGCAGCAAACTACCGGTAGGTTTCTAAAATGTATAGAAAGTAATGTAAATTGTTTGGTGCTTGGCGGTGGAAAGCGTTCACAGTTGCACAGCCAATGTCTAAGTGCGCTTTTGTGTGCTCGAAACTTACCCTTTCACACCACTGTGCGAAGGTTTTATTCAAACAAACTCCCTGCATCGATGCTGAGCAAACGGTCGTGTTTTGGATGAGGTGATTCAAGGTGGGATCTGAAACAAAAATTAATTTAGTTAGCTAAAGTTGAACTAATCGCGTATTTCGCCTTACCGTATGCTATATCCTGCACTTTCGAGTAGGAGATAATGTTATCCGTGGGCCAGAGACATGCAGCCGTGTTTTCGTAGGGTAGTCTGAAACTAGAATCATGTGTGCTATGTAAGCATCATTTATCGAAATGATTACACGGGGCCCACCAGATCTCGCTAGCCTAACTTACTCGGTCGTCCCATTTATGCGCAACAGAATCGGTGCCTTATTGCTGCTTACGTTAAGTGACTTGTAGTCCATGTACACTAAACGTTCAGCGATATGAAGATCAAAATTGTTTTGCAATTGCACATGAACCGACTTCCAGTCTTCCGGCACACATTCGGCGGTCGATAGTATGTAATAATCATTTACCAGCACTCCGAGACAGGTGGAAGTATTTGTCTTAATCAGGGCTACATGGCAATAATCAGTGTACACCGTTCGAAGATATTTCAAGGGACATTCTAAAAGCACGAAACAAAATGTAAAATATGCCCGATTTTACGCACCGCGCACCATCTAACCGTCTATCTCAATGTGCTCGTAGGTCATAAAATGGTTTCGGAAATCTTGTAGCATTGATCGTCCATCATAGTCCTGGGGATTTGCTGTGTGGCCACAATAAGGAAAAGATAATTAACGTTGTTTTTATTCTACAATATGGTCAATTTACCAGATGCGCCAACGATCACTATTAAAACCAATCCAAGGAAACCCCACCGATACACGCTGTTCATTTCAAAACTTGTTTCTTCACCGACTAGCACGATCAGACTGCTAAGCATCGACTTTTGTGCTCTGGACCACCTTGTCTTCCGCCAGAACAACTTATCGCTGTAGCTTCGCCGGTGTATCCCAGTACATCCCTTCCACAAAATAAAAATTCTGTTTCGTGTGAATCCCACCGTTGAAGACCAACCGTAGAGCAAAAAGAGGCAGAATCAAGCCGAAAAATAAACAACACAAAAAACGTATAACGAAGCAAAGATTCCCGCATGGGTGATGATAATTCGCATGTATGTATAGAGAGTTTGGTTTAATTATGTGCAGTATAAATCATGTAAATATAAATTATATTACTTGTTGAAGCAATACCGCTATATCCAAATTGTAGCGATATTGGAATAATGAAAAGCTCCTACGCTTGACCATGGAGGTGATTTGGAAAAACCAATTATGCTTATGGGGGTTTCCCATAAAGGTGATCCCTTCTACGTTTTGCCGCAGTCATCATTCAAGTCTTGTGTAGTATTTTATGCTCAGGGTCGAATTTTTTATTGATTATCTGATAGCAGATATTTCGCAACACATTGTGTAGTACGGTGCAAATGTATGGTAGAAAGAGATTGTAATATGAGATAATTTTTAAACGAATACAACTATAGCAATCGTTCCCGTATATACTGAAACAGAAGCAAATTTATCAAGGACCAATTCAAGAACCTAAAGCGCTTGTTAATAGTCAAGGAAAAGTTAACTATAATGTTGATAAACCCAGTTCAATTATTCATAATTTTTGAATACATTCTACAGAATACATTTTAAGATCAACGATCCACCAACATACAATCGTTCGTCGGTAACCGATCGGTTTACTATTCGGAGCTGAATACTTCAAACTGCGTTGGAACAGTCTGACAAACATCGATCGAAACACACGCAGGAAACACACACAGATAAACCGCACCCAGCCAGAAGTGGTTGTAACTTATCAGCACAGTTTACCGAACAAATTTCGCATTCGCGTAGTGCTTATTGTGTACGTTCATCGCGTATCGTAAATACCGGCACTTGGTTTCCAACAACACGGTCACAGTCTAGCAAGTGCCAGTCGCGGTGAACGTCGTGTCGGAAAAAGTGCGCTCTCATCATGTACTCTCAGTCTGCAACGAATGATAATGGTGCCGCGGACCATGTGCGTGTGGTCGACTTTCGTTCTGATACGATCAGCGTGCCAACACCGAGCATGCGCCAGGCAATGTTCACCGCCGTGGTAGGTGACGATGTGTACGGCGAAGATCCGACCGTTCGCAAGCTGGAGGAAAGATCGGCAGCGTTGTTCGGCAAGGAAGCGGCCCTGTTTGTGCCCTCCGGCACGATGGCTAATCTATTGGCAAGTGAGTTAAATTGTTTAAATTGTACAGAAGTGAATTGGCATAAGGGGTTGACCGAACTGCTGTTCGGTTCAATACTATCTCAATATTGACCATTAGGGCTGTAACCACGGGTCATTTAATTTAAAGAGCGATGCGATATGAAAAAATACTTCAGATTTAAATTAATCAATCAAATTATCCAAAAACTTTAATTGTGGCACTGCTCTTCGTAAAAACTAAAGCGGTATCAAAACCCGTGCGTACCGTTCCGGCGAGGCAAAGACTACATTATACGGCCACGAGTGTCGTAAGCCATTTCTGCAGACATGACTAAATAAGTCGTTATGCCAATAAAAAAAAAGAAATTTAAAAATGTATCATTCACATAAGAAGTTCCAATGGAACATTCATATAAATTTGTTAAATAGTAAGGGGTAAAACATATTTCACAAAAAAGACAAAGCACTTCGACTTAACTTTATGTAACGTTAGATAAGGAACCGTTAAAAATAGACTTCAGTGAACAATGATGAATGAGCATCCTTCTGATACGATTGTTTAGACACTTCTTCATCGTTTGTGAAGACTCAAGAGCTGATAATCTGTGCGTAGAAACAATCTATTGTGATCTACAAAGGCATTAATTTGATCCCACGCATTTGATGTAATGCACGAATCAATAACTCGCTAAGGGAACGTCACTGAACATGTTAAGGATACAGCAACTGCCGGTAATCAGGCCTGAAAGTACAAATAACCCGCACCACAGCGCAGCTCAACAGTAAAAATCAAATAGCTTTCTCTTTGCTAAATGGCAAATAGCAACGGTAAATGATTAACTGATATGAAAGATTTAAGCAAAACCACCATCTAACACACAATATTTCGTTTGGGCCGTCATACATAAAATATACAATTTACTTCGTTCCTCCTTTTGTACAGTGATGGTCCACTGCTCGCGACGCGGCACGGAAGCCATCGTTGGGGATATGGCGCATGGATTTCTCTACGAGCAGGGTGGAGCCGCTCAGATCGCAGGGGTGCTGCTTAACACGATTAAAAACAACCCGGATGGGACGTTCTGTTTGAACGAGCTCGTACGCAAATTTCGAGGCTTTGACGTCCACGAACCAAACACGGTGCTCGTAATGGTGGAGAACACGCACAACATATGCGGCGGTAAGGTGATCCCATTGGATTGGCTCGAGAAGCTGGCTACGATATGCCGCGAGAAAGGTGTTCAGGTACATATGGATGGAGCCCGTGTATTCAATGCGGCTGCTTATCTGGACCTGCCTGTTTCGCGCGTTGTACGTGACGTCGATTCTGTATGTTTCTGTTTGAGCAAAGGACTTGCCTGCCCGGTTGGATCAATTCTGCTTGGAACACAGGAATTTATTAAAGAGTGCGTATGGTGTTCTTGGCAGTAGACAGCACGCTATAACTAATACATTTTCGTAATGTTTCAGGGCACATCGTTTGCGCAAAGCATTAGGAGGAGGCATGCGACAGGTTGGATTTCTCGCAGCCGCCGGACTGTGTGCGTTGGACGAAATCGTTCCAAAGCTGAAAGATGATCATATTCGTACGAGAAGGATTGCTGAAGCCATTGATCAGCAGAGAAGTCCTATCTTCAAAGTAGATTTGGCTAATCTGCACTCCAATATTTTGATGGTGCAGATCAACAGTAAGCAGATCCATTCGAGTGATTTGGCCCATCGTTTGGCTATTGTCACACCAGGCGAAATTAAGGCAGGAGTAGTTGACACGGAAGGCAAGGGCATAGCAGTGAAGGTAAGTGCCCGCGATTGGACATTCGCACGAATTGTAATCTACACCAACATTACCGATGAAGAAGTTGAGTTGGCTATAAAAAAGATTCGGTTTGTTATAGCAGAATACGAGAAAGCTTTATAAAGATGCTCTTGTATGTACAACAGGACAACAATTGCTCTTGGGATGTAGAAAGGAATAAATAAATTTGTGGTGAAATATCGAAAGCTTTTCAATTGGAGTATATAATGAAATGTGTTGTGGTCAAAGAACGACTTTTTATTGCATTATCACCCCATAATTGTTGGGAACATTTATATAAAATGCTGAAATGCGGATTATACACGATGTTAACATGATAAAGACTGCAATGGATGTTATTTTTTAAAAGTATTCTTTGATATCTTGAAGAATAGCATAATTTCTAACATTCCTACGAGTCCGAATTGCAACGGGCTAGGAACATTTCAATTCACCCATGCACACAATCTTTTGACATCTTTCGTCAAAAGTCGGATACGCGTGTGACGTTTGGTTCGTCAATATTGGGGGATTTTGACAGCTTCGTTAAACGATGTTTCTAATTATTTCGGTGAAAACACATCCGCTCATCAGTACCCAAAACGTGGCAAATTAAAAGAAATTCGGATGAATTCATCAGTAAACTGTGTTCGGTGAAATTTTACGTCGTTTGCTGTGGTTTACAGCAGTTCAGTTTATTTAGGATCAGCAGCTAAAGCAACAATTTCATTAACAAAACAAGTGTTCACAGTTAGGTGGCTTTGTTTCAGTTTTGCATAAAACGTTATTGGTAGGTAAGCTTTTATTGTTTTATAAGTTCGAAATGTAACGGTAAACGCAACGTATTATTGTCCTATCTGTGATTTTGGTTGAAACATATTATAAACTGTAACTCACTGCCCCGGTGTATTGATATGCTATACCAAGCGAAAGATGTAAACAAGCCTTATCAAGCGGCAAAGGCGGCGTTGTGATTTGATCCCCGGTGCCTTTCAGTGCGCTTGTTTAATAATATTCCAAAGAGAAAATTTTTCTTCCGTTTCGCCGAAAGTGCTATGTCTAGGTATATGAGCTCTAAAAATTGAAAAATATATTCACACAAAACCAGGATACAAATCCAGAGCACTCGATAGTGTAGTTTTACGCCTACACATATTGCAAAATACCATGTGCGAGGATGAGGATGATTCAATAAAACAAGTGAGTTGCATAATTAGTAAGCATTACTTATAGCGCGCTATAATGTGGTTCGCGCTCAAAAAAGCTGGTCTTTTTTCATTCTAGGTGTACCTAATTTGGATGATTGTCCGTGCAAGCCAAAATAGTACCATTTGCTAGCTTTTCCCACACACCTTTATGACGTTCAACTTGCTCTACTGATCGGTGGTTGTCGTTCCGGTGAAAGCCGACCAGGTCGGCGTCGTCATCAATTTCAACTCTAAAAGAAGCTGAAATTGTTTACATAGCCGTTGCCAAACGGTGCGCATTCACACTAAACCATGCTCAAGCAGACGATTATGCATGTGTTCTAGCATCACGCCACCGCGAAAGTCGTTGCGATGGCGTATCAGTGAGCAAGCACGCGTCGTACTGTTCTCCATTCGTGTTACGACCGACCGGCAAACATACAATTGATCGCGTTCATTAGATCGAGCCTTCGGTTTACTCCGTGTCAGCTATAGGCCGGAGATAGTAGCATCCCATTTACGTCACGTATCAGTCCGCATGCGGCTGCGGAAACCTTATCTGGGACGGACTGGAGGTCAATCCGTAGGTGCGATGAAGCAGAGCGCTTTCGCATGTCGATGGTTTGATCTAGGTGATTTCATTGAATTTTGTGGCTAATTTTTATTTGGACGTTAAACGCCTACGCGTGTCTTTAGAGTCGCTCAGCTCCCGAGTCTTATCTAATCAAATTGTTTGATAAAGCAGCTTTGACGATCTTGGGATTTGTAGCGCGTTGATGGGTTACGACTAACCCCTGCTAACCCCCATGTGCCCTGACATATTGAACTTCTGGTGCCTTTGCAAAAGGGCAAACTGGACTTTGAACATCCATCGGAAGTGTGCGCGTTTGGGATGGTGATAAGCAAACCCTAGATTCGGTTGAGTGTGGCGGAATTTAGAGGATTTCGTGCGAATTAAATCTATCATTTGTAGACGTATTATCAGTCAAGGTTGCGTCTGTTGCTTGGCAAATTATTTTGTTTTCTATCGCGCTTTATGTCATGTATTGTCTAAAGTCGTTTGGATTTTTCCAACGAGAAGGACAATATGTTTCCCTCTATATTTGTATGTATTTCAGCATTAGGCTTTTTCTTAGAAACGATTAGAGATTTATTTCCATTACGACGGCCATATGTCGTATGATCGACATAGTTTGCCAAAATTGAACTATCGATAGTGGTGGATATGACTAGATGCCGTATTATTCAGCAGAAAATACTTATCTTAAAAAGCTGCAATCCTGGCTCATTTAACATTATAGAAGATGATGTTTGATGAACTGCAGCTTATTAAATAAGTTTGTTGCCAGTGTGCTTGGTTATTAAGTTCTTTGTATTTATCGCTCTTTTAAACGGTTCTCTAGGACACGATACCAACTATTGAGGCTGGTCAGCGTTACGCTCGCAAGATGAAAGTGTTACCAGTTCGTGCATCGCCGATGAGATTGTTTTGTTTCTTGCATACGCATCACAAAGACGTAACAGTAATATTTACAATGTTATTTTGTTCGGACTGAACTCTTCACTTCCAAACCGGGCTTTGCCAGGTTTCTTTATTTCTTTCAAATACATATTGACACCGGCATCGAATAGTGACAAAGTGGGTTTTTGCTTGACTTTTTTGGCTTGTACAGATGCGTGTAAATATGTAACGTCTACATGAATAATTTACATGAATTTGATCCAATTGCTGTAAGCTGCAGAGATGATATTGATTGATCATTTTTTGTATTTTTTTTTTTACATATTCTGGTAGTGCTGACCACTTCAAGTAGTTCTTTCTGCTTCTATTTGCAAAGGGTATTCGAGGCTCCATTTGTTCTTATCAGGGTTGATGTGTTGTTGGGTTTTTTTGTTTGCGACAAATGCGAACAAAGACGACAACGAAGACGTTCCCGGGCAATGCTGAGTGTGCTGTGGCATTAGTACTCTTGGTGTACTTGGAGTACATTGTCCCATACCGAACCATTTGCCCACCCCACCCCTTTTTCCCCCCTATTGCCACCGACGTTTAAAGCGGATCGTTGTGTCAGCAGGGGTAGTACCGTCGACGGATCCAATGTGCGCACGGGTTATCAGTCAACCTGCTGCTAATACATCGCCGGAACGCACACCGATCGGCGTTCGAGCATACTGTGTGTAGAGTGTGGTCTTGTTGTGTTGGCCAACTGCGAATGAATTGCGCGGCTCGCGAAACTTTGCCATCCGCGCCAGAGGGAAGCATGGGGGGAATGTTGTGAATGCTGTAGTGCAGCCAGGGTGCTTCGAGAGTGTGCGTGCGATGGCGTGTAATCTTCCGCCTGAAAGCCTCAGAATCAAAACCTTCTGACGGGGGCTCACGGTATGCGGGAGGGTAACACGCGGGCATGGGAGCGTGCGAATGCGCGATTGTGGACGAACAAAATCATCGCGAACGGTGCTCGGTGCCGGCAGTCACTCGATAGCTTCTCTATCGTCGTCGGATATGGTTAGACGAATGGCATCAGCGTGCGCGACCGGGGACAGATAGTTGGTTTCTTGATTAGTGATTACGTTCCCGACGTTCGTGCAAGTGCGTGCGACTTGCCAGTGTTCTTGGCTGCGTACTCTACAGTGGCTGGACTGGACGTGGTGAAAGTGGTGAAGCTGGAAGCATCGCTGTCCCAGTTAGATGCATACCCGTGGTGGAAAGAATAGAGCAGCATCCATCATTTGAACCTTTTGATACAATTTGTCGAATAGGAGCAGAGTGTAGCCGACACTCGGATGTTCGTGTATCGAAGGTTGATCAATCCCGACGAAGTACATCCATTGATGGGGGCCAGCATTGATCACGCGAGACGTGTTCAGTAGCCGCGAGTATCAAAGACTCGTAATTGCGGTATTTCTGTATACGGCGTTTTTGTTTCATTTGGTTTTCGTTTTTGAACCGGTGCCAAAAACGATTCTGTACTATCTTCGTTGCCATTGTATTGGCAAGCATTTCGACAATAACGTCATGCTCGGATGGTAGCGGGCTAAAAAGTGAAAGGAAAACAGTAACAACTCTGTTCGCGTTCCACTGTGCCAGTGAGAGTGTTTTCACCAAGGCCTCGCGGAGTCCTGTCGCAGGACATGCACCGTCACAGTGTTGTTTTGTATTGTATTTGAAAAGTGATGATTTACAATTGTTTGTAAGCTGTAAAAGTGCATGCCGTATAGCTTAATCAGAGCGTAAAAGGGTAACACAGGACATTGGTCCTTGCGCTGTCAAGAAGCGTTGCACGGAACCGCCCTTATTTACGACCAAATTGATAAGGAGGACGAACAGTGTTTATTCATATTGTTGGATGCGGTAAACCTTGAAAGCACATCAAAATGCTGGGAATTTTGGAGGTGCTGCTATTCCTTTGCATCATTGGATACTTCTTCAACAAGGAACGGTAAGGATCTGTCTTCGTGAGACACATGTAACCAGACATGATCATGGATGGTGGTGCGATCATGCGTTCAACACAGTGATCATGAAAATGATTGATTTGTATTGTGGAAGCATTGATGTTGTTATTTTCTGCACTGATCACGCTCCAGATCGGCGGAACGAGTCAACGGTACTGATCTTCGTTATCAACAGTTGCTCTGATAGTGTGAATTGACCTTTCGGTGTACCTCTTCCGTTTGCTTGTGAGTCCTAGCGGTGTGTACGTTTGTGGGGATCACCGCAGTCAGTGTGTCTTTTTTCTTACTACGAGTTTTCGCGCTCCGAAAAGTGATCACTCGATCGATTGGTTGGTAGCGATCCCGGCAATCTTATTGATTGATTGGAAACCTTGCAGATCCTGTAAAACAGATTGGCAAACGGCAAACCAATGGCAACGGAAGATTTGCCGCTGGTAGTAGAAATACCCAGACGACCGCCGGTTGTGGGTGATCGAATTCCGGAAGTACGAGTGAGTTGGAACGTGTCAAGTTCGAATCTTCGTTTTATGGGAGTACATTTAAACGTCGAACGCAGTATTTGGAAGCGATGCGCGCGTTCATTCGACACACCCGAAGGTAAAACCAATGAAGAGACGTGCATTCCGGTGCGCTGCGAGTGTATCGGTGACATTGGTTTCAGTCAAAAGCGACTGCTGCTGTTACGTGCGTGCTGTTGCCGTTCCGGGCAATCTGTTTGGCTTCTAGCTGTGCCATGGCATTTCAGATCGGTCGTTTTATTGGTATTACGCACGTTGGATCCTCAAGCTCTGCGATAGGTGGTTCGGTTGTGATTAATCGGGGCTCTTCTGAATGGACGGAGGAACCAGACATTGTGTGTGAATTTGAATAATTCACTTAACCGCGTCACGAAATGGATTTCAATTTGAATACGTGGTTTGTGTGAAGGAGTGCAAAAATTTAAACACTCAAGTGCTTCAATTGTAAAGGGCATTATGATGCCATACATGTTGGCATGTATGTGTACACAAAAACCTTCAAAGACACTTGTAGTGTGCGCGTATGCATTGAGGCGCTAATAGAGAGTGCCTTGTATAATGGAATGATCGTCCATACCGTCCAGCGTTTGTAAATCAAGAAGCTGGAATAACCGGCGTCGCGGAATAACATTGAACCGATCTGTCAATAACATATCCAACACTAAACGCAGATTCGAACATTATCAACATTTCCTGGCCGCCTGCCGAGAACATATCCGTCTGCTGTAGAGCATTAAATTCCTTAAATGTTGCGTCAGGCAAAAAGGAAACAAACGAAACAAATCGTTTCTGTTACAATGTAAGTTTTGACAGTGCGTTTCATGCGTTTCGAACAAAATTGTGATCTGCTTCTGTTTTGAACTACAATTTGCACTGCCGTTTGGAATCGAACATTAGCCATCCCTATCAAGCTTTGTTCGATTTAATTCTCTGTCACTTTCAGTGAACGTCTTAAAAAATACGTGAGCGCGTATTTCCACAGTTGTCACAGCTGCGTGAAAGCGAACAGAAGGAACTTTCTATCTGCATTTCGCATTTGCATTTAGCGTTCTTTGTTGTTATGGTTTGCAATATCTTTTTGTCTCATTTCGTTCACCCACACACAATACTGTTTGTTCAAAAGTGTAGTCTTTATTTCACTCAGTGCAGTGTACAGTGGCGATAAGTGTCATAATATTATGCGGAAAAAGGAATTACGCACCCTACTCATATGACTTGTTAGGAAAACATCATAATAATTAGTTCGAATGCTTGCTTCATATTTGTTTATATGTTTAAAACATAAGCGTAATTTATTAATAACGAAAATAAAATATTCACATTATGTGTCTATTAACTACGTTCGAGAGATTTAATATTGTTGCAGTACAAAGTTGTCTATTACTACTACCAATGTTTCTTTCATAAAATTGCATTGCGAACAATTGTCCTCCATTGTAGTTGTAGTGGCCAATTATTCGATACGCATTTTACGCAACAGTGAAACTGTGTATCCACCTTGCTATAGCTTCTTCAAATAGTGTAGTAAGATGCTTTTATTAACTTGATTCCATTAATGAGGCTTGCAGTGGATGACACCGAACTGGCCGCCATTTACATTTGATGCGCGCTACTATTACAAAACGTGGAAGTGATTGGTCAGAATCAGAACAAATGAAATCGTCTACTGCGCAAATGTATTAGCCGGTGTTGATAGTGCAAAATCTTTATTATCGACGCCCGCACGATTGCAACAAGCTCATAAATGCTAACAATGGAAGATGTACTACCACGTCTGTGTTTACCCAGTAAGATCAAACTCGTTTTGCTCGTTGATCAGTCGACGTTCTTTGCTTAGCTTGTGTGGTGGTTTGTGATTCTGTTTCGTTCGTAACGTTTCGTTGCACACTTTGCGCCATTGCGTACAGAGTGTCAAGGACGCCGGTGGCAATAGAAAACGCAACTACGCCAACCCACGATTGGTTGGGCATTTTCTTCCCGTCATGTAGGGTCAAATTAACGCACGCTCCGAGGCACAAACAGGTGAACCACCCTTTGAACCGTTGAGCCCGTTTGAACGCAAAAAGGGCGGCGAGTGTGGTTGATAACGTTACGTTAAGTTTGTTGCATGCACGGTGGAAAATGATTTAAAGGGAAATTTAATCATGCACGACCATAACACTGGATGTTTTATCTATTAGCAAAACGTTTAGGGTGAGGTTTTAATGTTGTTGACCGACTGGTGCAGAAACCGTTGCATCGAAACAACGCTTTGTAAGATTAGTTGAGCAATTTTGATAAGTACGTATGGGAAAATCGATTGATTGGTTGTTGATTGCATTGCAACCGCCAAACGGCTGGTTTGCCTCTTTCCCTGTTCGTTCCGCAAACAATTGGAGACATGTGAGAGAATCATCACCCCATAGGCGGTAGAGTTAAGGAGAGTAAGGTGAAGAGGGATTTTTTTTTTGTAAAGGTGTTAGTACCTTCAGTACTACGATCTTCCCTTTCCTAATATACCTTCTGCGACCGAGTCTGATATATGTACTGCGACGGAGACTTGTTGTGTGAACGATAACCATAAATATGATTATTTGCTTGTTGCTACCATCCGCTCAGTCCCTGCCTATAACAAATATTGATCCATCCTGCAAAACAAAACAGAATCGTTATCTGCTATTGAATTGTTCGCTTTAAATATCCATTTCTTCGTGTTGGTCTGATCTGATCTTAGCCCTTCGACCTTGACACTTCCCGGGAACATTATCAATTTGTTTGTTAATCAAACATGTTTGCTGGTGGATTTGACTGTAATGAGTTGCATTTATTATCTTTGGTTTTATGTGGTTGGTTGTATCGCCATGGCGACTAAGTACTTGCCACACAGGTCATTAGCCTAAAGCAGCTTGATGGAACGATTTGGTTGACTTTGGACCTTGATTAGATGATGACTTATTTTCCGATGTTTATCGGAACTGGTTGATGAGAAACGGAGCGCAAAAGCGGATTGTGTGTGTGTGAACGACTGTTCAATACTTGGGGCGGTTGGGGACTGTCGTACAAAGTTCATGTTGCCCAGATTAACTAGGAGTATAAAAATAAAAGGATCACAGAATACTTAGTTCCCAGCCCATTGAGCCCACATGGCAAGTGGGGCGGTGGGGATTATCAGTACTTGATGTAACTGTTGTTTGGATTGGGTAAATTGTTTTTTTTTTTATCTGTTTATTACTTACGCTCCTGGCTTCTATTATTTATTAGAAAAGATAGCGATAATTTGTTTTTAAGTGGCTTCACATTAAAGATAGGTTTATATGAGTTATACACAGGTTATTGCGTTCTTTTTAATTGCTATTGTACTCGAGAAATGTAACCCATTATACTCCAGGCGTACGAAATCTTAATTCAAATGGCATGGAACTTTGTATTCCAACAGGGAGTTTTCCAAAATATGCGGCTGTTAGATTATTATTATTTACACACCTTTCGAAGCCCAAATATCTCGATAATAATTATTTTTTATGTTAGACTTCGATATTTTGCGCAGTTAAACAGATTACACCTTCTATTGAAAAGAGGCTGTACCGTATGGGTCTGCCTGTGGTAGATATTAATATTATGTTTACAGTTCAATATTTGAAGCAATTGTCTATATAATGTGTTTTTCTTTTTTGTTACAGAGCAATCGATATGGTTGATATCATATCGAACCGCGTTCAGGAAGCATATGGGTCGTTCCGGTTACCGAGCATGTTTGGGCCGGGAACGGAAACCCAACAAAATGGTGGTTTTTCGACCTACTCCATGCTTAAGCGTTTCGGCGAGGCTGGAAGACGGCAGCGTGAGTTAAATGCAGACATTGATCGACAGGTATGTAAAAGAACAATTAAAAAATTGCAATCGAAGCTACTGAACTGACACGCTCTCGGTGTAACTAATCTGATAAGATCTATCAGTGTGCCGCTTTATTATGTATCTGTTGGAATTTTGGGTTTGTAAATAACTTTAGTATAATTTATTTCTTTTCCGCGCAAACTGTCTATGGTGCTGGAATTTATTGTTTGATTTCTTTTTTTTTTATTATTTATGATTTTATTTCTTTTTGTTCTAAATTGCAATCCATCGCTGAACCTACGGAATTATTGTCAAAACACACTCTCCATGTATATGCACTTTATATCATGTACAATACACGTCCCCACAAAAAAAAAACTGTAATTCATCGATACTCAACCTGCTGCAAAACAAATTACGACCATTTGCGATCCTGGTATGCTGGATTAATTTTCAAAATGGACGTATTTATGTTTCGTCTCAACGTTCGACGCCGCAGGTGCGACAGCAAAGTCTCTTCCACATAAAGGAAATGCCGATAACGCACGTACAACCAGAATTAAAACCAATTCCAGGCATGGCATGCCCACACTGCTCTCCGACAGAAAGCGTAAGTTTGTTAGCGTAAATATCATAAGCTCATCATTTCCGAATCACATACACCATACGCACTGATCTTCTGGTTCCTAGTTACCAATGAACATCCTGTTTTGTTTGTTTAATAACCTTGCACATTAATTGTACTAAGTGTAACTTATTTGCTATCACTAACTCAGCAGGTTTGATTAATGCTTCACTCTAATAGCATTTATTTGTCAACAATTGCGCAATGCTTTGTTAATCCACTCTTACTTACTGGTATGCGGTGGAAGAATCGTATTAGGTTTAGCTATAGTCGCACTTCCCATGAATGAAATATTGAATTTCTGGTCAAATTTGAAATATCTCTTAATGCAACTGAACTGTTATTTTAAAGTAAAACATGCATGAATATCAATGAGAAAGCAGAGATTAAATCATGTTCACTTTCAAGCAACTGCTTTTACAGCTCGCAATATGTAAACTAAATGATCGAGTAAATGCTTGTCATGTACATTTTTTGATGTAAATAAATTTGCATATCAATGGCTCACGCGACGGTTTTCGCTCGCATGCAATAATACACGCGCATTACATGATCTCGTTTCTCTCGCACCATCTCACAATATGACGAACGTTTCTACGACGATGACGATGATGATGATGATGATGATGAAGGTAGTCATCATCCAAGAAGCTGAGAGAACTCCGGAACGTTTACTTTGCCAGTCAAATAGCATCGCTCGCGATTGTCACAGGTTGAAATTCTATTTTTACCCTGTTGAAACACGGGGAGCGTAACCCCAGACTGTCAAAATTATTCAGTTGTAGATCACCTAATGTTTGTCATAATGCAAAATTGTTTGGCTGTACATGTAAAGTTGGTTTTTGTAATTTCATCATAAGGTAGTAACTTGTTAGAAACGAAGTGTACAACTTGGTGTAAAAATGAACAATGTGGGCAACGGGAGGCTGGTTATCGTTATCTAACCGTCCTGGAACCGACGCAAGTGTTGGTAGCGGATGCCAACGTCGCATCTATCAACTCGATCACGTTTGGGTGCGCAACGGTGTTATCATCATGCTGCTCATGCTATGCAACCGCATGAACTGATACTAATCTGTGAATCGTTTTGTTTTCTTGATCCTATTACCGACATGACGGAATATCTCAACAGTGCCCTCAGCTCAGTGCGGACGATCGGCGTCGTCATGCGATAGATATTCTGCGCGTAACCACGCATGCTGGTGAGCAGTATGCTCGTGTCAACAATCCAGGATCCTTCGACTGGGGAGTTTGGTGCCCGCATCTGGCTCAGGCGACCCGTGTCCGCCGCTTTCCGTACCCACAGGTAGCTGGTGCCGTTTTGCCCGATGAACGAGTGCAGGAGGCCCTGGATATGGCCGCAAAGGAATCCATTAATGACAAACGAGCAGAGCTGGGTGTTGCGGAAAATGATGAAAGCTTCGACGAAGATAGCTTTTACATGAAGATGCTTCAAATTCATGAAACGAGAGCGATAAAGGTAAGTGCTACGCGGACACTACATAAATTATAATGGTTTATTAATTATATTTTTTCTTTTCACACTTCCATTAGATCCTGATCGGTATGGGGTCGAAGATATCAGACTTCGTGTTGCGCATTACCTCGTGGGTGCTGTATAAAATACTGCCATGCTTTATGTCTGGCGTGGTTGCCCATCCAGCGCAGGTGGAGATGATAAAACGCGCCATCGCGAAACATCCGGGCGTGCCGCTAATCTTCTTACCACTCCATCGCAGCCATCTCGACTATATAATGGTGAGCTTTATTCTGCTGAACAACGATATTAAATGTCCGCTGGTAGCCGGTGGGGACAACCTTCGCATTCCCGTGTTCGGTAGCATTCTTCGATATGATGGAGCGTTCTTCATTAAGCGCAAGATCGACCCATTAACTGGCAAAAAGGATCACGTGTACCGAGCTATACTGCACACCTACTTACAGAAGTGTTTGACGGCTGGTCATAATGTAGAATTTTTCATCGAAGGTGGTCGCACCCGCACGGGCAAACCTTGTATGCCAAAGGTAAGGTTACTGGTGATTACTGATGTGCTGCAGAATTATTTGAGTACAATGAAATCTTTCCATAATTGGATAACATTTTTCTTTTCTTAATTTTTCGTACCTAGAGCGGCATTCTGTCAGTGATTGTTGACGCGTTCAATGATAAAAGTATCTCGGACGCATTACTTGTTCCAGTATCGATCAATTACGAAAAGTTGGTCGATGGCAATTTTGTCCGCGAGCAGCTAGGTCAGAAGAAAATTCCGGAAAGCTTTGCTTCGGCCGCGTCTGCTATCATGAAGGTACTAAAAGCCCGTTACGGGCTGATGAGAATCGATTTCAATGAGCCGTTCTCGCTAAGCGAGCTAGTAAAATCGTTACGTAAATCCGACACTGCGCACAATTACACACCAGAGATGCGGTAAGTATTATTTGCATAATCGAAATCGAGGTTTTCGTCTGTCATTTGTTACTATTGATCTTTTTGGAATGTTATTTGTTTTCAGACGATTGCAGCACAAACCATCTTCCTCCTCTCTGTTCGGTACGGATGTGGTGCAGGAAGAGCAGGATCAACGTCAGCTGATCGACAACATTGCACGGCATGTGGTATACGACAGTGCTCGTGCCACATCCGTCATGACCACAAATGCTCTAGCATTCCTCCTTTTGAACCGTTTCCGAGATGGAGCACCGCTTTCGATTCTGGTAGAGGCTCTTGATGAGCTACGTGCCGTGTTGAATGGCGTACGAGATCTCGGTTTTACGGGTGCCTCGGAAGACGTAATACGCTATGCGACAGATTTACTCGGCCCTGGCCTCGTGAGCAAGGAAATGCGCAATGGGCAATTGTTTATCAAACCGGTTGTTATGATTCCTAACGTGATCGAACTGTCTTACTATTCGAACTGCCTTCTACCTCACTTTGCGCTAGAATCGATCGTGGTTACGTGTGCAAGTTTATTGAAGCGTGAAACTGAACGTAAAGCGAACATCGATCGACACGATCACGTGGAAGAGGTGACGATCGGGAGACGCGCGTTGTTAGAGATGTGTATGGAGTTTGCCGAGCTGCTGATGTACGAGTTCATCCTATGCAAACCGTGTCAGAAGCTCGAAACAGTTATTGAGAACACACTGAATGACCTTTGCATTCGGGAGATTCTGTTGCAACCGGAAGTGGAGTTCACCGAGGAACAAGCGATGGCTCGGAAACTGGCACATAATTTGGAGTGCGATGGATTGGATGTTGATGACGAAGAACTGGATGATTATTTCGATGAGCAACATGTGTCCATCTCAGGCGGTAAATTTGGAATGGAGGATGATGACATACGAATACACTTCCCTGCAGAAAAGCATTGTGATCGGCTTGTACTGCAATCGGTCCTGGCTCCTTTTAGTAGTACATACTCGGCAGTGGCATCATCATTGCATCAGTTGCTTGATGGTAATTCTATAGTGGAATCGGAATTTATTCGCCTGTGCATCAAAGAAATTAGCACACGTGTTGAGCTAGGAGACTGTAAATACGGTTTGTATCAGTTGAGTAATACTAAAGCTATGGCATTTTTCTTAAAATTCTGTTTATTCACATCATTGCAGGTGAAAGCATATCCACGGACACTGTACGAAACTGCCTAAAGGTGTTCGAGAAGCGATCGTATATCGAGATTACAAACAACAACGGCGTAAGGTTGGTTTCGCTACAAGCACCCTTCGATACAATGACGGAGCTGCAGAACATAGTACAACAGGTGCACATTTTCGTACCGGTCTAGAAAGCGACGGGAAGTGATCGTTGCATTATAATAATCCTGACGATACCAAACCTACAATCGTTTAGTAAAACAAGCGGTTGCAGCATAGCATACATGTAATGCGCGTTAGTCTAAGACAAACAAGCTAGGAGGAAAAACGATAAGCAAGGTTTGTGATTTGATTTTGAAACCTCAAAAGACTGTTTGTACTCCTCCGAAATTTATGCTGAAAGCACAAAAGAAAATTACAGTCCAAAATGTAATTGGCGGGCATAGGATACGACGTTGCCTGTACGATATACGATAGTTATGACAAAGAATATTGTTGTTTTTGTTTTTAGTCTAGTAACACATGCGTCATAATTGCTCAATCAACTGCATATGGACATCATAATTTCCAGTGAAGTAGAGATGTTTCTTATTATTCGTAGACTTGTATTAAAAATGAACAACATGCAATTCATATCAGGTTGGATCATGTGAATTTCTGTTCACACGGTACAATACCAACTAGTGAAGGTACGAAACTAAACGAAAAATCACATGCGGGTATTGTGAGAAGTTTATTCGATTATAGAACGAAATTGATTAGACATGAGCTGCATGAAATATATAAAATGATTCTTATATGAAGTGCATAGTCGATAATACGCCGTGATCATGTCTCCATAGGTCCGAAAACAATATGATAATATTGTTCGGTATAAATACGGGTGGGTTGGTGAAGTAGTTTATTAGCGACACCGGTCTTAATGTAGGAATGACTATCCTGGTACAGTTGAAGGCTTCTTCTAGTAATATACATTCAAAGGATAAATTCAAACGGTACGTATTTTTGCACAGGTTGTATAATTTGCGATGAACGTGCCCGTTCTATGCGCTTAACTATGAGTTCTATTAAGAAAATGCCACTCGATAGCAATAGCATCGCGAAGTAGAAAACAAACAATGGCTGCAAATGCTCCATATTGAACACAATGTAATCGGGAACCGAAGGATGCTCCCGGATGCGTCTAATTTTCATCAACTGCACCACCGTCTCAAGCTGATGCATGAACCGATCGTTCATACCGGCCTCGACACAGTGCAGTATAATCCCATTGAACGAACCAACAAATGGCGACGTTTTTGGAACGGCCATTGATTTGTAAAACTCATAGACCGGTCTTTGAATAGGCCATATGGCATCCGGCTTACCCGGTATCCACTTGTAATTTCCTGCCAAAACGAGCGGCACGTATTCGTCAGCGATAAGCAGTGCAGAATTGCGGTGGATTATGATCTGCTCAATGGAATCGCGCAAGGAGGATGTATTTTTCGTAGACAATCGATTCGAAAGTGCATTGTACACTGGGTTTTGAAAGTGTGGTCCCTCGTGGCGCACGATATGCTCGTGGTAGTGTGACACCTTCAGCTCGAGGTCCGTTTCAATCAACTCCTCTAAACTGTTGATGTTATTCACCTGCTGGTTGCTGGGGTGCAGGTAGCGGATAGTGACACCTTGCCAGATCGGATACGATACGATGTTGTAAACCAGTAGTCCGACGATAATCCAGCGCTTGCGGGCTGCACGGGGCAATTTCACTGACACGTTGTAGATTATACCCACGAGGTTGAGCACCTTGGTACCGAACGAATAGTTGCGCTTTTCTCTGGGTACGTCGAGTTTATACGCGGCGTACTCAAGCAAAAACATAATCATCGGTACACCGAAAGATAGTAGCACATTTGTTAGCATGTATGCCACGCTGAATGGATTAATAAACACTTGGGTTTTGTCGCGATTCTTGAAGAAGTTTCGGGGCGTTATGAAAACAAGTTGCTCCGTGGAGATGTAATGCAAGTATAGCAAATTCTTCGTATTGTAATTGTGAATGATGCGCGAGTTAGCTGCCAAATCGACCAGATTATTCTCGATTAATCCAAGCGTACCGACAGGTGTTCCGTTCGGATGGATATATCCGATCGAAAGCTCGAGCTCGTTTTTGTGTAAAATCATACTGAAGTTCATGAGTTTTTGCATAATGGAAAGAATTTCCTGATCGATATCAGTGAAACTAACCGTGCCCAAAATGCAGTCGTACGCCGAAGTCGAACCGTTGCTCACGTGCATCGCAATGTTCAAAGGATATCCGTGCAGATGATTTACGCGATCGTCAATGAAACGAGTCAAATCGCGATTGTATATCTCCAGTTCTGCCACATCCTCCTCCAGCAGGTTGCAGTACAAGTCGGATTTAATCGTTGGAATGTTTTGTAGATCCAACGAAAGGCCCTTCTGGAAGGGATTAAATACACAGCTTTCTATAGTCTCGTTGCCGTGGTTCAATACGATCATCTGCAGCAATCGATACTTGTACCAGGCGACATGAAAAAGTTCTGCTAGCTCTTGATCATCCAAATCATGTGTTATGAGCAGCACTTTTGCACGTGGATTATACTGCGAAAGGTACGGAATCAGCTCCGTTAGCAGTTCCTCAATGTGACCGGAACCCACGAAGCATTCGTTCGTACGGTACTCCAACTGCTGGGTGTTCTTTTCCATCGATTGGTGGACAAATAGATGAAAACTGACAAAACGCGTGAGTGTTCGTTATCATGAAAATAACACACTGGCTGGCAAAGGGACTGAACGAGAAGAGCGAACATTGCTTACCGATGTAGTGTGAAGGCATTCAAAGGTACCGGATTCTGTAGACAGTATGGCGACACGATCGGAATTTCAGCACTCGATTCTATCACGGTGACGGTGTGCTGGTTTGTGAGGTAGTTCTCGAGAATTTGCGTTTCCATCAATACCGACCTGGAGTGACAGTCACTGTGGCGTAATGCATCGAGCGATGCGTTTGTCCCAAAAACTCCAAAATACAGCAACCCTAACAGACGACCGAATTCCTTTTGCTTCATTATGAACATTCAAAATGATTGAAAGGGCGAATGGAATGGCTTTTATAATGGGGATTAAGTAAATAAATCTCGTTGTCAGTAATTAATCGTGTTGCACTACGTAGTCTTATCGTTCATTTCCCAGAAAAAGGATCAATGATTTAAAATATTCATGCGGAATCATTAATCATTTCTAGCCGTTAAATAATGTCCCGTAAAGTAAATGAGATTAGAATAACTCTGAATCTCTGTTATAGGTAACAAAGTGATGGTAATTAACTATCTTGGTGATAAATCTTATCTCTAGAGATGGATCAGATACGTCATTCCTAAACCTTTGTCGTATCATTTCATTCCTCACAAGGCAGACTGGTGGCATTTTTGCGATATACACATTAACATGAGATCTTCAACTTGAACCTGGAGTATCGATCCTTTGTTCTCCCCAAACAAATCTTCAACCTGCTGGTTTTGGATGCAATTCTGTTCTCGACAGAGGTTCCTCCGTTTTAAGACCAATCTTCGGCAAAGGGTTCCGGTTTGGTTGACTCGTGAAACTCGTTCCGAGAGAGCACCAACCAGGAATCGTAAATGTACGACCGTGAACATCGCAAACGGCCATCGTTATTGGGGCGTATGGCTTTGAACCGTCAGCAGGGGTGTTTGGGAAATCCAAACCCCACCAACTCGTTCGGAACAGGGTGACGTCACACAGAATAATAAAAAAAAAGTCGAATATCAGAGAGGAAGCCGATCCGGTTGAGCTGCTCCGTTCCGGGGTTGTAGCGATTCGATCAGACATTGGAGGCGGAGGTGGCAGGGTGAACAGCGAGTAGAAGAATGTCGTTCATCTTGAAATTCGATCTTCTTTCTTCCTCGAGCGTGTGTCACCCGGGACGAGCGAGAGAGATTGCAAGCGGTGGAATTGGTATGGTCGGTGCGCAATCATTCGGCGATGCCCGTTGAGCGATAATCCGCAGCGTTCTTGAAGGTTATGGGTTGTGAACGTTGTCCTCGGTTTCGCTCTTTAGCCGGTGTTAGTCGTAGCGTCGTTGTCGAGCTGCGTGCAACTTAGAACTGATGCGAGCGTTTAGGTACGGCAAGATGTTGGCGCTTCTTTGGAAGGCGTTTTTAGTGGTAGTGGTGCTTGGATGCGAGTCGGTAACTGCCGGTGATCGGCCATGCCAGACACGTTCGGCCAAACCGCAACAAGGACGGTGCGTTCCGGTGGCCAAATGTCCGGCAATCAAACAACACCTTCTCCGGCTGCAATTCCGTCCAGCGGATGTGTTCGAAGCATTTCTGAGCGAGCGTGCTTGCAGCTACGGCAAGGACGGTGTAAGTATGGTTTGGACAGCTATTTTTGTTTTGTTTTCTGAATGAAGCATTGTATTTATCGGTTTGCTATGCTCCCTAGACGTTGCATGTGTGCTGTACGGGGAAGATAGCCTCCGAGCGACGGGCTGAGCTGGTCGCGAATGACGCTCACCAGTGCCCCGATGAGTGTGCGGCCCTGGAGGACTGCCCAGCGGTTTACGGTCGGAGCATGGTACTGCAGAAGCGTTACGATCGTCGCCTACACAAACTGTTGCGCGAAAACTTCTGCCACGACAAGGCGGGACAGTTATTTGTGTGCTGTGATCCGGATCGTTACCCTAGCTCCACGACCGCCGGCACCCGGGTGCTGGCGAAGCGCGTCAGCTGGCAACCCTGCGTAACGCCGTTTGGAGATGATGGCAAATGTGTACCGCCGGCCCGCTGTGCCATGGTAGACAACCCGGATACGATTGCCTCCGAGCTGGAAGCATTCACGATTGGTTGCGACCCGGTGGCCAATCAGTCGCAACTATGCTGCACCGAATCGCTGCTCATCTTCGACCAGGCGGCTGGCAAGGAATGCGAAACAAAGGAGGGATTCGAGGGCATGTGTACGGAGTCGGAACGCTGCTTAGATTTCATTGAGTCCGATGAAAAGGATGTGTACGTTCGGCGAAACTGGTGCTACACGAACCTGCAGCAGGTGGACTATTTGTGCTGTGCACAGAACCGCATTAAGGAGGGTAAGTAATCTTTCACTTTCACGAAACAAAATCGTGAGACAAGCCCCAGTGTGACCTCTGGGTGACATTTTGGCTTATCAACGTGTGTACCAGCTGATGTACAGTGTGCTGCAGAAAGCAGCAGCGCGTACAATACAATCAAAATTGCTGTTTGTGTTCGCAGCGCCACAGATTGAGTTCGGCGTACGGGCAGGAGAGGAGCTATCCTCGTGCACAACGATCGTCAATCGGCCCGGGTATTGTGTTCCGCTAGCCCAATGTGCACCAGTTGCAAGGTTACTGCGTCAAATATCTGCGCGTGGTACATCGGCAACGCCGGACGAGGCACGCTTTTTAAGAGGATCAATTTGTACCACACCGGAAGGGGTAAGTAAAGACGAATATGATGCGCACTAAGGAAATAAGTGTTCTATTCGAAATTCTAATCTATATTTTTTAGGCTACTGGATATCACGTTTGCTGTGATGTAACTGCCGTTCAAACCACGACCACAGCTGCACCGGCCACTACGGCACCTACTACTGTCGCTCCAGCCGCTGCCAGTCTGCTCAACCATCCTAACGCACCGCTCTTTGATCGTTCCAACTGTGGTCTTCCGGGCACAAACAATAAGATCGCCTTTGGGCAGCAGGCCCGTCTGTTTCAGTATCCCTGGATGGCAATGATCGTGTACATGTCCAGCACGACCGGCACGGAAAGTTCGGAATGTGCCGGTACGATCATCAACGTTCGCTATATTCTAACAGCGGCTCACTGTATCGATGGCCAGATGGAGCGAATGTAAGTCGTAATCATAGTTAGAATCACTACCAAAAGACCGTGACTCACTCACTGTGTGGTTGTTGTGTCCTTTCAGGCGATATGTACGAATCGGAGAGTTTGATACGCGCACCGACCCGGACTGTGAAGAGGACACTTGTGCCGCACCGATGCAACGGTACGGGGTGGAAGATGCTGTCTTTCATCCGAATTTCACACGCATCGTACGTTCGGGGCATGACGTTGGTCTGCTGCGGTTAAACAGAACGATCGACTTTAGTTCCGGTGACGTCTCACCCGTATGCCTTCCGTTTACTAGCGGTCTGATGGGGTTCGATCCTACGTTGTACTGGATTACCGGCTGGGGTCTGACCGAGCGGCTGGAAGTTAGTCCCGTTCTGTTGCAGGCGCGCATTCCACCCGTGTCCTGCAGTCTAAGCAGCTATGCGATTTGTGCCGGATTTGGCAATGCCACCCTGCACTGTGAGGGTGATTCAGGTGGTCCGATGAAGGCGCAAGTACCGGAGTATAATTTCCGGTTTGTGCAGTACGGTGTGATTTCGGCAGGACCACGCTGTGGTACGCAAGGTGTCCCTGGGATAAGCTCGAGAGTTTCATTCTTTATGCAATGGATATTGGACAATATAAAGGCTTAAATTAAGTATGTAACGTTTTGTGGTTTTATGTCCCAAGGCCAGTAAATTATAAGCTTTTATTCCTAAATGATTCTTCAAAGTTTGACTGGACTGTCGGTCGAGAGGAGTTGTTTAAAAATAGGTTTAATTGCTTAATTGAGGTAAGTACTTAAATTAGGCACTGGGTCATGCATACCAGGAGAATTCCCACAATCCTTGACAAATTCCACAATCGATACTTAATTTCGAGTTGGCCACTAACTGGTAGATGTTAACGAATGTTCATTTCGAACAGTGGTACCATGCACTAGATGAGCAATTTGATTCAAGTATCTTCTTTTCTTATGACACCATCTCAATATGGCCGCCTCCTTTGTCCATGTGGATAACCTAAAAGAACTCTACGGGCTGGATAGTCCTGTGCCATTCTCATGACGTGACCAGTGAGTTAGTCATACAGCTCATTGAGCGCATCATTGCATCTCCACACATACGTGCCCAAAAATCCTTCTGAGCATCATCCTCTCGAACGCGGATAAGAGAGTTTTGTCTATTTTGCACAATGTTGCTTATGTCTCAGAGGCGTATGTGAGTACAGGAACTATAATGGTCCCCACTTCGTACATCGCGACAGGTGTTTTGAGTAGAGAAGTCACCTAAAACTGTGGAATAACCGGTTGGCAGCCAGTTCAACATCATTGTTGTTGTCGGCGCTGACCTTTAACCCAAGATAGAAAAAATCTGGATTACGTGGAAGGTGCGATCTGCTAGCAGGATCAGTACGTCAGCCTCGCGTAAGTTGTGATTTGTTAGTATGTGTTGTGTTTCGTGTTAATTAAATCATATTCCAGTAAAAACTGTATTTCCTCAAACATTTTTCTTTATACTTATAGTATAGATTTTGGGATAACGGTTGGGATATTCAATAAATTACCATTAAAAGATATGCCTTATCCCATCATCTTGGCTAGGGGATGGTTGAACCATAAGCATGACCATGACTATCCTTTTCGATCGTGCAGTTAAGTCTTACAATACCATCTTAAAATATAAGGTAATCGTTTGCACTAAACCATTGACATGATGCACCTCCACTGACCAAGGAACAGTTAACAATACGGAATTATTGAAGTTGTTCAATTTTTTGTACTGTTAACTAAAGTAACATTTAAAATGTTTCACCTGCTCCTTCAACTGCGACTGTGATTGCACTGAGTTCTATCTCTGTTTGCATTCGTCTGCATTTGCTGGGTATACCCAATTCCCTACCCGATGTTGTAGGTACCGCTGCCGGTATTCCAATATTGAGCTGTCTGTATGGCGTTGTATTATTTATACTTAATGTATTCTTTCATATAAATTTCTTACAGATAAGTTTAAAATTCTCTTTATAATGCATTCTCGCACTTGAGAACAAGAAAAAGGTTAAATTCTTAAACTAAGATAAATTATTTTCAACCTAGATTGTGCATTTTAAGCATGGCCAAACATAAACATAATGCTGCAACATCTTTGCATGAGTCATATAGCACGACCGAATTATTTAAGCATGCTCTCTACCACGACATGACATAACACGTGACTCACACTGGATGTCCACTTCCCGTCATACACTCCTATATTCCGTGAAAGTATTAACAAACACTGCTCATTTCTGCAGTAAGATACCACACGATGACGTTCGCAAGGGACTTTCCCGCATAGAGTTGCTGTTTTTTTTTTTTGAGTGAGTAAATTTCCAGCATTTCAACGCGTTTTTTTTTCTTTTTTTGCTGACGTTCGGGTATGTTGCGTACCATCTAAAATTAACGGTTCTAAAAACCAACGTTTCTACCGTTGTCTTCACGAGAGCACGCGAGTAAACTGTGTGGCGCATGCGTGTTTACGCGAAACAAGGTCACTGCAAATCTATCAGCTGTTCGCGGCTGTCTGTGAATGTGTGTGCTAGCGGCTCGATCCAATGCATTTGCTTTGCGCGGTAGTGTTGTTTCTTTAGAGATTGTTGCTTGATAACAGTGGTGTTTTATTGACAGTTTATTGATAGAGGAAATTTAATTAGAGTCGATTGATTGCGCTTGATTTGGATCTGTGCCGCAAAGTCAAAGGATACATAGGAAGATTGAAAGGGTACACCATGTTTCTAGATTCCTAAATTAAGCATTTATATTGGTGGAAACATGGATACCTGTTAAAATATTTATACAAGTGTTTATGATATAACTATTATTATAATTTATGAGGTGAGGGTAAAAGTAAAAGGGTCAGTTCCACCTGATAGAATCATTATAAAATCTCACTAGGGCCGTTCCCCCGTAACAAGGGCGGATGCTTCGGGTACTTGTTAATCTGTTGGTATTTAATCGATTGGGTTTTTATCGGGTATATCGCACAAAAACCAACGCTGCTAATATGTATGCAATCAGGACCGCCACAATAGAAGGCCCATGCCTTTGACTCTGTATGGGGTGAATGGTCTGCTATCTTTTTCATTGTGGTTGAATATCCGTTCTCTTTGTATCGTTTGTATCGCAGGATAATTAATACGAATCGTAATCTAATATATGGTTTGTGAAAGTTACCAATTACCCGTGTACAGTCATTTCCCGAGTCACGCGAATCGAAAAAAAATTGACAGTTTGTATAATTTTTTAGTTGGTAACCCTTTTTTATATTTGCAATATTAAAATTTTCCCAAAAAAACACAATACTGGTTAATATTACAAAACATAAATGTGGTAAAAATGTACTATAATTGTCCCAGTTGAACCCTTTCTGGAAAATGCATATTCGGTGTTAATTCTAAATTTATTCTTACAACCCAGCATAAAGGCAATAGATTGGAGTTTGCACAGAACCAACGGTACTGGACTGATAATCTGATGGACTGATGGACTCATATATCTGTTTAATGTAAAAAAAGTTCAATTTGGTTAGGTCCGAGTGCTACAACCTATATTTGCATGATTTGTAGAGCCAAGAAGCGATCCGTCCTAAAAGATTTATGAAGGAGGAACAGCAAGGGCATTTTCAAGCTATCTTAAGCATCTCATCTGTTGAATATATACGAGACTTATTTGGAACACTTGCTGTCACCTATTGGAAGGTGTTTTGATTCCGTATTTGGAGGATTACTGTAGGATTTGGCTACTTTCTAGCAGGATTAATGCCTTACTTCATGCATAACGCCAATCATAGGCACGGTGTGAGTCAAAAGATATCACCGTCAAATGAATGGCAAGCCTACAGTTTGGATTGTGACTGTATTAAGTATCTTTGGAGAACAATCGCCACAAAGTTTTGGGCAAAGGAACCTCCGTCAAGACCCTAAAGGACCCCAAAAGGGTGCATAGGGGAATGCTGAGAGCAAATTGGCTCACAGGCAGTCAAAAACCTTGTTATTTCAATGTTAAAACCGATCGTTGAAGTTGTTAAAACCAAAAAAAGATCTATCAAATACTAAAAAAATTAACTTCAAGTCAGTTAAACATTTAACAATAAACAATTTTATAGAATATGAGTTTCATAAGATAAACAAAATTATATAAAAGATTCATTTAATCAGACTCCATTTCAGAAACATATCCAAATGTGGGTACAGCTAAACGAATGCATCGCACTGTATATCACGCGAGTTTTGTTAACTTTTTTAGGAAAGTTGTTAGACATTGCCAATCACTTGCAAACCTTTTTTTGAGAGGTATTGTATCCATACTTGTACACATATTTTATTTCTTTGATGAACGTTGATCAACGTCTACTAAAAATGCATGTCCCTGAACATTTTGAAACCCTCTGTCATGCCCTTACAGGGTTTACCAGTCCTGAAAACAACTGTCCACTTGATTATAACAACCGTCTCTTTGATTAGTCACCACTGTCTACCACTTGTACACACGTCACACGGCGTAAGCTACTCTGTCCAAATGATTAACACAATTGTCAATTTCAATTGAACAACTGTCATTCTTGCTATTCAAGCTATATCTTTATGATGTACATGCACCTAGCATTTCTATATTACCTAAATTATTTTGTAGAGTTGAGTTAGGCAAAAAATAAAAAGAACGTCTTCATCTTTAGAAATAAAAAGGATAATTGGTATTTTAAGTACTAGAAAAAAGTGATTATCCTTTCGCAGTTCTCATCTTTACACAATAATTTAAGCAATCTAGAAAAGCAGGTATACATGTGCATGTACATCATAAAGGTATAGCTTGAATAGCAAGAATGACAGTTGTTCAATTGAAATTGACAATTGTGTTAATCATTTGGACAGAGTAGCTTACGCCGTGTGACGTGTGTACAAGTGGTAGACAGTGGTGACTAATCAAAGAGACGGTTGTTATAATCAAGTGGACAGTTGTTTTCAGGACTGTTAAACCCTGTATTAGACGAGGGATTTTCGGTTGTCGTCTATCTGTCAAACTGCGTCCGTGTGGGGGGTTTGACACATAAATGCCGTCCTCTCGTGTAATAACGCTAGCTTCTGCAAACATGATTTCGTCTGTCACTGGCGAATAATTTCATATTTAAATTTTTCGTTTTTCGTGGGTGGAATGAAGTTTTTAAATGTAATTTGTTATTCGTTTGTTATTCTTATTTTTAAGTTGGTATAATAACCCAAAAATGTATAGTACATTCAATTAAGATATATGCTTAGCATAGGCTGCGAAATTGCAGTTTGAAACCGCAAACACTGATAAGAACTCCCGCTGATCAAAAATCGCAACGTTGCACTCAGCCGCTCGTGTGGTGTGATGGCTGGTCTCATTACCGTGTCCTCCTTTATTATTAGCGGTGTCACTTTCTGCAACAGGAGCAAGTAGGAGTCCTCGTCCATTCTGGCAAAATTAAGCCAGTCGGTAGGCTCCAGTCGCAGCTCTGTCATCATGTTTGTGTGTGATAACATGTTCCGCTTCAAAAACATTCATTTGCACCATTTTTCGCGTTTCTTCGGCATCGGTTGGAAGGCAAATAATGCCGCTACAACCAGCAAAACGTCCTCTTCGATATCCATGCTATATGCGATAGAAAAGCTCACTCGAAGGAAAACAACGCGAATGTAAACAAACCGCCACTTTGACAGATAAACGACTGTCCGAAGCAAATCGGAACCGAGCGTGCTCAATTCCGATTTTCGGACCGTCGTTTATCTGTCAGACACGCGATCGGCAAAAATGACAGATAGACGACAACCGAAAATCCCTCGTCTAATAAGGGCATCAAAACCTGTTTTTTTCCTGCTATAAGTTGTCAATTGACATGGTATGAGACCACTATTGACATGGTAACAAACCACAATCAACAAAGGTTTCGGTGTGAGCAGTTTCACTAAAAGCAATACGAGTCAATCATATTCGGAAAAGTTAATGCAACAACGAACACAATCTAAGGAAGTGTCACGTGAGTATGTAGAATAAAATATAAGAAATCTTCTGGACTTTTCCTAATCCGCTGATTTACTTACGTCGAAACTATAGTAACGTAGTATACGGCACAAAGTTAGTTCTACTGCTTTGACTGGCTCAGTTCTTGAATATGCGATGGAAGGCGCGTAAATTGTTGAATTGAAATGATATTTCACGATCACTTCAATATGAACAAGCGGCAAAAATGAACTCCGAAGGCCCAAAACCTCTTTAACTTTACAGCGACAACTTCAATATCAACCTATACGGTCAAAAATGTACGGATCGGCGTAGCGGTTCACCGAACTAACCGTACAATGAAACAGTCGAATGGCTTGTTGGTTATTTGGCAACTAGTGGTGGTCGATCGCGTAATAGAAGAGCAGCAAAGATCGCCCAACCGCTTAGTGGATCGAGCTGTATTTGTAGTGTGGTTAACAGATTTTGGCTTTAAATTTCGTTGGTTCGCATTTCCATTCCATCCTTCGATTAGATCCACACCCCGATACGATAAGTCCAGCACGCGTGCCAATCCCTTTACGGTGGGCAAACGTTCTAGCTCGCGGCTCGCAGTGGATTCACCCGCGGTGGAAGCTACCGTTCCGGGAAGCTTAGCATTACTGACCATGGCCACCTACTCCGGTGCTGCAGCAGAAATGGAACGAAACGGAACGAAACGGTTAATCCACTAAATTGATGTGCTCCACATTGGGGGCAAGAGCGCTTCCGTCTCCACGGCGTTACTTACACGCATTCATCTACATACATTGGCGGCTCGGGGTAACTGTTGGTTCTGTTTCTGCGTGATGCTGCTGCTTCGCTCGAAATGCTTTTCGCCCGTTCGCTCCTGCACTTCATCTCGGTTGGCCTACTTTGTCCGCTCGACTGTGTAAGTGTGTGCTACGCAGCCGAATGCTGACAACAAGAGCCGAAACCGAAGAACCGGACCGGACTGTCGGAAAATTCTTTCCCGCGCTCACGACGAATTTTCCGCTTACGGCGGAGATTGACAGCGCACGGACACCAAACGCCATTCCGCTACATTCGTTTCGTCCGATCGCTGCAAAGAGTGACCGATACGTGATCAAAGCACTGAATTAGCCGAGTTAAACTGTCTCTGAGGAGTCTGTAGGGCATAATGCAAAGAACCCAATACACTCGCGAGTACTCTGAGTGCAGTGCGCACCACTTACACGTACGGGGAAAATGAGTTACCATACGATGGCGATGGCAAGCCGGGTGAGCGATTGCTTCGTACTTCTTTCCATTTCTGTGTTCATTTTCTTCGCAGACCATCGAGGAAAATGCATACGCACTCACCAAAGCATCCACCCACCCATTAGCACTAATACACGCACACACACACCGCACCACAGATACACACAGCACGAAAGAGAGCAAATGATAATCCGAAACCTATGGCACGGTTTCGGCATTTTGAAGGCACGGTTACTACGTGAACCTGATTCTTCGTCTCCCCACGCACGCTAATGAGGTACTTCCGATATGTGACTTTCGATGCCTAAATGTTTGCGTTCGGTGCGTTCGTACCGTCAGGCGCAGGAAAGTGCATTCTCGTCGCGTCGTCCGCCTTTTGGGGCCATTCGATTGTTTGTTACAACCCGCCTCCCCGGTATTATCAGTCCGCTGCCATCCCGCTCCAATACACCTGTTGAGCGAAAGGGGGTTAGTGCGGGCGGGATACGCGCGTCATATCCTTTGGTGCGCGATGCTGAGATACGGCCGGGAGACCAAAACAAAGCGCAGAAGAAATGCAACCGAAGAAATGTGCCGGAATGAGAGAAAATGGTTTCAGTTCACGGTGAGAACAGCACACAAGCCGGCCGGGGAACCGGCTTGTTCGCTAGAAGACGTTCTAACATCGCGAACATTCGCACGGGCGGCCGTTGCTAGTGCCGTTCTAACCATCGAACTGGTTTAAATAACCTGCGAAAGTTATTTGTTCGTGTGCGTGATTGTGTAAGGTAGTGGAAAAAGAAGTGTTTTGGTTGGGAAAACCCCATTGCAGAATGCAAAGCAAACAAGACACTTTCAGCCCACCCTCGCGGCTCAGGGCAGCAGTGTGATGATATAAGAAGTACTGGTTTAACGTCTGCTGCAGTATTCGGCGGCCATCTCTCATGCTCAGGCGTTTTTATAATTATTTAAAGTTGCGAATTTACATCATGCTCTTATTTCGCAACATTTTCAAGTGATTCTTAAGCGACGATTTAGCGAAGATTTAGTGGTGTCGTTCTATGAAGTGGTGTGATTGTTTTACTCTATCAGCTGTTGATGTGCATGGTAAAAGCAGAGAGAGGGAGCTATACTGGCGCAGTGCTTTGCAGAAGGGATTTACTACGGGAGTCACCTAAAACCCGATAACACGTTCAAAATTGTACACCTCCGTCCAGCCAGGTTCGTCTACTAACATGTGTGTTGATTGTTGTACACATTTCACTGACTTGGACCGCAGCGTTGTTGTTTCGATTCCCCATTTCACGTCGCGGCGCATTAGCAACACACGCCGTGTCCGTGTGTTGGTGACATTCCTCCGGCTACCATGTGATAATGTTTACAAGTGTTTTTCGATGCTATTCGATCCCTACCGGTACGAAAACGGAGGAACCCCACCGTACATTGTTATCGGTCCGCGAATGCCACTGATACGAGCCACCACACTATCGGTGCAGAACGGTGTTGATAACGAATGCCGAAAGGGTTGCATCGCTCAAGTTCCCTTCTGCTCTCACGTTCCGTGAGTACCCCTGGACATACATACGGGACCGTTTTAGCTGAAATTGCCAGCTCCACAAAAAACTAAAAGCAAAAACACCTGTACCACACTACTTCTAGGATCTGTATCTGTACTAGCTGTCAAATGTATATTGCTTCATTTGATTAGAAGCAACCAGCCCGCATGGGAGTGACAGCGTATAAATTCTGTGTTTGATTACGCTTTACCGAGGTTACTTATTATTGCGTAATTACGCTACAAAATTAGTGATCTTCAAAAGGGAAACTAATATTAATCACCGAATTGTTTGAATGCGATTATAAATTCAATGAACGAACTTAAGAAAATACTCCCTCAAACTCATGCCGTTGCTGTATAATGTATCGATAATGAAACATATGCTGATGAGCACATTGTTTCCAATGTCCATGTTTAAAATCTCGCTGTTGTTTCCATACATTCCGTAACATTTCCCCAACGTGTCCGAGAACGTTCTGCAATTTTCGGTCACTTAACTCTACACCAGGTTAAATCTTCACCACACCTTTCGTTCACTTTCAAATCTTTCCCGTGCTGCCCTTCGCTTAGACTCGCTTTCGTGCTCTTTTTCTCTGCGGCTCGCCGTTTGCCCGTGCCCCGTCCCTTCCTTTTCGCGTCCACGCACACCGAAATGCCGCTCGCTTTCGCACGTAGTTAGATAACATTCTAAAATCGATTTTGAAACGATTGCCAAAACGGGGAGAACTTCAAACCGGCACGGGGACAATCCGGCGACGGGTGGTGCCGCCGTGTTACAGAAGCTCATAAATGGTCGATTAGCAGCAGTAGTAGCACCAGCAGCAGCGGCAAACAGGTGGCGCTCCGTGTAGAATCGCGACGCACGCGGCACCGGCCACCACCAACTTCCGTTCTGTGCCGCTGCGTTGGTACGCCCTGTGTGTGTTTTTGGTTTGGCGAGCTCGGACACCGTGCAAAGAAAGCGGACGCGCATTCATCAGTGCTCGGGTGCGTGATAGATTATTTTTGGATCGCGTCAGGTTAGGTTTTTGCGTGTTTGGCGTGTTCGGAGGGGGCAGAACCTGGCCCGATGGTTCGCGCTTTCCGTTCGATCGGTCCACCGGTTCAGGTCGGTAGCGCATTGGAATGAGATCCACCGATCGGACGTAACCCGAACCAAGAACCAGAATGGATCGCGTAAACAAATTGCATTCGGCAGAACTAACAATTCGGTTTAATGAAGTTACGGTCGAGTGGTACATGTTTACGGTATTCAAACACGCCAGTCTTCGCGAAAAGTCCCCGAATCGCTACCATATGTTAACGGTTTTCGTGTAAGATGCTTCAATTTCCATCTGATATGTAGACACGAGCTACCTAATGGGTGAAGATTGTTATTGATGTTTCATTTAAATTATATCCACACCCTTACATTTGTACAATATTGACGATCCACGATGTTGACCAATTTATTCAAATTAAAGAGTTATTGGATAGTTTAACGCTTCTTTGAAGTTTTAACGTTCTTTTTTGTTACTACAACAGTAAAATATGTTATTGTGAGAATAACTATGTAATCTTATTGATGCAATAATGTCTAATCACATCAATCTATCATTCTATCATCTATCATTGCCAATTCTAACAGATTTCACCAGCCATATGTTAAAAGAGCGTTTTTGTTGTTATTATTTGCTTTGCAACATATGCTAGGCAAGATTCGAAAAGTCGAGGGGAAAGTAGAACCCCAAGGAGGAATGCTTTCCACGAAAAAACTTCACTTTTCGCTACGTTTACACGCGCCGGGTGCAAAACTGCATTCTTCCAAGCTCGGCCGCACTGCAAATGCACCTTAAAATCGTACCATATTGTTTATTTGTTCTGGACAGAATAGGAACGCGCGGTTACCATTTTCTCGTTTTTCTCGACCGGCGCAAAAACCAGACGCGCGCCTGTCCGTTGCTGGTGAATGTGAATTCGAGTATTTGCCCCATTGGCAGCAGACGGGATGTAAACGGGGGTAAAAGGTTTCCGGATCGTGGGAAGGCGAGAGCAGTAGGAATAAACAGCAGAAATGGCAACATTTGCCGAGACGTTCGGTGTTTGCGTTCGGAAAGTGTGATGAGTGGCCGAATCTTGTAGAATGCTACCGTATGGAAAGGAAAGTGAAAAGAGTTCCCACCCACCATCACCCATTTCCATCAAGCGTACGTCTTTCTGGGCCCTTTTTGGGGAGGTGGTGATGGCGGCGATATGGACGCCAGGAGGATTTGTTTGGCAAGCAACAAGTTAGTACGCACGTTCTCAGCTTCTCTCGCTGGGAGAAAAGCGCACCACCAGCTGAGAGTTTGTTTCGTCTTAGCACACGCAGCGTGCGGTAAAAGTGAGAGTGAAGCACCCCCCCCCAAACGGAACTCAACGCTGCCGAGCGTCCAACGTACGTTTTGCATCTTTCCTTCATTTGCGTAGCCCAGGGATGTAACACTGCAAACCTGCCGAAGCGAAGAGCAATGAGCAAATATTCACGCGATAAGCTTATGTAGAAGCCAGGCTGTCCAAAATTCTTTAATTCGTGATTTTTTTACGAAATTTTGACAAGCTTCTATGCGAGGTTTTGATAATATCTCAAAACATTCTTTATAATTAATTTGAAAACAATTGAGGATTGGTTGTTTGTGTAGGCTGTATCATTTTGTATGCAATGTTTCCAATGCTTTTGCATGTTTTATTCTTCAATTTCAAAATGAAACATTAGCAGCATGTGATTATAATTTTCCCAATTTCTTCTTCTTCACCGTCACAACAACCTCAAGAGGGGTGCCTACCATTTTTGGCTTTTTTTACTTTATTTACCCGTAGTTGTATAATTAGTTCTACGTAATTTTTCCACTTTATTTTGTTCATATTTCAGAGTGAAAAAATCCGATTGTTATCGATTGAGGGATAAATACAAATTAATCTTGCATTTTGGTTTTCTAAAAATATTTATTTTGTTTCTGAACAATGTATTTATGGAAATAATTAATGTATCGTTTACTTATTTTGGTTAAATTATAAGTTTTCTTTAAGTTATTTTCTTACACATTTTTGTAAAGGATAAATTTAATTATTTGAAACATACACAGTGCAACGCCTTCATTTAGTTAGTAGTGTTAATACGTAGAGTGAACACATTATGGATTTTTATTATTATTATAAAAGTGTTGAGACCACTTAATTTATACCAAGTTTGTGTAGTTTACGATCACTACTATCGGCTAATGTCAAGTTTTAGATCGTTTGTTAAAAAGAATATTTTCCATATGCCTACTAGGTTATAATTAAAATTCTTAATTTTGTTAAGGTAATATCCTTGTTGCATGATATTTAAAACAAAAAAAAAACTATTGCTATTCTTTAAACATTGTTTAGATTTCCTACTATTGGTCATCGATTTCCCTACTTTAACATTTCAATTGAAACCATTCTTTGGTATCGTTCTACCCCTTGCGCATGCTGGTATGTTTGACATTCCTGCACCAACTTTCTTAGTTCTCTTTCTCTATCCGAAGCGCACGCTCGCACCGTGAGTTACGCGTCTATTCCAAACGCACTACTACTGCTGCTGCTGCTGAGGGGAGAAAGGGGGAGAGAGAAATTCGGAGAAGTTCAATGTGTTCTAGGTGTTTAATGATAACGGTCGGCCAGTGATAAGGATCACCAGCCGTGCGAATGAGACCGACCGTGGTGTGCTTTCGCTGGCGGGCAAGAGATAGCGTCATATCGCGACTGGAGCGGGCGCCCAGTTAGCGGTAGGTTCGTCCATCCGCACGGCTAGGAATGGTGCGAGTGTCATTCTCTTTTCGAGATTCGCCCTTCCTCCCGCCCATAGGACGCACCAACCCCGGCTCACCTTCCGCCGCCGCACCACCACACACACACACACACTCCCCGTCGGCTTTGGTGGTTCTGGCGTTCCTTCCCAGCAGCGAAAAGGGCAATCTCGGGCTGGCCTCATCCTATGCGGACGCGATACGCAGTGTACGGTGTTGTTTAGCACAGTGTTAGAAGGACAACGTTACGGTGTGGACGTCAGTGCGTTCGCCCAGTGGTTCTAGTGATAGTCGTACTACCAAAACAATAGGTGACTGTGAGTCTGAAAGGGGCGAGCGCCATTGTATATGGCTGAGCGCTGCTTGCTAGAACAGACGGCCCATCATATTCTAACCATTTGTATTCTCACTAGAATCTTGTCCCCTATTGCAATAGTGTGTTTGTGTACGCGTGATGGTGAGAGTGAGAAGACGTTCTCGATAACTGATAAGAATCTCCAAGTTATCCACAGCTGTCCACCCAGTTCCACTCACATTCCCTACGCACAGCACCGCACCGAAAGGGGAGTTCTTTTCTCCCCGTTCGCGATTTTCGAGTTCCATTCTTATTCCGACCGGTTCCATATGGTTCGGTAGCGTCGGATGCCAATCAAGAACATATGGAAACGGTTGTACCCGCACACCCGCAGCCTTCCGGCGCTGGTGTTGGAACAGAAAGCTGCCCTTATCACCCCCGCACCGCACTCCACCCTTTCATGCCACCGTTCAGTGCCCCTCCCCCCCCTCCCCCTCCTTGCGCCCCCCTCTGGCAAAAGAAATTCTGGCCGAAGCAGACCGTTTCCCGCTCTTATCTGTCAATCTGTTCCCCGAGCGATTCGCGCGGGTGTTTGTCCTGAGTCACGTGTTTTTGCGTCTTTTCCCAGTGCCATTCGTTCCCGCGAGCGGTGCACCGCTCGAAATATTTTGCCCAGTGCAATCTGCTGCACACATTTCAAGTGGTTTGTTGTCGTGTCGTGTCCTTCGGGAGAAAGAACAAAGCTTCCGGATGGTACGGTATGCGCGCGGGGCGTACCGGTAAGCAACAATATGGTTCGGTTAGCTAACGCCTAGTGGGGCGTGTTTCGTGGAAGTTGTGGTTAGGTGTGCTGACTGGTGGTTCTAGAACATATGGTCAATGGTATAGATGATGTAAACTTTAAATAACTCGGTAGAGAGGTGTGATTCATTTAACTCACGTGTATGTGTATTTATTTAGGCACATTTGTGATAAAAAATATGTTCGGTGTCATTATTTTTAAACCACCATATTGTGTGGAAATGTGAAATGAATTTAAATAGTCAGTGTAAGTGCTTTTAAGCATCACTATGATGAGTAACTTTTTCGATAAAACAGTAACACAAAAAATTTTTAACGAAATAAAATCGAATTTCAAACAATTTCTAAGCGTTTCCGAAGGGAAGAAAATGAAACATATGTTTGAATTCGGCGTGCTAAATTCACACTCCCGAACAATGTTAATGCAACCGAGCTGCTGTTTATAGCTAAAAATAGTTTACTTTTGCAATTAAACTATCAATTCATACCGTTTTCCGCGTAACAGCTGGTGGTAATTGCTTTCCATACTTGACGGTCAACGGAAACATACGGTTTCAGTGTCTCACTTTAATTAACATAAATTTAGTGGCCATCTTGAGAATCCAACGAGCTTCTCCTCTATTGAGTGTTAAATAAGAAAACGGGGATCTTTTTTATTCAATTTTGATTGATGCATGGCATAATGTCGTTACCCATTCTAAGTGTTTACTCGTCTCACGGGGAGATAATTTTATCTCCGGCTGATAAATTCGCGCTCATGCTTACTTCTTGCGCAGTCATTCTAAACTTATCTATAAAGCATTGGAAACGTTGCTGTTTCCGGTTATTGTTGTTAGTGGCGTGTGCTGCAGTTGATTCCAACACTGGCCAAACTATTATTTTAAACTCCAAGGAGTGTATATATCAGACGAACAGCACGAACTGCTGCTTTGCACCTGCAAAAAACGTTTTGCGCCGTATCAAGCAGTGAATCAACGCATGCCATTCCGTATCTATAGAACGGATTACGTTACACCGGGCAAGTGACAACTGTCGGTGGGGCAAGTGTGAGCAAATTCCGGTGCCCGGTGCAAAATACAATAAAAAATAAACGAAGAACACGAGCTCCCTGTATGTAATTTCGCTGGTCAGCAGTTGCTTTGCGGGGACCGATAAGAGAACACAATGAAGAACGTACTGGGGCAGTTTCTTATCGTTCTGATGAAACGCAGAAAAGCCATGCGCTTCAAGGTAAGGCGGTTGGGGAACAGATTTCGAGGTTCGTGCTAGAAAAGCAGATAAAGCCATCCACCTCCCTTACTTTTCTGAAGGTCTGGTCACCGTTCTAAACTTCATTTTTGATAGGCCGCCCTAGACCGGGGATCAAATTGACGTAGACTGTGGTAGAGATAGCGCTCGAACCTACCGTTCCCTACCTACCTACGTTGTAAGGGTGTCTTTAGATATGACCCGATTCTCGATGAGAAGCATTCACGGGTGCTTGTGCCAGAGATCAACGGTGGGCATATGTTGATACGGGAGGCAGCGAATAAATAGATTGCCCGCTGGTTAGCTGGCAAGGGGAAGATGTGCCAGGTTTGAGGCTACACTGTTCGGGGCATTCATTTTGGGGGCTCCCACGTGAGCGATGTGTGTGCCCTAGTATGCATCAGCATGCTGGGCAAGCTTACTGCTAGTACATGCGCCTGCGCACTCCGGAGCGTGGGTAAATGGCACGTTGATTCATCTCGTGCACGTTTCGGATGGAAGTTAGACGATCGCCTGCCTTGTAGCACGGTTTACGTTCTTCTTTCTACCCCAAAAGCTTTCGCTGAACGGCTATGCCCACCCTTGGAGAAACTGTTGGAAAGCATATCTCTCGCTTTTCTACCGCACTCGTTCGGTAGCTTATAGTGGCTGGCGAAACCGTTGGGCCTATGGTAGTTTTTCCATCTTCGCTTTACCGTGCAGGGTTCTCTGTGCGGGATTTTATTGCGGGCCGCACCATTCTCACTCGCGAAGAAGATCTGCTCGGTTCGGTGCTTTCGGTGGCCTGTTTTCCGCAGATCTTACCGTTCGTTCCTATTGCGATGGGCATTTTTGTTTTACTGCGTAGCCTTTGATTTGACTGTCCAGGGTTGTGCTAACAGTAACACGTTTTGGCCCTTGTTTTGCTTGACGGTTTGGAGTGCTTTATGATTCAATTTAATTAACGCAAGCTTTATATTTTAAGGTTACAGTCTAATTAACTCGAGAAGGTTTTACATTTCGCCTCATAAATAGTGCGAAGACGAATAGGGAATAGCACAACATATCTTCATACGTTACTATGGTACTATAAAACCTTATAAATGCAGGAAATGAAGAAATTATCTCCTCAAAAACTATAATAAATTAAGTTTTACAAACTAAAAACAAAGTAAATGCAAATTGATTGCAAGGACAAAAAAAGAGTTAACAATTGAATAATGGCATTGAAAAAGTATTTATCATACAACATATTTATTCTTTCCTTCTTTATTTACTGAAAAAAACGTGATTGAATTTTATTTCGGTTTGCTTTTGCCATAAACAGCTGTAAACGTATTCAATCGTTAGTAAGTGTGCAATTGTACAACGTCTTCTATTTCATCCATCAAATATTTAAAAAAGATTTATGGAATAAAATATGGACCCGGGCCACCAATGGTATGGGCCAGAGCGTAAAGGGTCCAGCGTGGGACGCGGTCCGCTACTTGAAGCAGAAGGAGAAGAAATCACAAAACAGCTGAAACAAACGTTTTGTTGAAGCGTTTTTACCATGCTTGAAGACCCACGCACCAAACGATCTATCAATAGCAACCGCACCGAACGCAAACGCCATGGAATTTCTTAGCTGAGTTTCCTCCTCGGCTGCCCCATTTCGTGCAACCCCTGCCGACCAGCCTTTGCACTCGCGGGGCACCGGTGGGCTGCTGCAGCAGTTCCTTGTGGTACATCTTACCTCAATTGGCTCATTTGTTCTGTTTCCTCTCTTCCCACACATCGCGATCGTTTCTGATTTGTTTGCGCTTTCTTTCCACTTTCCCATCGCTACTTTGTCCGCTTGGGCAGGCTGTGTGTGAATCTCTCGCGTACAGTGCCTCTCTACGGCCACGGCTTCGGTGCTCGGGTGGATCTCCTGACTAGAGACGGTCCAAAACTCCACCGTTGGTGCTTGTTGCCCGACCGCTGCCTCTTTCCACGCCAACCGATTAAAGCACATGTCGTTCCGAATGGTTTTCTATTCTTCTACTTTTCTCTTTGAACTTTCTTCTTGGAGACTCGAACGATCCCGCAGACGAGGAAACGGTTTTTCCTGCTCGCAACTAGGTGAGGCAGAGCACGCCATCTTATCCGCCCGCTGGTACAGGGTACGGCGCACTGTACAAGGCGGCCGGGTTTAAGGCTGGATTCTATGCGCGGTGGCTGTATATTCTCGTTTCTCGCTTATTTTTTTTTCTCCATCTCCCGTGACATGGCTTGGTGACCTGAATTCGCAGCCAAACGGAAGAATCTTGCCGGTTTAATGATTTGTTGTACGGTCTTCTCGTTCGCCCCAAACACCTTTGGCCCAATTCTGGTACAAACGCTTTGAACCGGATGTGTAGTGCTGTGCATGGTGGTGTGTAAACTGAGTTTGTGAGAGTTGGTAAAGACTTTTAGGTAAGAATAGCTGTTGCCTATTTTCATGCAATAGTTTTATTGAAGTATGAAGCTTAATTCAAAGTTGTTGTTTACATTACAAATAAAACAAATAAAATTTAATGGAATAGCAACGAGTTATTGAGTCCATATATGAGATGTGCAATATTTTCTTCAAGAATCTGACCATTAAAGTTTGATATGCAGTTTTAGAGCTCGGTCCCCTGCAATCGGAACTTGGAATGTTGTACAAACGCATGTTCAGCTAAGCAATAGCAGAACGCTTCGTCTTTTCCCAACACTGCTTCTGTTTCGATTTGACCTGACTTTTCTCACTCCGACGAGCGCCGAGCCACATCCACATGCCCGAGTCCGCAGCGGAGTCCGAGACCTAGAAAAGAAAGCGTCCCGGATTCATGTTCGTTCTGCTTTGCCACGCAGGGTAGCGGTAGACTGGAAATATTTGCGGGCGAGCGTGCCAGTGTGGATGGGATCGGTAAGTTAATGCGGGAAACGGGTCCGGTCTGGCTGCACTGCACTTAACGAGTTGTACAAAACTCTACGGTTCTTCTCAGAGCGCTCAGCGCGTCTGCGCAAACGCGGCACCGTACGTTCTGTTCGTCGTCTTTCTTTTGAAACTTTCTTCGATCGAGCGAGACGGGCAAGCGACGGCGAAGCTTTGGCAACGAGTGACTCCGTTATAACAATGAAACGAGACAAAACTAGCGCAGTGCGTGTGTGCGAGCTTTTGCTATCGATAGTAAACAGCGGAGAGGATGAGCTACTCACGCTTAACTCTGCACTTGCGTAGACCAAGATGGCGAAGGGTAGGGAAGCACGTTGAGCGCACCAACAGAAACAATCCGTTCCGAAGGGCTGAAAAGAAATTGCCTCGAACCACCACCACCACCCCGCAGGGTGGTTCAGGTGAAAAGATCGGCAAAAGAAAGAGAGCAACCGTTTCGAGAATAGCTCGAAGGAAAGCTCGCATCACTAGCCGAACGCGGTGTAAGTGGCACTCTCGCAGAGCGAAAGAAAGCTTTGCGGAGCGTGCTCCGTAAGTGCGTAAGGGAGAGCCTGGGACCTCTCGGTTGCACCCGTTTTCGCGTGGTGTACCAGCGCGGAGATAGCGCGCGAAAGAGAGCAGACGTTGCCGCGCTTGTCTGTTACGGTGGTGGAGGTCTTTGGCGAGTATCCTAAACCTCGTCTCTGCCAGCGCTGGCGAGAAAAGAAGGCTCCGCCTGGTCGGCTGGCAGAATCACCGATCAGATCAGATCGTACCGGTGGCGCGAACGATCCAAAAGGCGCAAAGAAACCGCAGTCCGCAAACCGTCTTCGGAGTCTGGCAACGTGCTTCACCGGGAGTGTTCGTTGTGCCTGGCAACATTTCTGCCGTTTTTTTTCCTCATCATCGTCTGCAGAGCAAAACATTTCGTTCCCAACAAATTTGGGGTGGATTTTGTGTACGTGTGCATTGTGTGTTTTGGTGTGCGCATGGGTGCGTGTAGTAGTGCGAATGGCTTACTCATCCTGCAAGGATAATGTACATCAGCTGTACTCTGGACTGAGCAGAGGCGATTATTCGGTCAAAAGTGTTCATTTGTATTCTATTCCACAGAGATCAGCGTGCGAGTAAGTGTGCGAAGAAACAATAGGAATTTAATCCTAGCCAAACGTGCGCAAGTAACACGATCGTGATCGTAGTAGTCGTTGGAGAAAAGATAACAAAGTGCGTACACAAGGAATGTGAAAAGTATGTGTCGCGTCAAGTGCATTCTCGCTGATCCCGTAGCAATGTTGCCCCTTGGAATGTCGTCTCCTAGAGGACACTAGACTGTGGTGGTTACGCCGAATGCTACGCGTTTATTGAAGCCCTATCGTGTGATCGTGCGCGTGAGTGAAAAGTGCAAACGAATAACAAATCCCAATTTTGACTGCTCGTCTCAGGAGCACATAAGGAGAAGAAGAAAAAAAAATCAATTTGGACGTGTCGAGTTCAACATAGTGGCAGCAGTGAGCAGTGACAGTTCTACCGTGCAGTGATAGTTAAGTTCTGTGTGCGCAATACAAGCAGTGCTAGAAAGTTTGAAAGTTGATTGTTTGGCGAAACGGGTGCGCATGTGTGTAGGAGGGGCATTCGGAAGATGTCGCAACAGTTGAACGCAGCCAGTCACTGTAATACTATGCTCGGTAGTATTGCGAACAGTATCGGAACGAACAATAGTATCGCCTGCAGTATGGGCAATAACATCCCGAACAATTTGACCACTTGTGCTACCATCCCCAACAGTATGATCGCCACCATGTCCAGTCCGGCCGGTAATGCGTCCAACGGTCCGACCAGTAACGGCAACAGCAACGGTGGAACCGGTGCTAATGGCAGTAGCAACGGACCGTCGTCGACTCCGGCCACCCCAACCAACAATTGCCAGTCAATCCGTTACTGCTGTAAGTAGCCACATTTGACACCTACTCTCCTTTATATTGCCATCTAGTCAGTTTCACCCCCAGCGATACTGTTTCGTTGAGATATCTTCGCTGCGAGTATTAATATGGACGGGAGCCATATCGACATTATTGAAAAAATAGTATCAAGAAAACGTTCACCTTAAGAATTTTAAACTCGGTAAGAAATGTCGTTGAAACTCTCCAGAAATGGAAAGGTATTTTCCCTGTGGTTACAAGAATAGTTCACCATCGCCGCGATTAAACTCTGCTAGATTAGGTTACAAAACAGATTGTTTTAATAGTCATCTTCTCATACCCTGTACGATGTAACTGTTACATTTCTTCAGATTCGATTCTTTGATTGTTATCAGCATCATAACATACAACAACATCATTGTTGCTAAATTTCATGGCACTAGAATTGCAACCAGCAGATATTTTGTAACAACAAACGCTACATCTACATCGCTTGTCTGAGTGGGGCTTTCTTCTGATTCTGATAAGGCATCGTGCCTCGATTGATTAGAATCCTTTCTTCTCCCGATCGGGCGATAGATCGTGGGTCATTCGCACTGTTTCGCCCTCATACACCTGTAGCGAGGAAAAATAATCAACTTGCTCTCGTTTAGTTTTCTCCCACCCCGGGTAATAATCATCCACGATCGATCGTTGCCCTGTGGAGGCGCTTCTATCTGGTTGATCTTGCGGCTTAGCATGATGGAAGTGCTGAATGGATTGTGGATGTGGCAGTGTGGCGACGCAGGGCCGGGAGCAGGAGTGTGTGAGAGAGATTAGTAATTTCAGCTTCAACCCCACAAAATGATGGAAGGGGTGAGGGGGGGGGGGGGTAGGGGGAAGAGGGAGGCGGTGGTGGTAGTCTTACGTTAGTGGTGCGGAGCTGGTTGCCGTGCTAGTGATCGTAGCAGCCCCTAGTAGCTGCATGACACGGCCTAGCACAAGGGTTGAAGAGAAATTTTCATTCCGCTTTCTAGCTTTCTTTCCGCTGCGTTCGTTCTCCTTTCTTCCGACTGCGCTCCAACCGTTCAGCATTGGTGGAGAGCTATGCGGTGGCTTTCCTTCTCGGCTTTCTGTCATCTTCTTTCATTCCACCCCACCCCACCTCGGCACCACGTTCCTCTTACCACCCAAAAACCCATCTCATGCTGGAACGCTTGCTTTTGCTTCTTTTGCTTCGCTTTGGTTCGCTTTTCTGCCTTTTGTCGCCTTTCTTCTTTGCGATTCCGATCATGCTAGCGACGACGTGTGACGAAATTTGAGTCGCGTTTTAGACGAAACCCACGGTCTGTAGGCACTCCTTCCATCTGGCTCTGCTTCCTGTCGTGCACTTTTCGGTAACTAGTGTACTCAAACGATCCATGCAGCAACCCCAAACTGTCACCCGTGGCGAAAGCGAATTACTGCATGCGAAGAAGAATGGTTGTAATTTTGTTTTGAAACCCTCCGCTCCCCTACCGCCCCCGTATGTCCACTTCATTTCACCTCAATGTAACTCAATGATTGTGGTTATCGTTAAAATGAAATCATAACACCCTGAGCTAATACCCTACTACAAAGTAATTCTTTGTGCAAAGAAAGTTGCTTTGGAAAGCCGTTAATGACTCCAATTAAAGGGTCGATGAAATAATGCATCGAGAGTTGTTTGGAGCTGCACAAAGTATTCAATACAGCCCTTCAAAGGCTAAAAATTTATAGATTTGTGTTAAATTCTATACGTTTTTTTTATTCAATTGTAAACCCTGATCATATTTAGTATCAAAAAGAGGATATTTTGTATGGAAACTTGTTACATGGATGGTCATAATCCTTAGATAGTTAAGGGCTTTATTTCAATGCGGATGGGAAGAGACAGTCATTTTGGGCAGTGGTGGATCCGGGTCAATCAATCGGACACTCATATTTACGTGCGTTTAGTCACACCCTTGTCGCTTCTTCGGAAATCCAAAGAGAAAGAGATGACGTGATACAGAGAGTGAGAGCGAACGAACGAAGCTCGTTTATTGCGTCGTGGCCTCGCGATCACAATGAGCGACAGGTGCGGTAGAAAATTGCAATGGCTACAACGATCGATCAGGACCTGTTTGACGTGAAGGGATGGTTGGGTGGTGCATTTTTCGGTGCTGTGAATCGGTGATTTATCACGGAAAAAGCGAATGGGAATTATTTCTTGCGCGAATAAACGTATGCAATGCCGTACGATCACTTGTGAAAGGATGCAGAATACGTAGGGATGGTACATTATTTACGCTTTCCAAATAATACTACCAGCTACAGTCACAGAGGGGAATAGCTGTCGGGAAAGAAGTAATTAAACCCTTCACCCTTTATGTGGACAAAATAGGTGCTAAACTGTGAATGGTTCCTTTAAACTATCCACCCATGTGTGTCGTCACAAGATCCATCCAGACTAAATTTTCGAATGTTTCGAATGATTTTGAACAACAAATCGACTGACAGGAGGACCTTTGGTTCTTTCGAACGGTGCACAATTGCAAAAAGACAGCTGAAGGTATTTTCCAATTTAAATGTCACTGTATGAACAGCGTGCTACTTCAAAAGCTGGGCTCGTTCGTGTTCCATTGGTCTACATTCATGCTTAAAACTCTTTATTTACATCTGACCATCATTTATCAGTGGTTTTACCCATCGCCCTACGGCTACGACCGAACAGTTCTTTGTCAAGCGCACTGCAGATACTGTGCAAGAAAATCAGTGAAAGTGAGTTGATCGATGGTTGGGGTTGGGCATGCGCATCACGCTGCGGTATGCATTTTTTTCCCCTCACGCAAATTGACGCACTTACGCACACGCAAATCGGTTTGCATCGTACCAGCGGACGGGTAGACGTATAAAAATGAAAGAAAACGAAACAAAATGCTCGTTCCTCGTTTCGGAAAGAATACTCCTGCTGGAGTATTTGGTTGACTATCCCGGTTCAACCTGTCCGCGCGAGCCCGCAAGTGTCTCCCCGTGGGTTCATCGGGTTATGAAAAAGAGCAGGATAGTCCGTCTCGAGATGAATCGAGCTTCCCCACCTTCCTCCACATTTCTTTCAGCATGGCTTGAAATGCTCAATGGCTCGCATGGTTTGCAGAAGGAGATGGAATGCCTTAAAGACCAGGCCGGTGCCGCTAGGGTAACGCTGTAACAGCGGTACGAATTCACGATTATCATCATCAAGCCCGAGCACTGGTGCTTGGTGAAAGTCTTTCACGCGTTGTGAATTGTTTGGTGCTGTGCTGCCCTTACAGGGCGTCGGGCATTCTTCGCATCGCTCTGGCATACGAAAGTCTCGATGGATGGGTTGACGTTTTCCAAACCAACGAAGGAACAGGTCTGCGGTGATGAGTGGCGAGTACCTGCTACGTACCGGATCTACACGCACCGAACGCGATCGTGCGATGATTCTTCGCCAGTTCATTTTTTGTCTACTGTGCTTTGCTTCTTGCTCGTGGATACGATGCAACATCCGCAAAGGGTAACCATCTTAACGAGCGGTCCGAAAGAGAGAGGGAGAAATATAATGTTGAAATCTCCGGTTTTGGGGAGAAGCCAGTTACGAACCGATGGGGAAAAAGAATCTAGGTCAATCGACCCGGGGTGGGACCTCGACAAACGCTGCTGGATCGCTAGCGATCTTAAGATCACTTTCCACTGTATGGATACTGAGTCATGTCGGACCCGTCCGCTCAAGAGAGAAGTCCGCTGTGGCTGTTGGTGGGTTTTTCCCAAAAAATAATAATAATAAAGCCAGCAACCGTACGGATGGTGGAAAATCGCTGCGTGTGTTATGTGGCATAAGATAACTTACAGCTCAGCGAGCGCCCGACTTTTCACGGAGATCAATCATCGCGATATAGCTGCGAAGTGAGAGTTGTGTAGAAATAGCAGCAAGTTAGCAGCATTATACCGTGACCGGAGCTGCAGAAGTCATCAGCACGCACGTACATACAGATCGGGTAGATCCATAGACGTCCCTGAAGCTTAGATTTTGATACCAGTCGGCATTCACTATCATTTAGTGAACTAAAATTTTTAAAATATACTTCGATTGGGAATTTTTATTTAAAACAAGATTTTCGGAACTTCATGATTTCCTCAAAAGCTTTAAAACTTTACCAAAATTCTTGTCCGATGAGAGGATGATGTAAGGCGCCCAAACATAGGTAACAAGTATGAACACATTTGTATTAAATGCTGCCGTTACCACTGTCGTCGTCGTCGTCGTCGTCGTTGTTGTTATTTTGGGTTAAGCCTGGTTTCGTAACTGCCCAGTAGATCCTCCCTCCCTGGCGAAGAGTCGAAGCTACTACAAAACAACCCGATCGGCCGCTGGAGGTGGTTGCTAAGTTGCTTTCTTCGTTTTCTATTTTCTAGCTGAAGCTTTGTTATTTTGGAGATTTTTTTTTTCGGCACTTTTCCCCCGCCATCTTAGCAGACGTTTGGTGTTTTTTTTTTCGGAGAGGGAAACAACAGGCCCCAATGGCCAACCCTTGGCCAACTCGAGGCAAACGTTAGCACTGCGCGTGTCAATAAACTCGAATTCGATTCACCTTGTGCCTGATGCCGTCGGTTTAAGGATTGTTGAAGAGTGACTGCATACACACTGTTCGCTCCAAGCAGTAGTCGTGGTAGCACCCCACAGTCGAGGTAGTATATGTGTTGGAGCACATTGTAGTAGAAACTGCTATCTTTACAGTGGTTTTCCTTTGTATTGCAGCGAATATACGCTCACCGGGTATCTTCTGCCCGATCCACACTTATTCTTTGCACTCTCGATCGAGAGGGAAAGCTTTCTTCGCTGGTTTCGTGTCTCAATCTGGCCACGATCCACCCATAGCACCGTGCGCACTAGTACCGTTTCGCGATCTAGGTCAACGGTAACGGTACCACGAAGGGTATGGAATTTATTATTATCTGTACTTGTATGGAGCTGGGCATGATGGTGCTGTTACTCTTAAAGAAGAATCATCTTTCCGATTAGGATTGTAAAGGTGCATTCTTTCCTTTAGCTCCTTTCTTGCATGACTCTAATGATCCTTATGTTTGGGTGAGTGAGCAATGCTTTTGAATCGACGGTTAAAATCTACATCATACGAATACGCTCAACGGAATAATCTATTGCATTATGTATTTGACCATGCGAGAAGAGCGCAGAAAGACAGTAACGTCCAGTAAGGCGACGAACCTCTTAAGATTCAATTTCGACCAAAACATAGCGGAAACGATTTTTATGCTTACTTTCACTATCCAAACTATCCGGGTCTTGAGGACAGTGAGAACTGCAGCAGTCGATTTGGGTAGCGAGGCAATATTAACCAAACGAAACAAAAGCAAAACATGCCACGAATCTACACAAAAACTTGCTCCCCAAGACAGAGAGGGAGAGAGAGAGAGAGAAGCAAAAAAAAACGCACAATGGTGCCGGGAAAAGGAAACGATACAAGAAAGACACACTTAACACACAATTCATTTCGAGAAAGGGTTTTAGAAAAGAAAGCATTCTTTTCATTTTGGCAGCAGCTTCCCAGGCTGCATGACACATTCCACCCGGTCCGGCCTCCCCGTAGGTTGCGTTGCCTGCGCCGAAATCTATTCCGTCGCACGGTGACATACATCCGCACCGCACTGTGCAAACGGATGGCCGGAGCTGGTGGCGCTCGTTGTTGCTGGCCGTGTGGAATGGTTGGTGGAATTGTGTATACCGAAACGGTTTACCGTACCTCTCTTCGTGACCGTTTGTCGCGCCAGCATACTTTTCTCCTGGCGGTACGGAAAACAACATAAAAACGCGACCCGCGATGAACGGTCCAGCAGGGTGTGGGGAAAACTCAATGCACGAAACAAGTTTATTCCGCTTTTCGCGTGGTGGTGCCGAGGATAAAGGGGGAGTCGTACGAATCCATACCCAATATCAGACGGCACCCGGTACAGCAAGCAAGTGGGTGAAGGACGTTAGCAGCTAGCTGGCAACGCAGTTTTTGGTTGCCATCGGAAGAGTACCAGAAGTAATGCTGATTTGAGAATAATCATCTGGAAAATGGAAGCATTTTTTCGTTTGACCTAGTTAAACACAAAAAACAAAAACAACCCCCCCCTGCCCTAAGAGCAGTTGTTTGCAGCTGTTAATAAATAACAATCATCGAGTCAAGTATGGATGGATATTTGAGCATTGTTTAATAAGTTACTATATTTTGTATTGTGTTTTAAATGCTAAATGAAATCGACTGAATTCATTTATGAAAATTTACTGTAAAATTTGAAATTTGATTTCTATATTTTTGAAATAATTGCATCGTAACGGTGTTCATTTCAGTTTTGTGGGACACACCCCCTTCTAACAATGTTTAGGTGGGTAAAATGTAAATGTTATGTAGCAAACTTGCGGGTCCGGGTTCTTTGGAATGCAGGTCGACAATGAATGCTTTAACACAGATGCACAGACACATTGTTGGTTGGTGAAAATTCTTCACTTCTACTCATTTCACTTCAGCCAAAGCCAACCCAACTGATAATGGCAATGCTGGTAAAAGATGAAAACGGCTGATGATGATGACGCTCATACCGGGGCCCGTTTGGTGAAAGTCTTCTCGGTTGAAAGAGAAAATTCTTCGCCCATCATGCCATCATCATACGTCGCTGGTTGACTCACAAATACTCGCTCGCGATCTGGTACGATCTTTGCGGCGACCAACCAACCGGTTGCGAAGGATGAGTGTACTAGGGAGGAACAAAAAGAAGAAGCAGAAGGCAATGTAGCAGGGCTTCTCGTATGATGGAGATGCCAACAGTTTGGCATCTCCACGTAGGGTATGGCGGGCGCAGGGACTGGGGAAAATTAAGAAACACTTTCTATTTTGTCTTGCTGTTTTTTTTATTTTCTAATGCAATGTTTCGAACTCTTCAGTCTCACAGCGTTTCTGCCAGACACATGTTTAGTACACTGCTGCAGAATGTATGCACGCGTGAGACTATGCTCGACTTTCTGTGCAGAAACTGTACCGAAGCCAGCTGCCTTTGTGCCTTTGCGAGCAGCCGAAGGATGTAACTGAAAGCTAATGATAGAAGATGATCGTGCAACCTGTGCACCGGGCTTCGGTATGGGCCATAATCCCGAAGTGTAGTGTTTCTGTGCAAAACGATGACGACACTGCATGATAAGTGGTTCGCCACGATTGCGGCCCGATCGGGGGTAGAGTTTCTTGACTTCTAAAGCAAAACAGGAGAAATTATAGTGGCAACATCGAAAAGTGACAGTCCAATGAAAGAGAAAGCCGACACTCGTCATCAGCATCATCGGCATGCATACATGTCATTATTCATCAATCTACCGATCCTTGCCATTCCGTCTCTCCATTCCTCTTCTGTCTCAGTCTTTTTTCCCCAAATAGCAACAGGATCACAGGATCCCTGCTTCGAGCAGATCATGACGCGTCAGAAAAGATCTTCGCCACCCAGGACAGGTGCATGGAGCAGCACCACACACTAACGGCAAGTCATGAGCAGCAAAACAAACAGGGGTTAACCTATTTTCGGTACCCTCCGTTGGCATGTGAGCTGGATCTTCCGATCTTTTGTTCTCCGTTATTCGACTGGGCAGTGTATTCCAAGCGCAAAACCTGCCCGTGAAGGGAGATTTCGTCGCTTGCTGCCTTTTTTTTCTCCACCTCAGTTGAAATCTTTCATATACACAAGTCCGTGTTCTCTTCGTACCTTCCGTGTACCGTGTTACCGTTGCTGCTGCGGATGGTGGAAGTAACTTTCTCTCCCTCGCGGTGGTCGAACTAGCTGGGTCCGGGATGTTCTCGTTACGTTTTTACGAGCAAACTTGCCTGCGCTTCCATCCGCTTGCAACCGCCCGGTGCGATGACAACGGCCCGTCGAGGATAGCGATGTCACACCCAGCCGCTTTATTTGCGGCGTACCTTTCGGGTGAAAGTTTTCGTGCGCCATTCTCCCCGCACAGTACCGCCGCCGCCATCGTTCTTCCGCTCAAAAGTCGTTCTACCGCACGCTTAGGATTGCTTCGGGTGGACAGGTTTTTACTTCCATGCCCTTTTGCTTGCCATTCCCGGCATGAATGTTTCGAACCGATGTGTTGCGAGTCCCAATGCACACGCGTCCCCAGTGTTCTGGGAAGTGTGTCAAGCAATTCTTTGCAGGCGAGGAATGTTTGCTCGTTTTCTCCAAAACGAAGCGAATAAAACGGGAAGGATCGTTCGCTGCGTTCTGCTCTGTCACTTTTTCTAACCGTTTGCATTTCTTTCTACTTACAGGGGAAGCTGATAAGGTTAAGACTCTGATTCGTCTGCGTGCAGAACTATCGCCTCTCTTCACTGGCAAACGAAATGCATCGAAATATGCTTGGGCGTAAGTATGCTTTACCATCCTTCATATATTACAAACACTCATAATAACTCCGAGCTACCTCTGGTATTAGTAGATTGCAAATTTCACCTAAAACCAGCAACTGATAGCGATACGCAAGTTTAAAGTTGAGATAAATCAGGGCAATCAGGAGATCAGGTACTTAATGCCGCTTACATTTTATCCGTTAGTCGGCGATCTGCTACGTAGCGGACTGGTGCTTGACTGCACATGTTTGGGCGAATGATATTAATTATTCCATTTCCTACAGCCCAGCAGAAGAAGTAGACCACAAAACAGTAACCAGTGGACTATTGTGGAAACGGATCGGAAGTAAGATCATTAGAAGCGAGAAAAACGAAACGAAATAAAATATGATCGAGGCGGCCATGGCCGTCAAAGGAAAACCCAAACCCCAAACCCGCACATTGTGTGCGAGATTTGATGGAATTTCATTTTCACCTTTTTTGTCCATTTTCTTTGTCTCAGAAAAGGGTGGCACGGCGAGGGTGAGGGTGGGAGGGCTAGCTAGCGGTATCGCCAACGCACACTGTTCTGCACACCGAGGGCTCGATCAATTAGGGATGGCCAGTTTTTTTGGGGCACGCGAATGAGCGGATTTTCTTTTCCGTTTCTTCAGAGATTATAGGATTTTTTGTGTGTTTCTTTCCGCTTCCGCTTCTAGCCGCTGTAGCCGCGCTGGGGGTTGCTTTTAATGGTTTTGATCCGGTTTTGTGTGGTAGTTATTTAGGGATGCATTAATATCGCGCAGTGCTTGAAAGGGTTTATGGATTTTTTGGCATTACAGAACCTGGCTATTTTCGTGCGTTAGCAATTGTACAGTTTTTGCTGTTTGCTTTCTTAACCAAATGTTGCTCTCATTTGAAGTTTTGGGAACCTATCACGGTAAAGAAATACTGATTTTATCGCCCAACGAGTATCCAGTTGTGTTGTGTTCGGTGTGGTGGAAGCCTTAGTAGCATCAAAATCAAATGTATAAAAAAATCAAAGTGTGTGTACTGATTTATAATAAAAATTCCAAATTGCACCAAAGAAAGAAGATTTTAGAAAAGATTTAAAAGACGAGTAAAACATTAGTAAAAACTAGTTTTGTATTTTGAATCAATATATTTCGTGAATGATGCATATTTTGTGACATATTTGAGTGACATATTTTTAGTCCATCTTTAGTTAACAACAATATGTACTATTAACACAGTCCCCACATACCCTTGGGTTGGTTCAGATTTTTCTGCTAAGAAAGAGTTGATCTCGCACATATGAAAGATGGAATGGCCTGGTGTCGCCCATCATTTTTGGGAAAGTTTGTTTCATCAACAACAAAATCACACCAACGAAACAAACTAAAACAGGTCCCCTGCCGTCGATGTGCAAGACAAGGAAGCTTTCATCGAGCGGAGCAATCAGGGTAGGGACAGCATCATAAACCGAAACAGCCGCAAAGTAGAAGAATGCATCATCGCACGACCGTACAAATGCGTCCAACTCTTCTAATCTCACTTTCCGCCAAGCGCCCGTACCTGCAAAAGCGAGTAGCAGTAGCGTTAACTAAAAAACAAAACGAAAACCAATGCAAACCAAGCCGAAAGCGATAAAAGTGAAATTTGCAACAAACATTCGCAGACAAAACAACCGAATGTGGGGGGAAAAACAACAACAACTACATATCCAAGAGGCAGAAGTAAACGATGAAGAAGTAAAGCACTCTCCATGTAAAACCGTACACATACACACGCGCTTCGATTGGGGCAGCCCGATCAACGGGCATATGTGTGTGCAGAATTATGTTAACAACAAAGGGGTGAAATGGAATGTGCGAAGCGAGAGAAGCGAGAAACGACTACGAATACGGGACGAGGCACCATAGTGAACAATGCAATTCATCAGACCACCACCATAAAATGGCCACAGGGATGTGAAGAAGTGCAAAAAAAAAGACGTCCGCCGACTGGGAGACGAGCGGACTGGGTAGAGTGCGATCGCGCGACTCCCGCAGATGACAAAGTGCTGTCAGGCGCGATGCGTTTGGCGCATGGTATGCAAATGTTTGCGTTCCAATCACGACGGTGCCTGTGCCTGGTGCGAAACGTTTTTATCTTTTCGCCATCCATGTTGTTTATTCTGCAGATATGTGTTGTCTGTTCTACCGGGTGAAATGATACGATTTGGAGTATTTCGAGTAAGCAGAATTTGAGCTTTATGTGGTAACGTTTCAGCATAAAAACTTAACATACATTAGTTTAAAAATGAGGCTTGATGTTGCAGGATACTGCTTTCGAAATTTCTAGTGTTTCTTATGCTACATTAAAATAACAAAACTGCTCCTTTGAGTGTCGTTTTTGTGCTGTAGATCGTTGTAGTCAATACGATACGCGGGGTTTGAAAATTGGACATTTCACAGAGTTTTGCATGCAGAATTCAATTTGAAAGATGCAAATCTTAAAAATACAATACATTTCGTTATTATTAACATAAATTATAATTCTTGAAATATACGTATAATTTTACAATTTTACATTATCCAATTTTTATATTTTTTTACAATAAACAATTTTAAATGTGCTTCGTAACGTAAATATATGTATTCGATCCGTGAATACGATATGTAAACAATGTTTTAAAGGTAACTCGACATACGCGGATATTCGAGATACGCGCATTTCTCTGGAACGCATTATTCGCGTATCTCGGGTATCGACTGTATTCACGTGGCTTGCTTCTTCTTTTTATTCTAAAACTGTCACAATCAAAACTGTCACAACAGAGAATACCCAATGAACGTTTACTCAGCCACTGGTCTTAGTTGATCGTGCGTTGTTGGATGACACTTCTGCAATTTACTTCTACTCCACTCGATTACTGCTATTACTATGACTCTTATTTACTACTTTATTACTACAGATTGATACTGTAGAGTTGAGATAGTTTTACGTAAAAGAAATTGAATTGTTATAATGATTTTGGTTGATGCTTATTTTGATCTACAATCCGTTGACGTAGGCAGTTTCCATTTTTTGTTTAGGCGAACGTTAAGCCGTCCTCTAAGCACACTTGACGTAAGCGCTTTCATCGTATCTTTCTACGTACTTTGCTCTCATCATAATTGAAGTGCATTCGTTCGCGGTGTTCCACTGATGAGACATTTTCTGATCGATTCAAGCACATCCCCTGTACGAACAGCAACAGGAGGATGGAACTCGTCAAGATGGAAAAAGGTCTGGGAGCCTGGACAGTCTCTTCTACCCAGCAGGTAGTAGTAGTAGGTCCCTGGTGAAAGTGCTCGGCTTTTTGCGTTGCCGGATCTGTTTGCAGTCAATCTCATGCAACACACACGTACACACACAGCCATGCGCGCTTGAGCTACACATGTTTGGTCGTAGCATTCCGACAAGGTCGTGGAGGTTCGATTCGAGGGAGCCTAGAAAAGAAAAACGTGCGCAATAGAGAACGCAGTACGGCGGTTGGAGAAGGACTGGAGCTATCAAACGCAGTACAAAACCAAAACAACACACACACGCACCCATTTGGCGAATGGTCATGAAACACATCGCGGTGGGAAGGTAAAGAAAATGTTATCTGGGGGATGTTATTTTTTTCGTGGCGTAGAAACAGAAGGATTAATTCCTAGCCCAGTACCGAAGGGAACGCTAAGCAAGGGCCGGTGTAGTGTCAATCGTTTTCTGCCAGCGTTGTGCTATGCTATCGAGGGAGCAGCTGCTGGCGGTGGAGTCGGCCTGAACGGCCTGATAATTAGGATGAAAACATTGGCGTGCCACTGACCACCGACTAGCATGCGGCAAAAGGTGTGCGGACGCAGTGGAAGCAACACAAGCCGGTGGACGATCGCGCGATCGCTCGAAGAAGATCGTGGTGAAGAGTTTCACTTTCTACTTTTTCCACACGTGCGCACACCGCGCCCCTTTGCAGCCCCCTTTATTCCGCGGAGTTTCTGTTTGCCATTCCTTTGCATTATGTTTTCGTAGCTTTATTTTTAAAGCTTCTCGTCCGTTGAGATTCCCTGCAGCGGAGCCGTCCGTTTTCTGCTCACCGATCGCATTTTGAACATGGTGCATATGCTACAGTTCTTTTCTGTGTTTTCTGTTGCTGTTGTTGATGTGGTTACTTTTTTCCCTTCAATGCATTACATTTCTCGTAGGGTATTTATCGAATTTACCCGAATCAACTTTTTTATGTATGCGCTAATTTTCTGATAATTATCTGCTTGTTTCATTTCAGTGTGGTCGAACGAGAACTCAGCGTGCCTTTACCGATTTCGAAAATTATCAAAAAATGGAACAATCTGCTACAGGAGTACAAGGTAAGTTTTGTTGAAAATGTTGTTACTAACAGATTTTGTTGTGAGTAGAATGTATTACATTTTACAAAAATCATTATAACAAATAAACTAACATTCCAATAAGAGATGCGATGAGATAGAAAGCGCCAACAGTGGTTACATTTATTATGCTATATTAATTTGTTTTCACCTCGCATCCTACCAAAGAATTAGTCAAAGAATCATCACAAGCTTTCTCTGCTAAAAACGGTTTATTCTTACGACCGTAGTGCATCATCACTGGACTTCGATGATGCGTAAGGTCCGCAATTCGGACGCTCCTCTCATCCCACGGATCGGATCGGATTGAACAACCTAACTCCAAAGCTTCGCACAAACCACAACCTGCCCGATACCGAACGCAGAATGCCATTCGAACTAAAAGCCCGCCGAGTGTTGTAGACTCGACCCGGGTCGGTAGGATTCCTTTCTCGATCGCGAAGGTTGTGCCTCATCATGGCAACCGTTTCGTTCCTTCGTGACATTCAGCGACGTTGGTTGGCAGGGTCACACTTCAAGTCACCCTCTCCACCCTTGATCGTGCACGTAGGATGGGATGCTGCATGCGGGATGAGTCGCGTGCAGGGTGGAGAAATTGTCGAGTACTTTCGTGGCGTGTCCTACTTTCCGTACTAGCGGCTCACCGAACACGTTGACCACAGACACATGCGGCGACACGCGCTGTAATAGCATTCTTCCATTCGCTTATTATTCATCCCGTGTAAAGCAAGATATTGTGCGAGTGAAAGATACTGAACAGGGGGAAAAAAACGGGAAGAAAGCTGTGAAAGTGCGATAAAGATGGCAATACAGCGATCCCGAGATCAGACACTTCACGAACAAAAACGGGGGTCTATGGCGGTCAGAAAGAACGGTACAGCGGCCTCTACACCCCATTTTGCTTTGGATGACTGGCCACCCATTTGCACCGTTGTTTCGATGCACGAAAACGTGAGGGTGGTTCCTAGGAAGAGAGTTCAGGTCCCTCTCCGCTCTGATCCACTCCGTGATCATGTGTGTAGTGTGATCATCAGCATCCTCGGACCGGACTTTCTGTTCTTTAAGCGATTAGTCTCGGTTCTGTTGTACATGAGGCTGAGGCTGCTGACTTGCGATTAGAATATTATCCTGCTTTCGAGTGTGGTTTGATGGGAGCAAAAGTAGGTCATCAGGAAGCGATGTGAACTTTTCGCACAAGAATCATTGAGGCTGTGCGGAATAAAGTTTATTTAAATGCTATTTAAATATTATTCTACAACAACGCCAACGTTACTACTTAGAGTTCACTCGCTCAATATGATACCTCGGTCGGTTTTCACAGTTGCCGTACCTAAACGGTATATTCACTGAAGCAAACCGAACAGACGGAGCTAAGAACCGATCTTAGCTGTACCTCGGAAACGATGGCAATAAAATATGTGTAGTGAAGAGGGGCAGAAACAAAGCACATTTTAATAATTATATAAAGCCAAACCAATGCTTGCCAGCCGCGTTCGACACGGTTATCGGTTATCCATCTTCCTAGCAGGAACTGAAGTACAGTTAGTTGGGAGCGTAGGGTCTCTGCGGCGCTTAACCTCTGTTCTAAACACCACGAGCACGAGCTTTTCCGATCGGCAGCTGGATCTTGAAATTGGACTCATTAATCACTTCTCACGCGCACAAAGAAGGCAAGGTGCGAGAAGGCAACCCGTCCATGATCACTTCAACGCAGGCGGAGTGCGTGAGCAATTATATTGTTCATCCATTTTTGTGCTGCTATCACGAGTATAATGTTTGCTAAATTCCTTCACTGTAGCGTGCGTGGAGTAATGGATACAAAGAAAAAAATCTGACGGAAACAGATTGTGTTGAAAGTTGTGGATGTTGTTGGCTCTTTTTGGGTGAGAGTTGAAAGATAATTTTTAAATTACAAGCTAACCTACAGAGATTACTGATAAACGATGCGATATTTGTTCTTTTATTCGTGGAAGAGTAGTCTGCGTTTTTATAATATTTTGAACAAATATTATTCTTTTAAAATATGTGAAGAAAACTATCATCGACATCGACCCAGCAAGAACTCAATTTAATCGAACAAGGGCAAGGGTCATTTGCAAGAAGCCATCCGCTAGTATTTACCTTGATAGTATAAGTATGTGGCTTTGACCAAGCTCGGAAAGCAGAATTTAAACCATATGAAAAAAGCACCACATGCTTTGTTCGTATAGCCCACCGTCTGAACAAGCTGTAGCTGGAACTTGACAACGAACAAGTACAAAATTAACAAAATCGCCAATAGAAACGCGTGCTGGCTAACGAAAGCATTAGGCGCAAGGAAAGAATCGAAGTGGAAATAGAAAGCAGCAGAGGAAAGCAGGAAAAAAGAAAGGTTTTTTTTTTCAAACTTCTCCATTTAATGCGAGCCTACCTCATCGCCTTGGTAGAGCCAACAGTGCCAACAAAATAGTGGCTTTCGTGCTATGGTTACGCTCTCGTGTTCGACGACATCCACGTACACGGCCACATACAGGCACATGGGAACATGAGTGAGTGACACTGTTGATCGAATGGAGCAGCTCCATACGGTCTGGAGTATCTTTTCCTGAGCCTCTTCGAGACATCTCTTACTTCTGACGGCCCCCAAAAAGATGCGGTGACCGAGCGCTTGGAAATGGCTTCAAAGATCATCGGAACACCGATGGACACCAGCTTCATGCACAGCGAGATGGAGAGGAGACCTAACTGGGCGAAAAGATCGTAAAGGTCGATGTAAGGGGAGAGAAAGCGCAGAATTAATCCGATGCGGACGAGGAGCACTAGCTCCTGCTTTTTACGACCGCACAAGTTCCTAGATGGGTTTCGCATCGGAAGGGGGAGAGTTGTTACTTTGCTCTCCGTTCGCTGTTACAGCGAAAAACTATGCCCTCGTAATTCGTCTTGATTCTGGGGCATGTTGATGGGCTTTCATACAAGGGGTTCATTCTTTTTTCCATCAGTAAAGCTCGTTTTCCAAGCTTACAAGTCTTTCTTCAATGCATTCTAATTGTAATATCAGCAAGAGCTAGGTTGTGTGAATCTATGTTTGGAATGGTTTTGAAATAAACTGTTAAAATTTATTGATTTATTAAACGTTTAAATGCACTGCCTGCATCGTAAAACACAACATCGAAATACCGTTTCATCGTCCAGAGATGTACCGTTCACGTCACGGTTCGATTGGATTCGTGCGAAAATCGTACGGTTCTAGTTACGACGGGCCTCCCGAGGTCTTCCAGGGTCCGTATAGCAGAAGCTCATTCCATCCAAGCGTGTCATCGGTGAACGAATGGAATCCTAACATTCTTTTCGTGTACTGTTCTGCAACGAGCTTCTGCCGCAATAAGAACACCACACACATCCCTGGACATCTCCGCAACCATAAAAGGTAGATCGGGCGAGAATTTCCAACAGTTAGACTTGGCAGCGGAACCGATGATACCGTTTAAGCCGCGCTTCACCTAGGTCCGGTCGGACGCATGCGTTGTCCGAACGGGTCTGGGCGATCAACTGTGGCGTGTTGTGTATGTTGCTGTATGTTGGTAGATAACTGGATCCTGTACCGGCTGGTGTGCCGGTGATCCATTTCGGTGATGGGTATGTTTTGCGTTTGCTGCTTTTACACCTACCGTCCATTTTAGTCCACCGGTTGGCGGTTCTAACGGGTTCGTCTGGCAAAAATCACGTGCTCTGGTGAACACGTGGATCTCTCTCGTGGAAGTTCGCATGGCAACCGGGAAATAGTATGAACTTGTATGAAAGAGAGACAGAGTGAGGTACCAAACGTGAGAGCAAAACCGCTGTCCGAGTGTAGTGTTGGATCGTTGGTCCAGTTCTAGATGATTACCGCATCTTGGACTTCACTATCGACACTCCATTCTCACACACGCATTTGCCCGACTGTGGGACGTGTTCTGCCACGAAACAACCGCTGGAGGCTAAGTCAACTCTCACCGGACGGTCCGCGGTGTGGTTTGCTCAAGCGTTACGAGAGTAGGTCAAACGGACAGCCATCCAGCCTAGCAGCACCAGCAGCAAGTACCCTGGTCCAGGAAGCCTGTTCTAAAGTAACGGATTCTCGCATCATCGTTAGCGCGCTCCACTGCAGTAAGCATTGCGGTGTATGGAAAATATTGCCTACCAGAGACGGCCGTCGTTCGGCAGGGTTGAATTAATGGAAATGATACAAACGCTTCCTCCATCCTTGGACGAGCTAGCTTTTCCACAGGATGATATGCCCTGAGAAGTTGATCGGTTTCCACGGCAACAGCAATAGAAACGTGTGCGATGCGTAGGCGCGTGAGTACGACAATGGGACAAATGTAAAAAACGCCTATTGGAAGGGGCTTGGGTCATTTCGAAGGGGGTTTGAGTCTACCTGCGTTAAATGTTTTAGATGTTGTGGGGATTATCTTGCGAAGCATGCGGGTTAAACAATACGTCATTTAGAGATGAAAGTGGATACGGAATGTGACACTTAATGTGACAGAGTGTAATTTCCAAGTATCTCTCAGCAGACATGCATATTTTTGTTTATCATGGTATATTCTATTTATTGTTAAGTAATATTCGTGTAAAAAGATGCTAAAATTGCTATTTTTATTGTGTTCCGACACGGGTCCGCGCTATTACAAGTGATTTTAATTTATGTGTTCGACATATTTGCCATTCATGCTACTGTCATAAGTCGAGTAACTTCCGTAAAAGACTGTGGTTGTGGAATGTGGCTGGATGAGACAGACTCGTTTAATGTTTATATTGACCATTAGCCAAGACCAACATATCCCTCGGTCTGATTGTTAGATTTTCCTCAGAACTTGAAGATCCACTTTGCCTGAAGGCTTTGTTTTGTTAGAGCTCTGTTATTAGAGCGCTGTTGGACTTGAAATGCTTGTATCACACATTGGGCTACAATATCCGCGTGTCCCAATTTCGTTCACGTCTACGTGAGTCCTCGTCCTTCCATACCTCACTAGCCTTCTGTTTAACGTGTTAGCCTCCCACTGTCTTTCCCTGACCTCCTCAGTCTATAAGACGAATTTTTAAAACCCTTGCGGCAAGCAAATCGAATGTAAATAAATAAATTACCAACCTTCTATTGAGCTATGCTGGATCATGGCTGCCACAAACTACGGCACACCCAGGTGAAACCCCCTAAAAGATTTGAGGATGTGCCCGATTATTCGTTCCTTTTTTTTGAATGAAGCTCTCAGACAGTTTTTGGAACGGATATCGGAGCACGCAAGTGCAAACGCATGTTGGGCACGAGATGCGCAACCCACTTTACGCAGCAACGGGTAGATTACGCCCCAACTTATAGCTGAAGCAGTAAGATTGCTTCCGGTAGTGGAAAAATGTTAACACATTCCAGGTTGTGTGAATTCATCACTTGGAATGAAACGGAACATTGAAAGTTAATGCTTTGTTTTCCACCGAAACGCCCAAAACATGCAAATAATGTGTAATGTCTGCCAGTTTGTCACCTACGCAGCATACATCTCACAAGATAGCGTCCTATCGCGCCGAAAAAAAACGTACCCTAACTGTTCTCAGAAATCAATGGCCTGATCAAGCAAGGGTACACGAAATCAAACAATCGTTTGTTGGCAAAACAAAAGCCACCAGAGAAACCGAAGAAGGGTTTGATGAGCCGCGCATGCTAAGTGACGTTTCAGGTACCAACGACTGCCGTTTCGCTTATCGGAATTCAACAATCTGAACCCGGCCGGTGGAACTGTTCTATGTGGTTACAGCTTCGAAGTTCTATTTATGTTGACGCGTATCGTCCCGATAATGGGTCCTCGCACGGAGCCGATCGATAGCACAACGTGTGTAAAGGGTGCGTTGGACACCTGTACAGTGGTTCCAACATTAAAAGCCATCGCCGGTGGTAACATTGTGCGACCGAACCGAACGACCAGATGGTTGTTGTAGAAATTTGCTCGTTAGTTCCGGCTGCGATGTTTTTGCCTATCTAATGATATCGTTTATCTTTGCACACCGGCCCCACAGCAGCCGCCAGGGAACCGGTCACCCGACCCACCCGAAGCAGCAGTGAGTGAATTGCCGTGTGTTAATCAATGCTTTCGAGTAAAACCATCGGTATATTGTGATGAAAACGTCGAAAACCATAATAAAACGGTTTCGCTTCCTGGTTTGTCTGGGGGGATGCGAGTGTTTACCTTTATGCAACAAGATGGTGTGAGGGCTGGCTGGCCTCTTCATCGTGCTCATCACACATCCCAACCGTGTGATCATCTGCAAAAGTGGATGTAGATTATTTTCTGCTCGCACTCGATTCTGCCAATAACAATCACTACCATCACTTCGATTTGATTCGATAGAGCGCATTACATTTTCGTATCTTTCGCGTAGCAAAACCCTCATCAGCGAGCGGGTTTGGCCAATGCTGTGTGCACCGGTATGGGTCTGTAAATATCATGCAGTTTATGAAGTAAACCATAAAAAAAAACATTTTCCTAGTTGCAACCGTCGCTTACGAAGGGTAGAAAGTTTAGCTTTACCTACAACAGCAACCGTTTCATCACGAATTTTCCTCGCCTGTACGATTGTTATCTTTCGGGCGAGTGTTAAATAATTGTAATGCGCAAAATAAACCAACGATAGAAAGCCTCTATGGGAATATGCTTCCCATTGTTTGTTGGTCTGGCTTCTGCACGGTATCGGGTGAAAATTCTCTTTTTGCACGATTCTTTAGATGTAGTTTTTGTTTTTTCCTACCCAGCAATGCTCAAGTTGACGTACGTTTTGTTTGTGTCGCCAGGTGGGACCTTGAAAAAGTGCCCAAAATTTTGGCGGCTGTCCAGTTTTGACCAACAACGGCTCATTGTGTTTATTACACAAAATAATGAACGACGGGCCGCTCTGTTCAAGGTGTGAAAACATCGGATTTTCTAAAAAGGTTTTTTCAAAGTTCTTTTTCCAAAAATTTAAAACTCTCACACTTTACCATACCTGTTACCCTTGGGAAGGGAATGGGGTTGTTTTCTTTTTACATTATGTGTGTGTGCGTGTCCACTTGGTCATTTTCCGTGTGAAAATGAGTTCGAGGGCGCGTTGGAACTGATTTTTTTTCCCTTTTATGTATAAAATTATAAAAATGGAATTTCAAATGTAGCATTTTCTCAAAATAACTGACAACTGGAAACTTAGAAAAGAAAATTAGCTCACCTTCAATGAAGTATATGACTCTAAAAGTACCGCACACTGTCGTTTTGTCATTTTAGTCACATTAATTTTTGCAGTTCATTTTGGAGTTAACTTGTGCGTAGTTCATCCGGGATTTATTTTCATCTATTCTGTAGTCATAATAATAAAAACGACATTTAAAAGGAAATGCTTTTAATGAAAATATAATTAGAATGCCTAAAATGCTTTGAAGTTTACATTTAGCATTTACGATTACCCTCAACTGTCAAAATATCGCAAACACCACACAAATTAATCCACCCCTAAAGATGTGTGTGTGTGTGAGAGAGAGGAATCTAAGATCCTCCCGTTAGGCGACGGCAAGGGTGGTAGGCAACGAGACAATCTGACGATTCTGATCGGTAACGCTGACGCACCGATACCAAACCGTGCCTGCTCTAGAACGAGACAAAAAATAAGCCAATCGGTTTCCGCTTTCCGACCGAGTTTAATCCTCCTTTTTGCCACAGTTCTCACCATCGCCGGTAGAGCTTTAATGGAGAAAGCTCTTTTGCCGGGCGGTGGTCCATTCTTCAACCGATTCCAAGCATGTGTGTGTGTTTTTTTGTTCATTCTCGCACACGATCGCACACGATTGTGCCTTCTCTCACTCTGCTTGGCGGAGAGCTGATGGAGACGATCGCGAGATCGCGATTGTGAGAATTCTCAGTCTCTCTCGCACGCCGGGCATCCCCTCGTTCGGGACCCGCTTACGCACCGGACCGGTTAAGAACCGTTAGCTTTTACGCTTAACCTACTTTCGCGTGTTCTGTTTTGTTCACTTCATTCTTCATTCTTGTCCGTAGCTGTGCCCGCCTTCGTTGTGCGGTGTGGAAACCATTTTTATTCGTACCTTCTGCCGTTAACGGTGCTACGGGGCTGCGTTCTACCTATACGCTCGTGCACCATTAGCGGTGCTGTAACTGTTGCTCCCTTTTAGGGAAAACCTTGACTTTGCTAGTGCTGCGCCAAGTGCGTCCGGCCGGCGTGTCTGATGGGGTTGAAGGTTTGGCCTTCGGCTTCGGCTTAGAAGGGACCGGGTAACGGAGTTCTTGTTACAGCGAACAAGGGCACGAAAACTTGTCAAACGCGTTTGGAAACTTTTGTGAGAAGCGTTCGCCTGACGTGTGTCGACGAGGTGGAAGCTTAGAACATCCGCGTACCGATCGCCGGCCAAGCCTACCGCCCGTGCGATGATGTTCCATTTACGTGTTTGGAGGCGTGCGAGTGTGTGTGCTTTTTTCTTGCTTTATTCTTCGCTTCGTTCACACATCTTCTCAGCTGATCGCACTTCGCTGGATGTAGAAGGGAAGCTTCTTCCTCATTCCGTACGTAAGCGCTTGCTCCCCCCTGGTGACCCATATTGTGGCGAACGGTACAGCAATACCAACCAGACTGTTTTGCGCGCGTCTAAGCGATTCTCCCCCGAACAAAATGGCGCTCGTGGAGACTGTAAAATAATAATTACGATAAAATGAGAAAGGTTTCCTAGATTTGCCGCACCGAAGACTGCGGTTTGATGCAGGTTCAGGCCTGTTGAACAATCGCCCGTTTCAGCGTTGAATTGGGTGCTATAAATCAAAACTCACACCACCGAAAAACAAAAAAAAATGGCTCTTATGGCCACAACATGAACGCGGGCACACTTTGTCACCCGTGTTGCTGTTTCCGCATTGATGTGACATTTATGATATGCACGTCGCAAACATCAAACCCGGCTAAGCAAATCCAACTGTGACGGATGGGTGACGGCAAAGCGGGCAGCGTGGTGGCAGACGGGGTGGTTTCTTTGTCCCCGCCTTGGCCACTTTCTCTGCGCGGGCCAAACCATCATCGGACATCGGACGGTATCGATTGATTAGAAAGTGTTAAAGACGTAGTTTCACTTTCCACCGACCCAACCGCAGCTAGGCGTAAGGTGACAGCACACATTGGTGATCGATACGATACAAAGATTCCCGTGACTGTGTGTGTTTGTGTGTATTTAAGTTCCTTTAGTACAGTTGTCTAGAAGTTGTGCCTTCCGGCTAATGGAGACGCTTCTCCGGTGTGGCAAGAAGATGAATCAACTTGAACTGCTACTGTGCGCTGACCGTGGAACTTTCGAATCGTGGAAGTGCTTTATCTGCTTAAAGGTTTAGCTTTCTTTTGTTTTGCGTTTTTTGTTTCATGCTTTCTTAGGTGCTTTAATGGGTTTTGTTTCCTCCGACCATTTTTGAAATCATTTTGTAAGGGAGACAAATTAAGCTAGGTCCACCGCCAGAATCGTTAATCATATTTTCATGCACAACCATCTGGTGAACCTTCTCTCCGCTACCATCTGTTTAACGGTGTGTTCTTATTTCGAAAATCATATCCGCTGCGCTTTGCTAACCTACACCGGGGTCTGCGGTCCATCGCGTTGAAACACATTGCTCAAAATCGCGGGGAGGCACAGAAATGGGCACTCACTTTCACTCCGGACCGAAAGATGCTGAACCGGCGCACGGCTTTAACCGTTTTGGGTGCTGATTGGCCGGCGCAGAGGGTGAAACGGGTGGCCTGCACACTGAAGACCTGCGGAAAGATGATTAGACGCAGCTTTGGAGGGAACCTAGGTTGGGCTTGATTCTACGATGCGTAGCGCACCATAGAGACACTGACCACGGCCGGACGATGAAGACCTTTCTGTGTGTTTTTTTTGGCTTCTCTTTAGCCACGATGCGACGAACTTCTCCTCATTATCGGCGAGAGCTTACATTTTATATTTCTTTCTTACCTCGATTTTTTTGCGCGGGCCGTTGATCACCAACATTTCTAGCATACCACCAGGTTTTTGGCGTGTTGATACATTTTCATGAGGTTTCCGTTTCGATTGGAAGATTTTTCTGTCTGACTGCTGCTGCTGCTGCAGATAGTGGTATTATTGGCCGGTTCGCTGATTATGAGTTGCGCTGATTGCCCCCGCCGTGACCGCGTGGCTCTTAGCGGGCGTCTTTTCAGAAGAAACATGGAGCGATGCGATTTGAGCCGCAGGTTTCCTTCGTACCAGCGAGCACCACACTTAATAACAAGTACAATATGTCAAAAAGATGGTCCAGTGCACGCCGACTGTCCATTTGGGGTGGTGATGAATCGGGTGATAAAGTTTGTGCGAGAGCAGGAAACCGACCGTTGGGTAATGGTGCTCTAGCGTGGATATTGGCGGATGCCACATATGAATCCGAATGTGGCGTTCACGCTTGTTAAGCGTAACAAACGAGTCGCTGTGGTCAGTGCAAAGTGTGTCAGATTTTGAACGTTTCTTAACAAAACAGCACCTCGCACATCATTCTCAGAGCTTTCGGTAGGTGGAACTCAAGGACCGCTCATGATTTAATGCTGGCGTGCGTAGAATAAAAGCAAAAATTCATACATATACAGGCGTTGAGGCGTTGAGCTTCAGTTCGAAATTAGGCCAAATAAAATTTTGGGGAAAAGTAAACCACACACAAAGAAACGGCTCATGATAGATCATGATGAGCCCCACTTCATCTCGCGCAACACTCCAGCCAACCAGTAAGCAAATCATCTTCCCAAAGGGGGTTCATCTTTCCGCGCATAAATACGCCCTGGATGGGATCACGACCCCTCCCCGCCCGGAAGACAGGCCAGCCCCGTAGAACGGTATCGTGGGCCGTAGTGCCGCGGCACAAGGGCTGAGCCAAATAATTAACAACCGGACCCTGTAATCGACCCATTTTCACGACGAGATGGGTTGCCTCGTTTAAAAACGCACCGTTTCTATTAACCCTGGGCATCCATTCCCGGATGCTCCAGTATGGCTGCCTGCTTTGCTTCGTAAAGTTCTCAGCGTAGCTTATTCTTTTGCGGCTTGCGCATGACCCAATTTCCCACAATTAACATCGACCCAGGCACACAGACTCCGATCGACTGGCTGAACTAGGCGGCGTACGAGCATGAGGTGCCCGAGGGATGGTGTTTGGGGCATTTTTGTACAATTTTTTTGTTGTTTGTACCTAACTTAAGTCGAAACGATCGCTTGCGTTCTCTCGAATCCCGTCCCTTAGAAGCATGTAAATGGTGAAGTAAAAAAGGGATGGAACTCGTTTTTATTGTCATGGTTTCTACAGTATGTGAGATGGATGAGAGCAACCCAGAGCCCAGCAGAAATACGTTATAGAACCACCAAACATTCCGGGATGGTGACGGCAAAGTAGGTCGAGCAGGCTCGTTCTCTAGGTATCGGCGTTAAACAAGCTCTACGGGCAATGTACAATCGAACTAAAAACGGCATGTGGCAGCGAGAAGGAGCAAGCTTTTTATTTTTTGAGTCCCAGCCCAACCAGCACCAGCATTCCGTTAGACCTAGCCGAATGTGGTATCAGAACAAGAAGATGCCCATGACGAAGGCGCTGGCTACGAAATCCGGACCGTCGCCAGCGAACGGATGGGGAGAACCGGGAGTAAATTCTTGCAGTTCTCATTTCTCTTCGCCCGTGTGCTTCGTTCGTTCGGTTGGTTGGGTCCGTTGCTTTCGCCACGGGGCCGGAACAACTCGGGAACTGGGTCACTGGTGGTAATCTTCTGCCGTGCACCGTTGTACCGTGTGCCGTTGCTTGACCGACTGCCGGCTCTTGCGGCCGAACGATTTAGCTGGCGGAGTGGTGGTGTGTAGCGTTAAAAGAATGGGATCATCAAGGGGGTTGAGAATGGTCGGTGCGGAGATTTCCGGGCGTTTCCTGTGGTGGTGGTGTTGGTGAAGCATTAAAGGTCAAGAAAGATATGGTGAAAAGCTAGGAAAAACCGAGTCTACACGAGTGAGAGTTTGGGATTTGTACTAATTCAAACAATATTCTATTCCTTCTTCCTTCTCTCTCTCGGCAGGCGATCAAAATGTCGGAAGAACCGAAGCGTCGCGAGTGGCCATTCTTCAACCTCATGGATGTGTACTTCAGCGATCAGGTGAACGATCCGACGCTGCGTCTCTTCTCCTCGACCAAGCGGTTCGATTCGGACACGCTGGACGATGCACAGTTCGATGACGAGATCATGAACTCGACGGCTGCGGCCGCCATTGCCGCCGCCGCCGCTGCTTCGGCTGCCGCTGCCAACGCCGCTAGTCAACACAAGATCAAGAACGAGCTGATCGCGAGCCATGGTCACAGCGGTGGCAGCATGCTCGACATATCGGACATCATCGGCGACGAGCACGGTGAGTCGAAGTTCGACCAATTCAAGCGCGAAATCGTGCTGAGCCAAATCCAAGAGATCACACGCGCGGGTAGCGGCGGTGGCGGTGGAGGCGGCGGCGGTGGCCGCAAGGAGAAGAACAACAACAATAAGGACCATCACAACAATAATAGCAACAACAGCAACAATAATACCAACAACAGTGCGAACAGCAACACTAGCAGCAGCAGCAGCAACAACAACAACAATGCCAACAACAACAACAACAATAGCAACAACAACAGCAATCACGCGACCAGTAACAGCGGAAGCAATGCCAACGGTACGGGTCACAACGGCACCGGTGTGGGCAATAGTGGTAACGGAAATGCGACGCTCGAGAGCAAGCATAAGCTGATGGAGTCGCTCAATCTCAGCCCGGGCGGAAGTCACCTGACGACGAGCGGGGTCAGCTCGCTCAGTACGACCAGCAGCAGCAGCTCGGCACGGGATGAGGCGAGCAGCCTGAACAGCAGCCCAACGAGCCACATCAGCAGCGGACCGACGAACGGACCGTGTGGCGCGGAGATGCGCAAAATGTCCAACGGCCCAACGGCGGACTTCAGTGCACTGCTGGCGGCGGCCAACAGCCACACGAACGGCACGCTGCACAGCAACAGCAGCGCGCTCAGCAGCACCGATCGCGACACGGACTATGACGACTATGCCGAGCGGAGCAGTCTGTACGACGGTGGTAACAATCATCTGAAGAGTCTGAATCAGAAGCTGCTCCATCAGATGAACGAACATCACAACATCGATCAGGTAAGGGATACAATTTAAATGGTAGCCATGTAGAATCACACGCAATACGACGGACGAAGTCGATCGCTCAAGGTCACCTACCCGGACAGTGAGATGAGCCCAATGCACACTCACATCATCAATCGCTCCGGCTCGTTGTATGAATCGGTTGATTATGAGTACTATTGTACGCTTGCATAAGCACAGTTAACTCAAGCAATCGAGCAGCTGCAGCAACAGCAGTACGGGAAAGGAGAAGGATTTTTGGCAAACGACTTTCCAAAACGCCTTTGCTGCCTGCTGCCTGCAGAACAAACGAGCGATCGCCGCAATGGGGGATGTGTTTGTGTGTTGTTTTGCCACCGCATGTCGCCGAACGAAACAGTGCGACCACAATCAACACCTCTATTGCCGAAATGTTGGTTGGCATTTAGTGGTGCGGCGAAGAGAAGGTGCGATATAACCAATGATATTCTCTTGCTCCGATTGCGCCATTACGGGTGCCTTCGTCCGGTAAGCCTTGAGAATTCCAAATGCGTGCAGAATATCATACTACAGGCTCATGTGTGTTTTTGCGTACTGTTTGTGGTTAGAGGTGAATTCTTCAACCACCGCTTATGAACGCGTAGCTGACGTAGCCTGCTTTGTTGATGGTGTGCGTGCGTGTGGATCACAAGCGTACAATCGATTTCGGGAGGGAATTGCCTGGAATTGCCGACTAATGAATGTCTGCATGACGGTCTATTGGATCGTGTGAAAACAGGCGGCAGGTGAAACAGAAGCGTTGCGAAATAAGGTTGTCCTCCGAGCATTGTAGAAATGTTGACATACGGCGGAATAATAAAAGCAGGAGTTGAAACTCCTAACATTAATTAGAAGAGATACTCTCACTTATCTGGTTTTCACAGTACATCAAGACATCTCGCAAGTGCGTCATGTTGAAAGTGAAAAGAAAATCAAATTCACTTCCCAGCAAACCCAGCAGTAGAAATGGTCATTTGCATAAACGACAAAACAACCAATAACGATCGGATGCATCGCGTGCTTATTGAGCGGCCCGGACCTGGTGGCCGTTGGGCAGGGAAGGAAACTGTTTATTAATAGCTGCGAAGGAAAAAAAACCGACACCGCTTTTGAGCGCTTAGACCTCGCCCAATACCAACCCGACCTCCGAAGATGGGGCCCCCGGGAGGGGAAAGAGGGTCGTTCTGAGCCCGGACGATAGTGCGCTTTCGCTTTCACCATGACGTACGTGACACACTTCTTAAGTGGTTGCTCAAGCAAAAGTCGTCAAACAGTTTGACGCTCCCGCTCCACAACGCCGAAGGGAAGGAAGCCCGTTTGCTATTCGGCCGAACCGCGCAGCGTTATGCTGCAGGTGACAAACGCAACAATGGCCGAAACGGTGTGACAAAAGCGACAAATCTTACCAGCGCTTTTAAAACCAACAACCAGCATTTGCTTTCTTTCGCACACGATTTCCGAGAGCAGAATAATAGCGACATCATCTGCCCAAAAAGCTGCGCACCACTGTTTAGCGGGGTGTTCGAAAGCTGACCTGTGTCCAGCGTGCGGTGGCTTCACCTATGTTGATACTGCGCACTGCGAAGCTTCGGAAGGGTTCAAAGTCCGGCGCTGGGGTATTGTTGATAATGCAGCAGAATAAATGGAAAAAGTCGCCCGGGCAAGGTGTGAAGCTTTAAAGGGGTGGGTTGGAGGAGGGAGGAGTACGGCGGGGAGAGAATGTTATGCAACCGCTAGATACGCGTGCGTCCTTCTAATGCGAGATTTGATGTGGAGCTACCCCAAGCTACAGACAAAAACAAACACTAACACATCGCCACACATTAGAGCAAGCGTGCAGGCGATGGTACGTCGCTTTTGCGTGGTGGTTAGTTTGGGGTTAACCGAAATACAATGTGGGTAAAATACAGCTACGAAGACTCCCCCCGGTGATCGGTGATCGTGCATGGAGTAACCGAACCTAACAGATCCGTCTCCAGTGCCTGTCCGTTACGCACGCGCACCACCATCAATGTGTGTGTGTGTGCGTGAGTGTACAAATGATCTTTATTTTGATCTAACACTCCAAAAGTCAACCCCACCTCGGCGGTAACCGGTACTGAAAGATCGAACGGTAACCCATACCGGGTTTGTGAGGGGGAGAGGCTCGCGGAACGTGTTTGGAGTTTTATTTTTCGGCAACTTTCACTTTTTGGCTCTTCTTCTAGCCCGGCCCCGTACCCTGGCCGTATGGGACACGCGGCAAGTGCACGTGCGGGAAACCGACAGCGCCACCAGCCGTGCATGGCGAAGATCGCAAGTAGACTATTGTTTATATAATTAGAAGCGCGCCGCACCGTTCCGAAGCGTTTTTTTTTTCGGCATCGGGGCAGGTTTCGGTGCCGCCGCCGCGTGGAATGTGGAATTCTCCTTTAATCCTCCCGTTTTGTCCTAAGCGCGAAGGAAGGATTTGCTTCGAGATGGGGTGGCTTCATTTTTGCATTTTAAATTAGAATCGATTTCACTTTTTTTGGTTTTCCATCGCGCCAACCGTTGTTGTGCTGGGATCGCCTTATGTTCTGCTGTTTGAATGGAACTCCGTTGAAAACAAAGCAAAACAAACAAACTGCCCCGAATGCTCACAACGCATTTCCTAAGATCGCGCAGCAGCGGCGGCAGCAAGGGTCTCGAATTAATTCGGTCATTGAACCGACGAAAATGAATCCAAACACTGTGGTGGCCAAAAACGCGCTGGACGCGCACGGTTACGACACTAACCGTCGCACTTGCCGTTTGCCGCTACCCGGTACGCCCAGCTGAGGGCTTTGGGGGAAATGTTGCCAAAACAGGGAAAAGCGTTATGGCGGAAGGGTGGAAAAGGGAATGGAAAGAAGTAGCAACACTTTATCCGATTGCAGATTGCAGTACGTTTGGTACCGCCGATGCTTGCGATGGTTATGTTTTGTTTTGTTTTTTTTTGTGCGTGTGTGTGTGTGTCTATCCGAATCCCAAATTTCGGCTGAGACGATTCATAGCGCCCATCTTTGAAGGGTGAAGCGAGAGCATTTTTTATGATTTGTTATTCTTTCTCTCTCTTTCCCTCCCTCTCTCCCTGTTACTCTTGTTGTGTTGGTGGATGCTTACTGTCATGAGTGCTGGGGCGCCTCCACTGGAGGCCGCAACTTGCAACCCGTAACGCACGTACGTTACGAGCGCACGAATGTGAAGTCATCTCATCCGTCACGGTGTCGACGAACTTTTGGTATCGACAACATTCCGGTCACAAAATTCGGTACTTAAAGGCGGCCATTCCACCTGCCGGCTGCCTGCCCCGCGCTTGGATCGACTTAAGTTGCTCCAGCGTAAAAGACCTTCGGAAGGTAACACAGCTTGCCGCGTGATGATTGCGAAAAGGCTTCGGTACCGTTTTGTCTCGCTTGTGTGTGTGTGAGTAGTTTCGGTCATTTTGGAAGACTCAGGTCGGTGCTCCACGCGTTCGTATTCATTCCACCGTGAGCCATTGATACTGCGCAGTCTACACAACAACTCTCTCACACAGATCTTCCTTGCGGTAGATAGTGAAAATATTCACACCTTTGTCAGCATAGAAACACAAAACCGCCACAATAGCACCCCGTGCTTGGCACACGAGCAGTGTGGAAACGCGGTGTGTGAGGATCGGCGGTGTTCCAGCCGGAGGCAGTTCCGATTCGTTCGGTTCGCGGAGGTTTATTTCTTTTCCGGTTCTATTTCGTCGCATTTAGCCGCCCGCGAGTTGACAACTTTCACTTTCGACCTGAAAACGCGCACCGATTCCGGGACACATGGCACGTAGAGCTCGATGCGGCCTGGCGCGTTGCGTTGAGGGTTGGGCGTCGAGTAGCGGCGGTGCGTCTTTCGAACGGAATGCAAACACGAACGGATATAGGAATGGGTTGTTTTTGTTTTTCTTCATTCCTTTCGTTTTCATTGACTAATGTATATTGATTTTAGCTCGCATGCTCGTCCAGCCAATGGCCAGTGATGGCGGTTTGTGCGTGTGTGTGTGTGATCGACACACCTGCAAGAAATCGTTCGCCAAAGGAAACAAACGCACTCATATATGCAACCACAGCGATCGATTTGATCGAGCAGTGATGAGTTTAGAAGCCACCATTGGAGCACTACTCGACGGCTAACAAGGCGTTGCTGTTGCATCACGCAATAAGTGCGCAAGGTTACGAAAAGATCTCACTAACGAGTTGATCGACGAAATATTGTCAGTTCAGATCGCCTCCCATTTATTGTTCTGATACGTTTAAACAATATTGCTAAGCAGAAAGGCATAGAAGCTTTTGTTAAAGCTGTTATGCTGACGATGTTGTATGTTGTACCGTGTGTGCTTGTGTATTTAGGCATGCGTAATACCCATCGACCGATCGCACATCTCGCGTTCGCTGCAACGATCTGTCGAAACCAAGAAGCAAACACGAACGAGACGCTCTTATGTATTGTGCAACAAATAAATAAATTAAGATTTTTTGGACTTTTGCCTTCTTTCGGGAGCTGCGAGAGAAGGGAAGAGAAGCGAAGAGAAGAAGCGAGAGACAGCAGGCGGCGAGTGGCTTTCGTTCGTCTCATCATTCCCTCCACGCAGCGCGAGGTCACTTTGCGGTAGGGAGGATTTCGGGTGTTGTAACCGGTTGTGTTGTGCCATTTCGACTAGAGCTGCCATTTGCTGCGTACCCTCGCACCCCGTGCTGCGTCCAATTGGGAGGTTCCATTCAGAGACTTCCACTTACTTCCCGCTAAACCTGCACCCGAGGCCCAACAGGCTGAAGGCACGTAGACAAATGTATATGCACCTTTTTGGCGTTTACTATTTTTCGCTCTTTCGGTGCCGGTTCAACCGCCGACCGCCGAGGTTCATCCGCGAGAGTTAATTTTGGAAGAACGAGTTTCGGCGTTGTAGGCTGCGCTGCTATTTTTCGTACACACTGAAGATAAATCGGTACGTTTATTTTTGGGCAATCGAATACCTCTCTTGTGCGTCGTTCGCGTTCCACAGGCACGAATGTGACGATCGCCAAAAGCGATGGGATATTCATTGATATGCGGTGACGGATCGCAATTTATGTTTGGAATACTTTTACACCTTATATTAAAAGAATGTTTTTATACTTTATTTCGTACTTTCCGATGTTTTTTTTAAATTATATAATACTATGTACTATGCCACAAATAAATAATATGTACCTCCTATTATTCTAGTACCTCCTATCTTGGCGCGGATTCCACGGCAACATGTGCAAAGGCTTCCACAGTCTACAGCGGGACGGGCAGATGGTGGACGTAACGATTGCGGCCGGTGGCAAGATTTTCAAGGCACACAAGCTCGTGCTGTCCGTGTGCAGTCCGTACTTCCAGAAGATCTTCCTCGAGCACCCGTCGCAGCATCCGATACTGTTCATGACCGACGTCAACAGTCACCATATGGCCGGACTGCTGGACTTCATGTACAGCGGACAGGTACGTTTCAACCAATCATCAGCACGACGCTGGCCGCTTGCAGAACCAATCTAAACTATTTATTTGTCATTCTTACTTCACAGGTCAACGTTAAGTACGAGGATTTGCCCAACTTCCTGAAGGTAGCCGAAGCACTTCAGGTTAAGGGGCTGCACGGCGAGGTAGGTTCGTTGCCCGCGCGTACGCGCTGGCGTTGAAGTCGTTTGTTTTGGGAACCGTTGTTCTGTCTGTGTGTGTGTGTTGTTTTTATTTCGGGACGTTTCCATAGCGTTTGGCGCGGTCGGCGATTAGCTTTCTCTTCCTATTTTTGGGGCGGAACACTGCGAAGTCATCGAGCAGCGTTTGATATACACGTTGGGAATGAAAATGAGAGTGTTTGCTTTGGTGGGCATGGCATGCTGGGATGACAAACGGCAATATGGTGAAATCAGATTACGAACCTGATATCGATACAGCAGTTTGTGTTGAAGTTGGCAAAGCGTCGACATTTGTCCATGCTGCAGTGGGAAGGCGCAGAAGACGCTTTATGTAAATGAGTACGCCATTCTTAACGATCTTCGTTTTCTTACGGAGAAAGAGAAAGTTTATCTGCACTACATTGTCAAATTTGATGAATAGCTTTGCTCCGGATATAATTGTTTTGTTTTTTATTCTTCTCTTACAATTGTGAACGGTGCCTTTGCCGCGTAGAGTACCAACGACTCTGAGGAGCGAGACTATCAGCAGCAGCAACATCAGCATGCGCTGCGGTTGCAAGAACAGCAGCGATTATATCACCAGCAGCAGCAGCAGCAACACCAACAGCAGCAGCAGCAGCTGCATCAACAGCAGCAGCAGCAGCAACAGCAGCAGAAGCTCGCCCAACAGCGTCAGCAGTTGCTTCAAGTGGCCCAGCAGCAAGCGCACGCACAAGCTCAGCAGCAGCACCAGCAGCAGCAACAGCAGCAACAGCAACAGGCTGCAGCAGCCGCCGCTCAGCAGCAGGCCGCCGCCGTTGCAGCGGCCGTTGCACATCAGCAGCAACAGTTCCAGCATCATCGCAACAACTTCAAGGAGCTAATGAAGGCGAAGCATGCGGCTGCGGCCGTCGTGCTGAACGAGGACTACCTAAACAACAACGCCGTCAACGCGAACAACAACAACAACGGCGGCGGCATGTCCAACAACAATGGCGGCAGCAACGGTAGCAATGGCAACGCGAACGGACCCCTGTCACCATACGCCAGCAAGAAGATGCTCGACACGCAAAAGTACCAGAAGTACTACTCGAAGCGTAAGCTCGTGCAACAGTACGAGCAGGAGATGCGCGCCGAGAAGCGCAAGCTGGGAATCGAGGACGTGATACAGGCGGCAGCAGCAGCGAACGCACTCAACCTTCGTCTCAACAACGGTGGCAGTCCGATCGGTTCTCCGAACGCGGTGGCAGCAGCCGCAGCAGCGGCAGCCGCTGCACTGAATCCGCCCGGCACACCGACGAACGGTGGCACTAGCACCGACGACGAGCAGCAGCAGCAGCAGCAACAGCATGGCCAGCAGACACCCGTCCTGCTGCAGAACATCAAATCGGAGCCACAGTACGACGATGAGGACGAAGGCATGGAAGTTGACCAGGACAACAACAACTCGCTGAACGCCGCGAACGCCAACACGGCGCACAACAACAACAACAACAACGATGATGACTACTACGGGCAGCATGACCAGGGCGTGATAACGACGGGCAATGGCAAAACGATCAAACATTCCATTCTCGAGCCAAATATAGTATTAAAACAGAGCGACGAATGTCTGACGACCAACAATCAAACGGGTAGCCTGAATTTATGCAAAAACGTCAGCTAATTGGTGCGCCGCACATGAGCAGATCCTCGGCGAAAGGATCCCACCCGTCCAGGCTGGGGCTATCGGAGGGCAGGGGATGAACGGGATGGAGGGGATGGACGAAAGCTTAGTTTGTGGATGAGGTGGATGTGTTTCGGCACGTTCACAGGAGAAAAAAAAACAGGAAAGAGGGCGCAATTCGGTATGCATGACTGCGATGATGCGGTAGACTGTAGATAGATCTAAGTAAAGCGTAACGTGTAAACTAACTTATTTATTGCTGTATGTGGTATGTATGGGTGCGCTTGTGGCGTCTGTGTGATCGGGAATGCATGTACTTGAGGCTTCCTTTCATCGAGAGGCAAGTCTGGCAAGGCTGTTTGGTTTGTAGTGCAGCGTCTTGAAACGGTCGACTACCTGCTGTGGTACGTTCAATCGGTCGATCGATCGATCTACTCGCTGACGGAACGATCGTTTATAAGATATTCATAGAAGTACGTCCCAAGGATCGGTGTGTACTGTAGCGGGTTGTTTTCTTTTGTTTGTTCGTATTTGCGATCGAGTAATATGTTGGTTAGTTATTGCAGTTATTGAACACTGTCTGTGGACCAATTACGTCCAAGTACGCAATGTACGAATGACTGGTTGGATATGTAGTATTTAGTTTAGTATTTTGTATCGTTTTCTTTTATTATTTACCAATGTTGTGTTGTTGATTTCCTTTATTTACTTTCCGTTTGGATCATACACGGCTCACATGTAAGAAATCTTTCTAGCTGCTAGGTTTGTTTATTTTTTGTTTTGTTTTGCATATAGCGTTTGTCTTTCCTTCATTTCTTGTGTAACCTTATCTAGCGTTGTGGGAACTTACTGCCTTACCTACTTATGTATCGTACGTTGCTGATTTGGATTCTAATAATTCAGGGGTTTATTTATTATCGTATATGTTTTTGTTTTCTCCATGCATCTATGTGTAATAATTGCTAGCGCTATCGTTGTTGATTATTTCTTAAAGAACACAAGAAGCATGCGGATAGTGATTGGTGACGCGCGACGCAAAAGAAAGGCATTGCCACCACGAACAGTGTGACCTAATTTATATGATGTTATCGAAATAAACAAGCGACATTTAAAAATATACACAAACACCCATACGAACGCAAAAAAAAACAGAAACATACACTCATGATGTAGTAATGTAAGCACTCATTATTGTATAAGCGTATAGAAAACTTTCCGGAAGCTGCCGAGTGTTTGTGTCTAGCGGATAAATCGACCGGTGTACGCATAAAATGATTCATCTATCAAAGATGAAACGAACAAGCTAACATAACACACAAACACGAACACACACACAAAAGAAAAACACAAACACAACGTATTAACACACACACACACACATGACACAAGCCAGTATGAAGTATGGCTAGTGGTTGAAAGTAAACAAATTGCCAGCTCAGGTGTTTCAATTCTAGTTGTTTGCTGTTTTTTTTTATGAAACAAAAAAGAAGAAAGAGACATAAGCAAAACGTCCAGCTCCAAAGGAAACGTTTTGGTATCGGAGTAGTGAGCCTCCAGGATGGCCGCATATTTTATATAGAGCAAACGGCAGCAGAGCGTTAGAATGACGGTAGGGACCATTGCGAACCATTCGCAAACCCTGCCGGTTCGGACACGGTACAATTGTGCAATCGAGAAAACTTAGTGTAAACTAACCGTACAGACCGTACATCCCGCATAGGTTGAATTAGGTTGATTATAGATTGGGCTGGCAGGCAGGAAGGATGCAGATGTAAAAAAAAACTCATAAATTATAAGAAGAAAAATCTATTCATATAGCTCTTCTCAAAAACAAAAAAAAAGAACACTACGAAAGGCAATCGATTTAGTTTTTGTTTTGTTTTGTCGGTTTATCATCAACATCATCAACATCGTTTCACTTGTATATCCGGGTGGTTAGTATTTATTTGTTATTTACGTTTGTTCGCGGCGTTCTTATCGAACCGGAACATCTCTGTCACTTTGTTTTGCATGTAACGAACTAAACTATTGCTTCAAATACACGATTGTTGTTAAACATAGTAATCAAGACTTTTTGGGACATTTTCATTACCGGATCCGTACGGATTGCATCCGGTACGGGGACGGTGCATTAGCCAATTCAACCGACGACGGTGAGTGTTGACGCTTCGCACTCACGCAAACAGCCGGCAAGTGTTTCGTTGATGTTGTAACACAAGCGTATTAAACGCGTAGCATCTAAATACTTAGCTAGTTACTGTATGGCAGCTACATGTTTCCTCATCCACACACACATACACGCATTACAAAAGGTGAACAACTAACACCTATCCGGTACGGAACGTATGTAATACTTATATGTGGCTAAACTCTTATTCAAACTTATTACTATTGCTACGACACTTGTACTACATTACCTGATTTGTTGTGAGATACTGAATAAATAATGAAATATACATATACAATAAAAAATAAGGTGTGTAAAGGAAGGTGAAAATGGCTTCATGAGATAGCATCAACCGAAAGCGTGTAGCGTGTAGCGTTGTTCCTGGGACGATCATTATTGTAACATCAAACGAAAGCTCTGATACGTTACTCAATTTGTGTGTGCGCTTTGCATGGTTGTATTTAAGCGATGCAAAACTGACTAGTGGGATCTATCGATCTCATATAGCCATCATACAAATGGTCATGCCTGTCGGGTGCAGAAGTTGTTCCGAGGCATAATACATTTGTGTAACAATACCGAGCGCTTTACGTTTAATGTGTTGATCGATGTACGTGTACGTATGTGATAGGATATGAGTGTATACAAAAGTTTGCACGCATGACAATGTTGCTAACACATAAACTCTTCAGGTATGATTCACAACGTTGACGGAAGGATTATGAAACTAAACACAAAAAAGTGTAGTTTAAGTCCGAGTATCCTACTACTTTGGATAGACACCGATTGGATAAGCACTGAAAAAGACGCGTTACAACGTTAGAAGAGGACTCTTTAGGGAATGAAACGTCAGAATAAAGATCGTTCCTCAAAGATCCAACTATTATGGCATAATTTACAACAAACACACACAAACACACGAAGCAGAAACGATTTTAAACCAACAATCCAATTAGTAGAAGCCGGTCCGATGAATTCCACAAATAGTTAGCCAAACATACATCCGCAGCGGGAAACAGTGAAGGTGTAACAAAACATTGTTCAGAGATTTTTGTTCTGTTATTTTTTTATAGTAAAGGTACAGATTAATATAAAAATATATACATATATTCTATATTATCAAGCGAAGCAATGGTGTTTTGCGTTTTATTTTGACTTTAACATAGCGTTAAAATATACATAATAAATATAGTAGTTAGAATGTTGTTTTATTGATGTCTTAAATGCATTAGTGTGAAAATGTGCCCGGGGGGGGGGGGGGGGAGGGAGGTAGAGGAGGGTTCAAATTTCGCCTGGCGCCTCTTGTGGTATCCTTCGGGGCCCCCTCTAGCATAAAGAGAGGGAGCCTATGTATACACCTTTTACTACTACACAAATTTTGCCATTGGATGTCTAATCAGTACTGTACGGCGAGTGAAAGATCAATTCAATGTTTTAAATCCCCTGTTTAATTTCGGGCTCATACGCATAAATTCATGATTCCTTACCGGTGAAGACTTTATACACATCTTTTAAAGCATCGTCATTGAATTTCTTGGGATATTCTTTGTTCCAAACAACACAATCCTTTTTTAACAATTGTTAACTTATGTGGAATCCAACGCGCACAAATATTTTTAAAGTACAAATTATTTAAACAACATAGTATGTATCCTGTTGGAACTAATGCTCCAGGATACCTCTATCTCACGATACGCTACATGACGAACTTGCATGATCAGTTCGCGTACAGCATCGATGTATTCCGGTACAACTGTTTTGTTTGTTTAAGTTATTAAAAACTTTATAAATAGCACTCGGATGACAAAAAGTTCTAAATAAATGTTTGCTAAAAAAATAAAATTTTAAATCAAATCTTTATTTTCACTGCAGTGGTGTTGCCATTTCCCGAAATAAAAATAGCAGCCTACGTGCTTATTTAACCTGCATAACAGTTCAGGTGAGTCAATTTTTTTCTGGAGAATGTTTTTCCACAAGTACACATTGCGCGACCAATGTGTCTATGTTTTATGGCCAGAAAACCTAGTAGTAAGCAACGAGTGCAGTTGGAAACACCGCACCAAGGTGTGTTTGTTAGGATAATTCGTGCGTATTTTTTTCGGCCAGATTCCAATTTACTGACCCGGATAATAGTGTTGGACAACGGAACAGCTTCTTCTGTCAATTATTGTTGTTGAATCACGTTTAATAAAACCTTACATTGCCAGTGCTTTGTAGGTAATCGATTGATACTGAGCACATAAGTCTAATTTACTATCTAACATGATCCCTAAATTTTGATAGGTAAGACATCGGCCTATTCAAGATATACGGCCCGGTCGTTCTTTCGATTATTAAAAAAAATCGTCCCAATGTAACACCTATTAGCTGGTAAGTGTATAAAACCTTTTTTTAAGGCATCACGTTAGATATGTTCACAGAGATTGACAAGCTGTTGATTAACTCTAAAACGACAAACTGTCTATCAACACCTGTAGTTGAGTGCAGTCGAATCGTCGTACACGAATCAGAAATCCTAATGCCGTCGGCGTACATTAAACAATGAAGGGTCGACAGGACAAACAGGCAGACGAGACAGTGGAGGAGCAATCCTCTTGGAGGCCCAGGGCAGAATTTTTAAAGGGGGGCCTATAATTCTTACGGCATTATCGGTGTTAGGGAGGTGTACTTCAAACATGATTTAACAACACCAGCAAAGTCTCGGAAAGAAAGCTCCCTTGCGTACTTTCAGAGTTATGTTGCGTAGCCCTGTAAACAGGCCTAGTAAGCTAGTCTATATCTAAACGTTTGTATGCGCTAAGGAGAACCGTAACGCCACTACTTGGATCACATTTTCTACGATTTACGTACATTTACGATTCCTGATTAGTCCAACGCCTTCTACGATTTTTCGCTCAAGGTACAGTTTTCAATCGGTTTACTTTACGGTAACAATAAGAGAAATTTCTTAGAAACCTGTTTCGCTCATGTACATGTTTTAGGCGATGAACAAAACAATTGTTTTCAGATTTGCGATACCAGGAAAACATGTTTTTCAAGAGGTGACACCTGCAGTGTGGAGTAAATTTGCCCATCATTATTGCATTGCATACTATCAAACCCGTGAGAGCGATCGCTAGTGTAAGGAAGATGGATGAAACGGAAAGCATCCTTCATCTCGCTCAAACTTCCCGTCGGCTGGTACGAAATTCTTTAAAACCAGCTATTTTCAGATTGCCGATACCAGGAGAGCATCCACGGAAGAGGTAGCTCCTGGTACTGCGCCGTAAGGTATGCAATGTTTATACACTAACTTTGCAACCAACTTGCAATGCAAGTTTGGTGCATGCAAGAAACTTGCATGTACCAGCCGAGCAAGATGGCGCGCAAGATGGCGCCCAACTTCGTACTTGCATGCAAACTTTCATGCAAACTCCTGCATACCAGGAGAGCATGTTTTTCAAGAGGTAACACCTGGTACCAGCCGAGTACCAGGATGTTGCACAACACATGTTGCACAACACATGTTGCGCAACATATGTTGCACAACATCTGGCTTGCAGCACATGTCGCGCAACATCTGGCATGCAACATCTTACATGCAACAACTTGGGATTGCAACTACCGGGAAGTACGTGATTTGTGCTTACTCGGCTGGTACCAGGTGTTACCCCGCGACACGAAGTTGCGTCGCTCGTTTGCTTAACTTTTGCTTAACGAAGGCTTAAAGGAAGATAGCCGTTAAGCATTAGTGCAACACATTTCTGAGTGACCGTGAGTGACTTTGAGTGCCGTGAGTGATTATTTCTCGTTATTTGCACTCTTCATTCTCTCTTCTTCTTTTCGCCCTTTTTCATACCAATCCTTCAATTGATCTACCATGTCTTCACGATGTAAATACAACTTAGTTTTATTAATCATACATAGTTTGTTTTTCACAAATTTGTAATATTGCGGTATGTGAATGTGCGGAAGGTGCAAAGGCGTTCTAAATTGTAGATCACAAACGAAAACAATGATACGCTTGGATCCCTACGCATTCGTAGCACAGGTTGAATCAACTAAAGTTAGTTTAGCTCCTTTTCGCTGCAACCGTTGGTGATTGGTCGAATCTGGAAAGAATGTTAAAATTAATTTATAAAGTAACAAACAACCGCATAAACAAATGGCATCTTACCTGACTGCGGTACTGCTGCTAGATGCTATACCATTTCGGGGGTCGGTTATTAGTCCTTTCCAAATGGAATCATCGTCAAATGCGGCACACCTATTAAAAAACATTGAAACGACGAAACATTGGCAAAATAAACTTACCTAACTATGTTTAACACTTCTTTTTTCACGCAAATTTGTTTGCACTGCTATTGCCGATCACACAAACAAGAACTGTCAAATGAACTGTCAAAAAAAGGTAAAAAGAAAGAAGCTGTCGTGCGACAGAACAGCATGATGGTCAGCGAGGTATAACATATCAAAAAAAAAGGAGAAACGCTGCAACACTGAGTGCCGTGAGTGGGGTTCTCATATTTTGTACGGCCGGGTACCTCTTGAAAAACATGCTCTCCTGGTATCGGAAATCTGAAAACAGCTGGTTTGTATGCAAAGTTGGTGTGTAAACATTGCATACCTTTCGGTGGTTTTCGACTAAAATTGCTGTACTAGGTGCTACCTCTTCCGTGGATGCTTTCCTGGTACTATCCTTCCAGGATTCGGAAATCCTGGTGCAATTTCGTTTCTACTTTAAAGTCACAAAGTCGATATTTTTCTCTGCATTTAATTTATCACATAGAAACAAAAGTTTTATATAACCAAGGAAGATATTTTTGATCAATTTTTTACCTTTTAAATTAATTTCTTTTGCTATAAATTTACTCTGCTGTAAAATTTTCAAAAATCGAACAATCGGCACAAATTTTTTGGGGCCCCCAACACGGCGAGGTCCTAGGCAACCGCCTACTCCGCCACTCGTTTGATCAGCCGCTGAGACGAGACAGCATTAATGTACAATAAGAACAAAAGTGGCCCTAAACTGTCTTCAGGTACTACTGAAGGGCTATTGAAACCAGCAGAAAGTGTGATGTTGATCATGAGGCAGTATTTTCAATTTAGTAGATAGAAACTCAACCAATTCAAAGGGGATTTAGAGAACACCGTACGTTCGAGATTGGAGATTAGAAAGCTGTGTTTTACGCGATCAAAAACTGCCTCTTGAGCAGTATAGACGGTGCTTTTCAGACAGACATGCGAAAATGCCTGTTGACACACTGAGCAGAGCTCTACTAAATTGATAAATTCATCTTTCTGCAAACAATTACTTACTTGATAGTTTTGGTTCGGGAGCGGGACTTTATAACAATTCTCGGTAATAAACTAATTTTACTTTTTAAATTATAAATTATTATAAATTAATTCAATTACAAAAAGGCTTTTATTTTTAATTATTTTTTTTACAGTTTAATGACTTCATTTATTATTTATTATTTTATTATGGAACCACTTATCAAGTGCTCTTCAAAAATATAAATTATTTTCATAAAAGTTGCACATTATTTAGATAGAGAAATAAACAAAATCTAATTAGCGCTTATTGTTCCGCTTGCATTATGTATTATTAATTTTGTCATAAATCGAGCGTCAAACATGCGTGTTGTCATATCCGTCAATCACATTATAAACCATTGGTCGCACAATACTTGTTGCGCCTAACGATGGCATGCGATATTCATGTTCATAATTTGATTTTACACTGCCCACCGTTTCAAATCAATCATCCGCTGTGTAATAGTTGTTCGTGATGGGAAAATGGGCTCATTTTGTCACCGATAAGCATCACCATCAATTGTTGTGTATGGGTGGCACCTTTACGTTCTGGTGATTAAAATAAAATGGTAGGCTGCAGAATGCTTTGTGTATAAATACGACACCGGCCACGGTCTACATCTAGTGCTCTGTCGTGGGCTTTCCGACGCTAGCCGCGTGGTGTTAATAAAGATGCGTTTGAGCGTGGTGCCACTGCTGCTGGCCTGGGTAGGAATGCGAACATACTGCAATGCTGAGATAGTAGTGCAAACGACGACTACCCGATGCCAGTCGCCAGCATTTCTTATGTACGAGGCAATGATGAGTTCGTACCTGGAGGGGTACACATCACTGACAACCATCATCGGGGACGACATGGTGGATAATGCCATCATTGAAGCGGTCAAGTGTCATCGTGTGAACAAACTTCAAGCCTCCTACAAGCTGTACACGGTTGACACGTGAGTATGGAAGGACTATACGGCGTGCGGTACGATTTAGTTGGTATCATTCCCTGTATCAGATACTTCCAATCGGTCGAGAATGATCGAAACGATCGGAACTATGGCTACAACTTCAACCCTTACCCGCACTGGGAAGCATTCCACAGTGAAGCGAACGTGTCGATGATAATGGAGCAAGTGCTGCCGGCGATAGCGTTTCGCAATCCGATAGCGAGAGTTATTCTGCTCATTCGCGGTATTGCTAAGTACGATATGCTGCAGTTCTTTCGCAGCGCCTGGACCCGGTTCAAGATGCTGGATATTCTTATACTGAGCCGCATAGACTATCGCACACTACTGGTGTGCCTGTTCAATCCCTACCTGAGCAGTCGGGACGAGATGCTGGAGGAACGGAACATGTTCTGCTTCCATCTGCGAACGATGGACGATGTCCGCCGGTTCATTCGGGAAGTGCCACGTTTTACCTACGAGCGTATCAACAACCTGCACCAGTACCCGCTGACGATCGCCATTACGGATGTTGAGCTGATGTCGAAGGCTGTTTACTTTGCGAACCAAACGATTCGTCGGTGAGTACGATGCACGAGTGTACTAACAGCAGCTGCGTGATTTTGTAGCCGCTTTGCTTAAATTGTGTCTCGAAACGCTATCTTACCGCAGCTATCAATATCTCGATGGTGAAATGGTGGAAATTATGCGCGAACGAATGAACTTTACGATAAAGTACAACCAACTCAACTATCAGGAGTCGGTCGGCTTCATCACCTCGAACGGCAGCTTGGGCGGAACGCTGCAGATGCTAGAGCACAACACCATCGATCTGGCCGCCAACTCGCGGTCGATCATGCAGCACCCGATGCGCAACCTGCAGTACGTGCACTTCCTTTGCCCCATCCAGCTGGTCTTCGTGGTCCCCATGAACTATTTCCGCGATCGTTACAAGGTGGTGTTTTTCCACTCCTTTTCGCTGCAAATGTACTCAACAAATTTGGCCTTGGCTGTGTTATTGCCATTGCTGCTGCTGGTACTGATGCGCCGCGAGTTTTCCCTAGCCGCCTATACGAAGGAAACGTTTCGCATACTCGCCATTGTGTTTTCTTCCAGTGTTCGTTTACCGCGCGACTATCGGCATCGGTTAGTGCTGATGGGACTGATGTTCTACAGCATAGTTGCCTACTCGGCCTGGCAAGGCATCACCATTATACAGCTTAACCTGGACGATGAGAAGCTGCGTAACATACAGACGTTGGAAGAGCTGATGAGTACGAAGCTGAACCTGAAGGCCATCATTTCCTTCGGTAATGCAATACGCGGCAAGGTTTGGAACAGCAGTGATGTGCGGGGTCGTATAGCTGCTCGACTGGACGTACAGTGGACACCGTCCAACATAAGTCTGCTCCCCGAGGTGGCCGATAACCGCACATCCGCCGTGCCTATCATCGAGTATTTCGTCGAGGTGGTAAGGTCTCGCTACTTCGATCAGGAACGCAAGCAGAGCAAACTGTACTTCGTGCGGCAACCGTTTATCGAGTATCTGACCGCAATGGCACTGCCCAAGAATTCACCGCTGTTTCCCACGATACGACGCTTGACGATGAACTGTCTCGAGAATGGGATAGTTAACCACCAGCTGTCGCTCATACGACAGAAGGGCGTACTGCTGCAAATTGCCCAGAACCGGAATAAAACGTTGCGCGATGAGCCTCCGGCCCGCAGGGTAAACCTGTTCAATATGCGCCTCGTGTTTTTCGTTTATCTGCTGATGAACGGAGTGGCCATTTTGGTATTCCTTGGTGAAGTAGCTTACTACCGCTATTATCATAAGCATACAACAGCACGCAGAAATCGCCTGCGGGTTCGGGTACGAAGATCTTCCACAGTATGGCCGTACGTTGAGTGATCATTCGGGTTAATTGTGCAAAATGTAACGTATTAATTTATGGGATATTTGATTTGATATTCGCTTACATATTGCCCTTAAATAGCGGCTATCGATGGCGGCTATTCCCTCATCGGCGTAATGTGGCACTACATAAAACTTTTATCGACAAAGACAACACAACTTATAACAGATATTGGAGAAGGAACGGATATAAGCAACTACTGCGATGGGATTCAAACTAGTAGACCGTTGTCCCAATGCGAAGCGGAAGATAAGCCTCACGAACTCCATGTCATAACAAGCTAAAACATCTCGTATCGGTGTATTGGGGTTTCTACTACGACGGATATGACTGTTCCTCTAAAGGAGGGTCTTGCGGTTTTGAATTCCAGATGGTCCACATCATAGAATCCGACCCCGCCGCCATTGCCATGTACATCCAGAGCGAAATGGTTTGACATTAGTCGGTTCATCATCCGAATGTATCCACGATCAACAGAGAGTCCACCGAAGCAAGGCCACAGATTAGCGATATTCTAAACGCCTTGTTGAACATTGAGCCGAGCAACTCAACAATTTTAACTATAAAATAGTCTTGCCGCTTAACAGAACTGCAGTTTTCAGTGCTTCAATAGCACTATGGCTATCTGTAAATATGAAGTTCTGATCCGGAGGTCTTACTGCTGTTAACAATAGTGAGTATGACGTTCGTGGTACGAGTCGCCTTGTTGCAAACCTCCTCTAGATGTCGACCGTGGTGCTGTTTGCGGCAGAGCTCAACCCCGAGGTACTTGAGTGTCTCCGTGGATTCGATCGTGTGTGTCCCCGCTCGTAGTTGGCCTATCTGCGGGGTGTGATGGGTGCAGAAGATCATGTAGCCGGTCTTGTGATGGGCCAGCTGCAATCCCACTCCTCCCATCCAACGCTCGATCGTCTCCAGGTTCCTCGTAGCAAGGGCGCTGATGTCCTGCGTGTCCCGTCCAACGAGGGTGAACGTCACGTCGTCAGCAAACCCGATGATGTCCGCACGCTTCCCGAACAGCTCCAGACGGAGAAGGTCGTCGTACATGACGTTCCACAGTGTTGGCCCTAGAACCGAACCCTGAGGCACGCCCGCTGACACTGGTAGCGAGACCAATCCTTCGTCCGTCTCGTAGTGGAGCGTGCGATTCTCGAAGTAGTTCCGCAGCATCGCCAGGAGGTACGGTGGCGTGTTCCTTCGCTGCAGAGCCTCTCCGATCGCTGTCCAGTTAGCCGTGTTGAATGCGTTCTTCACGTCGATTGTCACCATCGCACACAGTCGGTCGCCCTTGCCCTTCTTGTCGAGCGCGATCTTTCCGTTGGCGAGCACCCTGTTGATGGCGTCCATCGTAGAGCGTCCCTTTCGAAATCCGTACTGGGCGTCAGACAGACCACCCGTCGCATCAAGATGCTCCGTGAGTCTGCGCTGAATGAGTCGCTCCAGTACTTTCCCGAGGACGCTCAGTAGGCAGATTGGCCGGTACGACGACGGTTCCCCGGGTGGTTTCCCCGTCTTGGAGAACAGCACTAACCGTTGCCTCTTCCATTCGTCCGGGAAGTAGCCTGTCCGGATGTAGTGCTGGAACGTTCTCCTGAAGACACCGGGAAAGGCCGTCATCGCCGCTATCAGGGCCACGTTCGGGATATTGTCGTCGCCCGGGGCTCGCTGCGGGTTGAGCGATTTTGCAATGCTCAACAGCTCCTCCTCGGTGACGGGATCCCGGTCGATGTCCTCTTCCGACAATCTGGCCGCTGTGGGCCACTCCATGGGCGGTCGCTCCGGAAAAAGTTCGCCGACGATGTGCTGGAGCTTCGCTGTGTCCCGTTCCATCGGTACGCGCGCTCCAGTCCACTGCTGCTTCCTGATCTTGTAACCCGGCCCGAATCCGTGGGGCCCTAGCTGTTCATGCCCAGTGTGACCTTCGGATGTGCATAAATTATTGTTTCAATTATTATTTCTCTAAAAATTCATATGAAAAATACCTTAGAACTAATGACTAACAATTTATTATACTTTTACGAAAATGTAATTTACATTAGCAGGAAGATATGAGAGAAGTTTCAATAGAAATTAAAAATATGTATAACACTTACAGTATTGATCATTAAACGTAAATTATTGTTTATTTTTAATATTAAAATAAAACGTGAAGTACTGGGCGCCTCCATTACACTGAGTGTCTCCATATTGTACTGGGCGTCTCCATTGAAGGTGCTCACATGTTGCTCGAACGAGTGTCTTTATTTATCATGAGATACCCATTCCAACCGTTGCTATCGTTACCAAACAACTCTCTCGCGGGTTAATCGGCAACAGTTCTCATCTGTTTTGTGCATCCTTTTAATCGGGAGAGTATACCAGGATTGCAGTCAGTCACCAGGAAGCTTTGCCACTACAAAGGTCACACACTTGTTGATACAGCGGGTCGACGAGTAATTTTTTGTTCAACACAGATCGACGAAAATACATCGCTAACGAGATTCGTGCGTGCGACAACGAATACGGCACTTGCGAACAGGGCCTATTCATCGGTGCATTTTTGCAATCGTTGCGTGAAAGTGAGTCGCTCAAAGCATTAAAAAAACATCTGTTACAATATGTTATCGCTGGATTGCTCGAACATGCGCCAATGTCGGGTAGTTGTGGCCATGGTTGTCTACATTTCCCTTTTTCTTGATAACATGCTGTTAACAGTAATAGGTAAGTGTGGGGTGTGCCATACAATAGTGAATTGTCGCACATTGCATACAAAAACGGCCACATGTTAGTGGGTTTTAAATACTTTGTTGTGCTGTTTTTCTTCATTTTGTATGTCGTTCGGTTCTAATTCCGATCATCTTATCGCTTACTAATCTACAGTTCCGATTCTACCCGATTATCTGGTGCAGTTTCACGACAACGTGCCGGCCAGTGTCATCTATAAAAACTTTAGCCTGCATTACGTCCCTAAGCTTATCGGCGCCGTAAGTGAGGCAATGGTCGTCGTACAGCCAACTAATCCGCCTGTAGATAAAACACCCACAATGGAGCAGGAGAACGGTTCTATAGGGATTCTGCTCGGTGTAAAAGCGCTCGTACAACTGTTGGCCAACCCGCTAGTTGGTAGTGGAACTGCCCGCTTCGGTTACTGCGTGCCAATCACATTCGGTACCGTCAATCTGTTGCTGGCATCGTTAATCTTTGGCTTTGGGACATCGTACACCTCACTGTTCGTGGCACGAGCCATCCATGGTTTAGGTTCGGCGTGCATTGGCGTGTGTGGCATGAGTCTGGTAGCGCAACTGTACACCGAACCCGAGCGTCGGTCTAAAGTGATGGGCACAGTTTTGGGCGCGATGGCCGTCGGAGTGCTGGTAGGCTATCCGTTCGGAGGAATAGCTTACGCAATGGCCGGCAAAGCTGCTCCGTTTCACGTGCTGACAGTGTTGTGCGCGGGAAATTTGGTGCTACAGTACCTTCAACTCGATCTCAGCGCGTATCGCCTCAATCCGTTGCCCCACGATTCATCCACTACGACGGAGGACAGGCGAGCGACATGGTGGCCGCTGCTCAGCAACCGTCTCATACTGGTCGTTGTGGGTGGTATCTGGATTTCAACCTCCGCAATGGCCATCCTGGAACCGTGTCTTCCGATTTGGATGATTAGCCAACTGCATCCGAAAAAATGGCAACTGGGAACGGTCTTCATACCGGACTCGATAGGCTACTGGCTGGGTACGAACTTTTTCGGCTCGGTGGCGTACCGATTCGGTCAGATTCGTGTCTCGATTGTGGCCCTGCTACTCGTTGGCAGCTCGTGCATTCTCATTCCGTCCGCAAACACCGTAGCGGGACTTTTGTTGCCCCATTTGGGGCTCGGGTTGGGTATCGGCGTGGTAGATGCGGCTTTGGTGCCGCTACTTGCAACGCTGGTCGATTCGCAGCTGAGCAATCATCCTGAGCATGATGTCGGCTTTACCGCCGAAGAATCAGGCGGCGAGCGCGGCTACGGTGCGGTATATGCAGTACAACAGATAGCAGTCAGTGTGGCTTACTCGCTCGCACCGATAATCGGCGGTGAGTTGGTCCCGGTCATTGGATTTGCCATTGTTTTGCGCGCTCTCGGGGTGCTGAATCTACTGTACGTGGTATTGCTCGCGTGTTCCGGTCTGCGAAGCTCAGTAGGGAACGTATTCGGCAGCTCGGCGGCGAAACAGCCCGATTTACCGCTTGCCAGCAGTGAGCCTACAATCTATAGGCGTTTTTACAACACCCTCGAGTGAAAAGCCAATAAATTCACGATGGAAGCGGGCAATCGTGCGTGAAATGGAATTAGCCGTTATCTCTCACCACCAGACATTGTCATTCTACGATACTTTACACCGAACCGTATACAATACCGTCCGCAATTGACTAACGTTGGGACCATTTAAATAAAACCGTATTCTTAACAATGAGTGATCCATGGATGGAAAACTGCTGTGTACACCTATACAACCAAACATTATAATACAAATACACATATGGCATCCATTTCGGATTGTTTTGGTCAGTTTTGACTTTGTTGTATTACTGAAATATCATGTGAGAAAATGTACTACTACCATATGATGGAATAGCAAAGGGTAATTAAGGGTATTTGTTTTAATCCGATAAGAAACTCCTTCCATCACATATGGGATGTGCATTTAGGATCCTTTAATTAAACAGACAGCCTAAAACTACACGCATGGCGTATGAGCGAACAAAATAATGAAAAGAAAATATTTGTGTGAAAGCCAATTACCTTCACATTAGCATTGAAGAGAGTCTGGTAGCATGAAGTTCAAGCAATTCTTAATTAATTTATTTTCACTACCAGTACTGTCACTGTTTAATGAAATAAAAGGATATTTTGCTTAGATTTCAGGGGAGTCAAGCAATAAACATACTTCACGGTAAAGGAGCAATGTTAAAACTTTATTGACCCGATATTTATCAGTAGTAACGTGCAACGGAACATTAATGTAACTTAACAATTTATAACTTGCTATGTGCTGTGCTAACAACACACTCAAATAAACTCGAAATGCATAACCTTAAATCGACTGCTATATTTTATCATTTTCTAAACGGGAACAGTGCAGAACGGTGCAACCATTACAAACCATAGCTTACTACGAGTTTACAAGCACTGCACAAGGCATTGAAATATGAAGGAATCATGCTGTCGGAATATTTCCTTGAATTTCGTCTTTTGGCTACCATTCTGGTCGAGACGTGAGTAGAAATCCTTCGCTGAGATGATAAAGTTGTTAATTTCTCTTTCGTTGAGCTGTTGGTACGAAGGCAGCGAGAGCACTTCCGGTAGCAGTTTGATCAGATGTTGGTTTAGCGATGCCGAAAGAAATATGACCGTTAGGCACCATACGGATTTGTTCACCTGTGGGAAGGATAGAAAATTCGGCAACGAGCAGAGCAACCATTCCTGCAACAGCGCCAAGTACGATGCATCGATGGCGGATCGGAAAAGCTGGTACGTAACGCCAGCAATGATGTCGGGATTCGGTTGGTTTAGCATCAGCTCTTTAAACACTTTCGTAAGTATCTCGTTCGGCGGAAGGAGGTCGCGTATCAGCTGACACAACACGTCACCAAACACTTTCGCCCCTTGCGGCGTGGTGGTGCGTATTTTAGCGAAAAGTATCTCTATTTTGTCGATCTGCTGCACAATGATGTCCGGTTCGTCCTGCACAATGCCGTTACAGCGTTCGGTGCTTTCCAGTTGCTCGTTGCAGCTGCGATAGATGCAGGTGACCAGCAGCTTCAACGCGGACAGCGAAAACATTTCGTTGTCAATTTTAACCAGATCGATCGCAAGCTTTTCTATTTTTTCATGCAACGCACGCGACACTCGATCGGTGATGATCAAACGTTCCAAGCCCTTGGGAAAAAGACAAAAAAAAGTTTAACGTTAGAAAGGAAATGAGCAATCGACTGCTACCGTCACTTACGTTTAGAATACACAGATAAATTTCCAAATTGGTTGTCCGTTTCAGGATATTGTTGGCAGAGATAATGCTGTTCGATAAAAGGTTACAATCTGACACGAAACGTGATGTGTGCTCGATTAGATAGAAGTTTAGCGTCCATACGAGCTTATTATGAAGATCACTGAAGGCTCCGGAGCTTTCTTCAATTATACCGTGCTTTACGATGTAGCTCACTATGACGTTGCGCAGCAACAGTAGTTCATCATTCATGGTGCCAATTGAAGTGTTCGTTTTGATGAGACATTCTAGCAAACAGATTAATCCTTGCAACGTTGCATTACGAATGTACAGCTGTGTGCTTTTTAGGTACGTCGGAATGATGGTGCACAGATGTGTTAGATCGCTCATCGTTGGAATAAGAAGCGCCGCCATTCGACACAACAAGTAGATGATGTGCTGGTAATTGTAACGATCAAAACAATCAATTCTAAGCGACAGCTCTGGAGCAATTTACGTACCTGCTGGGAAATTGTATCTTCCATCGGAACGCGCTCTTGCAGCTTTAGAAGTAGTTGGTTTAACCAAAAGATTTGCTCTCGATTTTCTACTATTTCGCAGAAGCTCACCAAATGTGGTAGCACCAGTGCCGGGTCATCCTCGATCAACTGCTTCAACACGTCATAAATCAACTGCAGTGAGCTCGTTGTATCGATGTTAATTTTTTCTACAAAATAACGCTTATTGCAAACGACCAACGATTCCAAGGTCGGTGCGTTACATCCGCTCTGGTCACTGGCACGCTCTATTATCTCCCAGAAATAATCTAGCGAAAGTTGATTCTGATCGAACCGCAGCGTGCCGACACAGCTATCGTCAAGGGCATACTGATCATCGATAGCAGTGATTAGTAAATTACGCTCCAAATTAGGCTGATAAAATACATTGTTCAAGGGAATGGAGAGCTGAACATTATGAAGTTTCTTCAGCCTAAAACATTCGAAAGACAACATAAAATATGTAACGCATGGTACGATGATGTAGTGCGCATTCAAATACCTACCCTATGGTCTCACACTTAACTTTTGGATTGCGTGTAGTGTGATGGAATTTACCCTCGCCGAAACCAATCCGGGGATATCGATAGCATGACAGTAGCAACGACATTACAGCTTGCAGGCACATGTTTTTGATTTCCCGTTGCTCCAGTAGACTCACAAAAATAGGATCTTCCGAGCGATTAAGCAACACCATCAGCGACATAAACAGTTCCTCAAATTGTTGACGTGATGAAAACCCGAATACGTTTGCTCTAGAAATAATAGTACATCATTAGAGATTGGAATACTGTTCTACTGGTATTAACGCTGTGTAACATACCTCTTTAAAAACATTTCTAGCAGCTCAACGTCATACAAATGCTCGATTGGTACAGTCGGTAGCTTTGGGTGGCCATTTTCTAATGCATCCAACGAATCATAACATTCGTACAGTTCGTACGGTGTCAGTGCGTAAGGATAAAATCGGTCCAATTTTAGCAATGGTATGGCAATAGAAGCAACTAAAGAAATCATGTTAGTGCCCATGCTAAGATGAATTGCCATTCTCGTAGAATCCGACACAAATTCTGCCAATACAATCGCCTTCAGATAAACATCCATTGCGCAGCTTTGGTTGGTTTGAAAGTCTTGAAACACGAGCGGCAACTGGCGACGACCTAACAGTTGATCGTCCAGTAACGATCGTTCTATTAATTTATATAGCACCTTGATGTAATAATCCACCGCATCAAGATACCGATCGTTCTGGTTTAATTCATTCCAAAGATACCGTTGATGCACGATGGTTCCGATGCATTTCAGATACAGTTCGATGCGTGTAACATTTTCCAACGGTTCTTGCTCCAGAGATTCCGCGCAAACGCGCCCGAATGTGAGCAGTGTTTCAAAAAAGTTTGACTTTAGCAGTTGCTCCTTAATGAAGCGATCGACAAACTTGCCCTCGATGTAGAACAGGCATAGATGCTCCAGCTTCTTGAGATACTCCAGGAAACATATGACAGATTCGGCACAGTATGTCGTTGCAGCTGCTTCCTGGGGTTTATGTTTCGTTTCGTTCATCCTGCGCATTAAAACAATTAAAGCCACCTTCAGCATCGGGTGCACTTTCAGGTAGTTGAGATGAGGATTGTACTGCACACAGTCGGTGCGGAACGCGTGGAACATGCTCTCGAATGCTACCGATATTATGTCGCGCAAAAGCCGCACATTAAGCGATCCACTGGAGAGCAGATTGATGAGCTTGCTTTCGGATTTAATTTCCAGCAACATTTTAGCTATGTGTCGAGGCTTCGTGTAAGACGTCTCGGTACAGTGATACGAAACTTGCTGCAGAAACCAAACTTCGTCGATGGTTACGTCCTTTAACGTCATCGTGTCGATGGATGGTAGAACCGAAGCCGTACATTCGTCCACCGAAGTTCCTTCATAGTATTGTTTCAGTTGGGACAGCGTTTTAAAAAGCTTCGGAAACTTTCGCCTGCGTTCAGTGCCGAAGCGCGAGTACAGGTAATGGAAATCGCTTTCCGGCAGTACGGTGAGAACAGCACTATCCTTAAGGCCTGCAGCACCTAGTTGCACCAGCGCGCTCAGTTTGTGATCGAGGATAAGGGCAGCATTGCGCGATGTCACTATATTGACCGCATCGAGTAGATCTGTTAGCCGGTTACACATCAACGGCAACGTCGTAAGCGATGCTTTTTCCAACAACGAACATTGAATAGGGGTGAGTTTTCCTTCCAAAGTTATCATGATCATCTTTACTATTTCCTTTGAAAATTCTTCGTCCGTAATGTGGCATAGTAGCAGAGGGTGAAAATGTACCGAGAGCAGGGAAGTTTCCGTCGATAGCAGTGCACATACTTCTTTGCGCGCCCATTTCGATTCGTTCGGTTTATATTCCAGCAGTACTTCAATCAATGTAGTGACTAGACGATCATTTCTCACATTGTACTCATCGTTTCGAATTAACGACAACATTAGCTCCAAGTCAAATCCATGCTTTATCAACATTTCGCTTAAAGCACGTGCTACTGCCACAGGTAAACGACACCAATGTATCAGTTCCAATGGTATCTGCTCGGCTAGCGCGCGGCTAACTTCAGCAAACCGGGTCATGTTGCTCAGTGCGCAAATGTACCGCTGGATGGAATCGCACGTAAATCGAATATCCTCCGGGTTTGCGTTGTACGTTAAATTAATATCATCCAAAATGGTTAAACATTCCCGAAGATAGTGTACCATTTTTCCCACTAAGCTTTGTGCTGCCGAATGAACGTCATCTTCGGTAAGTCGATCGGCAACATTTCCATCCTCGTGTGTAGCTTCTTCATCCGTATTCACCTTTGCCTTGCGGAGGTACAATCCAACATGATTCAGTAGATAAATTTCTTCCGTCTGTTGAAATACTTGCCGCACGATCATTTCTGCACACGTTATCTTTTGAAGTGTTTTCCACGAGTCGTTTGTGATGGTGGTGTAGAAAATGTCTACCAAACGAAGAACCACCTTGCTTTCTAGCAGTTGATTAAGGCTGAGACATTCAAACAAGCGCAACACTATATAGTAATCTGTATCGCATTTTATCGTAAGCTTTCCGTCTCCCAGCACTTGCAGTAGAGCGGTCAATACATCCGATTCGCAATTGGCGGCGTGTGTACCGTCAACGTCGTGTAAACGCTCGCTGTACATTATCATCGGAATAATCCGATAGGCGTCCAGCTCGTCCGGAAATTTCATCAGCATGTTTAGCACCACCTCTTTCTGTGTATTGCATTCCGCTGCCTCGACAGGCTTGGGTGCTATGCTATTGCGACTAGGCCTCAGCAGAAATATTTCATGCGAAAGAGCTTGCACCGAAGCAATGGCTGTACGTCGAATGACATGATTTGCCAACAGGTTATCACACAAATTAATAATCTTGGGGACCGTCACTAACGGCTTTTCACGTACTAGGCCGCTTAGCTGGAACAGGAATCTCACAACTTGACGCATCAGCTCGTCGGAATCGTCCACAGTACCGCGTTCGATGGATTCGATATGCTTGAAAATGGATTCCACAAATACGTTGTTAGCGTCCAGCAACTGATAATTTATGTTGAAGTCTAGGAGTTGACACAGCATCTGCAAAATGTTCGCCTGCACAGTTGGGCGCATTTTGGTGAACATTTTCAAACACGTTATAACTAACGGCTCGAAGAGCTTGACGAACCCGCCGATTTCCGGTGTAAGAGGTTTGGATTTCGCTTTGCAAAAGTCGTAATATCTCGCGAACAATTCTTCCGACGCTACTACCTCTATCGGATCTTCCGACAGTGACACTTTCCGAAAGAACGATACTTCTGTGGAGCGGTTGACGTAGTTGACATCGAAAATGAACCGCAACAGATATCTGGTGCACCGTACACAATGGTCCGGTTCGAGCGTGAGGAATGTTTGCAAATAGCGTAACACTTCTTCCACAAACTTTAGTCCGTTCGTCATGGCGGATAGAGATTTCATCTCTAACAACGCCCACAGTGCAGCCAACGATGCTCGTAAACAGTCGAACAGCTTTTGACCCGATTCGTCATTGATCGATATGCGGTAGCTCTCCATGGAACAGCGAACTTGTTGATAGAACTTCATGTACGCATGATCGTTACCAAAATATCCGAAGCAGTTTACTTGTTGCAGTTCTTTGGTGTTCATAAAAATGTCCGCTTTCTGGGCCCGATTTATTACCAGCGGCGTAGTGTTTGTGTACACGTGATGATAAATGTTGAGTAGCTTCAGCAGGTGGATGATGAATTTATTCATCGCTTCATTATCCATTGTAGCATTTGAAGGGCTGCTCGACAATATAGCTGAAAGATGGCATATACAATACATTAATCAAAAGCAAAAAGAGACTATATTAGGGCTAAAGCTTGATCTTACCAACAATCATCTGCGAGCATATCCACAGTAATTCGCCGTGTACAGCAAGATCAAGCACGGTACCATTCATTCCCAACAGCAAATTCAGAAGCACGCTAATCACGTTGTATTCATTCCACAAGTTGATGAAATCGAAAATATCATAATTTTCCAGGAATATGCGTAAAAAGTGAATTATTCCAGACTGAAAGTGAATAAAAGATAGTTTATTCAAATATGACTCGTCAACATTTCCGAGAAGTGCTGTAATCTTACCTGTAGATATTTGTCGCCAATTTTTAGCAACAAATTGCTTATTCTATACATCAAACGGCTCACAGTAGGCATGTCTGGCTTTGGTGAATTTGCATCAATCTTTCCATTAGTTCGAGGACCGAATGGTGAAGAGAATGTACCAAAAATAAATTCATCTATAAAATCACCAACAACAGATTGCTTTTGGTACATTGGTTTCTGTCGAACAGTATTAACCCACGGGGTGCTCTGAAGAAATTGTAACAACCGTTCGGCAGCATGATTCCGCACACGTTGATCACTATCGCCCAAACCGATCAAAAGAAGATCGCTTACTTTTTCTCGCATCTGCTCGCCTAGCTGTCCGTGTGCTTTGATGCAATCAAAATCTAGCCGAACAATTATGTCCAGTAGCCTACACTGTACTAGCCAGTATTTGTTGTGCGATAGAAGAAAAACTCGTTCGAGAAGAGTTTGCATGTAGCGAGATGATTCTGAAACCGAATTTAATATAAGAGAATCGTCTGCAAAAATGTTCCCTTTGCACGATTGAAACGGAATGTTTGAAGTTGTGGTACGATTTTCGGTCAAGCTTACGCCACTTGTGCCAACGCAAAGGCTGTTGAAGTAAACGTTAAAGAAAAGTTCCACCGAGGAAAGTGCTTGATTTGCAACGGTGTGAATTTCATCCGAGAGTCCCTAAAAAGCAAACCAAATTGTTTAACATATTGCGCAGATTAAAATCTAGATTTAGCTGCAATCGAATGCTTACCTGCACAACGACCTCAAGAAGCTTGTGCTCACATAGAAACGATTGTGTGGTTACGTTTGGTATCTTTGTACGCAAAAAGTTACGGTAGCTTCCATTGTGGTCGATGGCAGCTCTTAACAAATTACCCACTATCAACTGTACGGTTCCACGCAACGTTGGATCAGGGCTGTCGTAAAACAGCAATACGTCGGCAAGTAATTGTTGTTGTTCCTCGTCTTCGGGTTCCTTATGGTTTGAAACTGCCATCGCTGTGATTGTGGTTTTTTCATCCTGTACCTCAACGTTACCGGTTCGTCCGCCAATTCGATGTTCGTTCTTGATGGTCGCTATCATCTTGGGTACCACTAACAATTCTCTTTTGCGTGACGCACCAGTAAGGCTCGCAGCTCCGGGTCCCGGTTCCGACTGCGAGAGGATGGCGTCCAAATCGCGACTTAATTTTTCATTATTATCGATAGAGAAATTTTCTTCAATCGACTTTAGTTTTGATTTTAAACCCTGATCCAGGCTGAGCGACATCGGCGAAAAATACTCAAAGTACGTTGCACTGGTGCATTCTCCGAAATGATCTTCCTTCATTTCTAGCAACTCGGAGGCCGGCTCCTCCTGCAATGGTGTGACAGCTCTAGCACCATCCGGTTTATCGTCACATGGTGACGCTTCTTGCGAGAGTTCATTTATCGCATCCTCGAGGTTCAAAATTTCCACCACAGCAAACTCTTCTCGGAATGCATCCTTCTCGAGGGGTAGACAAAGTAGCTCCGGTTTCATCCTCACACACGCAGCCATAATTTGCATCGACAAACTCTTTACGGATACGCGTACTATGGAATCGGCTACCAGCATGTGTCTAGTACCAGCTAGTAAGAATCTGGAGCATATCAACCGCGCAGTGAAATCCAACAAGTTCTGATCATGTATGGTACCAATAAATAGTTCTTTCACACTTTCCGTAGTCTCGTCGACTACCGTCGATGTGTTTAGCGGCACTTCAAGCGTGTCCCGTGAAGGTGTTGGAGTTGGAATTGAAGCAGTAGGGACGACAGTGACTGGTTCGTTATCCAGATCTATTTCCAATGTTACGTCCAACTCCGCTCGGATCGTTTCTGCATTGGACGACATGTAGCTGCTGGCCATCGATTCCATCGACAAGCGGTCTTCCTCTCCGTCGTCTGGAAAAGGTTTATCGATCGACTTTCTGAAAAATTTCGTTACTGATTCGGCAGCATTCGAGCTTGTGAGCAGTGTGTTTATAAAAGAGCCGATAGAGTCGGTGGATTTCTGACTTCTCAGAGACACTGAGTCAGGTGCAGGTGGTGGTACAGTCGTGCTCCTAGCACCGCTTGTTGTGTCCAATGTACCAGAACATTCCAGTTGCAGGGCAGGAGGTGCAGTTCGGCTTTCAGCATCGAGATCCATGCTTTTCAACGAATCGAGCTCAATGTCCGATGCAGACGCCAAGGACCGATCGTCTACGGGTAGCGAAAATTTGGTCGGTGTTGATGTGAGAGGTAAGGAACCTGGACGCAACAGTTGATCTGATCGTGCATCGGTACTGGACTTTCGCGATGATAGCAGGCTGTCGCTGGGATTTAGTTTGAAGATGCTGTTCTTCAGCGTTTTACGTTTCAGCAGCATACGCCTATGTTCACATTGTTTCGACAGCAGAACCTTACGAACCGCTGGCTGGACGTTGACTAATATTGCGAGCAGCACTTCGAGTGTAGCGTTTATGATGGTGTGTGTTCCTTCACGAAGGAAATGCAAACAGAGGTCGTACGTTTCGATCGCTTTTTCCACGCTACAGTTTCTTAGCACGATCGGCAGAATCGCCCGAAAGCAGCCCATCACGCCAAGAACCGTGTTCGATTGTTGTTGCGGTTGGCCACATTTCAACAACTGCTCGATGCAACGATTGAACGCATTGTTAGCATAGAAATCGGGATTACGGGAACCCTGTATGAAAGAGAGCGTATTTTTTGCCGCACAGCGACGTTTGGTGACACAGTCGGATCCGATATCCTCCAGGAACAATTCCGTCATCTTTAAAACTTCCCCATCCGTGAGGTACCCTTCTAGATTCTTGCAAAACACCTCAGTAAAGCTGCACAAGCATTCCAGCAACGATGGTTCGCGGCGTTTGAAAATGGCATAGATACAGGGTAGCAGGTTCTGGGCGTAGGTGCGTGCCTTCCGTTGACGGATTGTTCCGCAATAATGTGCGAAAATGGACAATACAGTGCGCAACGAACGTTCATTTCCGTTCTTTTTGATTTCGTGATAAAGATCCCGCTGTATGCGGATAATGTTTCCCGTAGATTCGCAATGTCGCACAATGCGGGACAAATTTTCTTCGGCACCCATACGAACACTGGAGTCGGATTCTTCACAAAACATGATTAACACCGTAACAGCACTACTGATGTGCCCATAGTAATTGGGCGAGTTAGCCGCGGATGTTCCGGGACGAACATTGATGATTGTTTCGCTTATCTGTCCGAAATGGATTAACTTTTCTTTCGCGCTGCAATCTATTGTTTTCAAAGCTTCGATTGAACGCTGAAGCGCCCCAAATGGATTTAACTTATCCATTTTCGTCGAGGCACTCTATTACAGAGGATACGTCCCTTGGGTGGCCAATGAAGGGGGTAGTAGTACAACACGGAAATACGAAAATTTATCCACCCAGCTTTAATTGAATGAGTCAAGACTTCAGATTTTTTTTCTTTACAGCTGCTCAGCTGTCAACAAAACAATTTGTTGTTGTTTTTTTGCGGATGACGTTTTTGAATTGACATGTAAACAAATCGGATAAAGGAATGCTCTTGGTCATTTTAATTAACATCAAGTACAGCAAATATACTTTATAAACAAAATTACCGAAAACCCAACAATTATAAAAAAGCCACAACGTAATAAATAATTTACAAAAGAAGAGCATACACCGCAATTTAAATTATTTATCTGTGGTTGAAATATTTCAAGGGCATGTGAACATTTCATGCTACGTATTGCATACGCACAGGCGTAATAGCGATGCGGTTGAAACCGGTTCAACTATGTCGAAGGGGAATATTTCAGTACAATCGTCGTTTTTCGAACATCGAATTTCCCAAATCAAATCGAAGTTTATTTTCCCACCCTGACTCTACCGTGTTTTTACCTTCTGTTTCAAATACTAAATACAGAATGTGTTACGGATTTGACTGTGGATGGCTAGAGCTAGAGCCACAGCACATGAAGGCCCCAAAGAAAGCTGTTATGTAGGATAGAGTATGGCCCGAAAAGCGCCGCTTTTACTATACCCTCATGTAAGAGAAGTTGCCTAATGTATGTGCAGAAGAGAAGAATTAATTTTAACACATAAATTTATTTTCAAAAATGAGTGAAAAGAGAAACAAAGCACTAACAAATGGAATTGCCAAATGTTGACTGATCCAGCAGTGTTCGTGATGAGCAGAAGGCATCGCCAACAGCAACATTCCTAGGAAATGATATGATTCGTATATCACCAGTTGGAGATATTTGTAAGGTATTGGATCCCGTTCTGCCAGTTGTTCCAGCTGGAACATTTAGTGGTTGCTGTAGCTGTCCCGTAATTGGGTTGTAAGGATCACATCGAGCTTTAGCCAGTATGCACGAAGTAGTGTTGACATAAAAACCTACGCGCTGTGCTTCCACATTCAGATCGCGATTAATCAGCGTTTGTAAAATACACTGGTTGATAAGCATGTTTCCATTGATCCGTCTGATACATTGTACGAACTCGCAGTGTCCCGTGTAGCAATCTGCTGTAGGTGCACCGGTTGGTGACACGGTTACCGGGCGCAATCCGGTCACAATACCCTTAACAAGGAATGGTTGCAGATCAGTGACTTAAAGTTGAATGAAAACATTATCTTACTGCTAGGTTGGTTGCACAAACAGCATAGCTCGTATTGATGAGATACAGAGAAGCACACTGGCTGATCGCTGCCAATTGTGTTGGTCCGGCGGCAAGAGATCCCGCCCTGAAGAAGCATCCGTAACACGCGTCCCGCGTGGTGACCGTAGTGGTTTGCGTCGTATTGCACAGTAGGTTAAACAAGGAAAGCAACCGTTTGTCGTTTGCGGGACACAGAGGCCACGGGTTAACAAATTTAAACCCGAGGAGATGAACCGCCGCTAGACAGTGCACAACTAACAGTAATGTTGATAACCGCCACATTTCGAACGTCTTTACACCGAACCGTGTCAACTAAAACTACAATACATAACGTCATCCCAGGTCAATTCGATGGTCGACATGGCGCGTGGGATGAACGCCGATGTATTTAACAAATCGGCCAGGCGGAACTGACTGCAATTTGCTCACCTGCCACTCACTACCTAACACCGTTCAAAAAGTGTTTGTTATGATCGCTGTAGAGTGTGTAAAACATACAACACGACCGTAATTATAGAGAAAGTTCCGCTTTCACTACCTAGAACATGGAACATAGAAACATTCTCCGCTTTGTGTCAATGAATTACGCATATAGGGTTGAACAAAAAGTGAAAATGTCAAATGCTGCAACAAAAAGCAAAGCAAAGATATTACCGAAACGGTATCTCTTGGAAACAAAAAAGAGAATTGGCTTTTTTAATATAAACTATCAACAATCAAAACTATCTCATAAATTTATTTCTTTCCTTTAGGTGTTTTCTATAGTTTAGGTATAGAACTAGGCTGTAGTAATGGTGGTGGAGTATTATACTGCGGAATGAGTTTTATTTTACGTTACGTTTATGTTTGAGTACGGTATTATGATTCAGCATGTAAGCACCACTAACGGATAAGCTGTTTCCATCGGTTTACATCAATTTGTCGTGATGTGTTCGTTCGTGAGATTGAAGAGCATTGATCACGCGATCGTGTTTGCGTGAACATCAGTGAGAGAGCACGTGCTCAGGACATATCACTAGCTCAATTTTGCGAGATTAAGCTAAACGTGTTAAAAATTATGCAACAGTACTTCAGAAAAAAAACATACATATATTTGGTTTGTGTTCAATACTTTTGTGTGTAATTAGTGCAACCGCCCGTGAACAGACACAATACAACCATTAACCTGCATCTGAACCTGGGTTTTTTATATTGAAATCTTTAAAACCAAGTGACAAACTATGAAATAATAAACAATTTCCCTATCTTCACGAGAGCATAGTGCATACGCAGATCTTAAGTTTTCTGTTAAATTTTCTAAGTTGTTTGACAGTATTTGAACTTTAAACTACCAAATCAGAAGAAGATTGGGTAGAGTTTATGAGACCGTGGCTCAGAAATAGTTTCCTGGGTGACATCGTGCCTTGTTTTCGTCTGCACTTCAAGTTAAACTGGAGACAAAACGGAACTGCAGCTGAATAATGGTACATTACTTTACTGTTCTACTTGTGCTAATAAGTTTTTCATTTTCTTCATTTTATAAATGTCTCTTTCTTTTTTCTTTAATATTAGCTTAGGTAGGTAGCTTTTGATGTAATCTAAAATTCAGTAAACCACTTCGTTCAAAACACCTCTTAGACAGCAGAAGCTGGAATTCTTATAATGGAAAATTTATAAATCCCCTGTACTGCTAGCGAAACTTGATGCGCTGGGTCTCTTCAAGTCTTTGTTGCCTATTTAAGGCCTATTTACACTTCGTCCGGTGTTCCTCAGCGCAGTAACCTTGGACCTTTGTTGTTCCTGCTGTACATCAACGATGTGTGTTCCGTACTTCCAGCCAGTGGAGGATCAATCCCCTTGGAGGCCCAGGGCGGAATTTTTCAAGGGGGGCCCATAATTTTGCTACGGCATTATCGGTGTTAGGGAGATGTACTTCAAACATGATGTTAACGATAACGCCACTACTTGGATCGCCATTAGCTGGTACGAAATTCCTTACAAAACCAGCTGTTTTCAGATTGCCGATACCAGGAGAGCATCCACGGAAGAGGTAGCATCTAGTACAGCAATTTTGCTCGAAAACCGCCGAAAGGTATGCAATGTTTAAACACTAACTTTCCCGTTGGTCGAGAAAAATTTCTTCGAAAACTACCAGTTTCCGAATTTAAAGTACCAGGAGAGCATGCACGGAAGAGGTAGCTCCTGGTACTGCGCCGTAAGGTATGCAATGTTTATACACTAACTTTGCAACCAACTTGCAACGCAATGCGCCGTAAGGTATGCAATGTTTATACACTAACCTTGCAACCAACTTGCAATGCAAGTTTGGTGCAAGCAAGAAACTTGCAGCAAAATGGCGCCCAACTTCGTATTTGCATGCAACAAACTTGCATGCAAACTTGCATGCAAGTTCTTGCAAGCAAATTCTTGCAAGCAAACTTGTGTGCATTGTGGGTGTGTAAACATTGCATACCTTTCTGCGGTTTTCGACCAAAATTGCTGTACTAGGTGCTACCTCTTCCGTGGATGCTCTCCTGGTATTATACATTCGCAAACAGGTAGTTTTCGAAGAAATTTTTCTCGACCAACGGGAAAGTTAGTGTTTAAACATTGCATACCTTTCGGCGGTTTTCGAGCAAAATTGCTGCAAAATTTTGATATGATAATATGATTTTATTCATATTCTATGACAATGCTAGCTATTTCGTAGTACACTGACAGATTGTGTCGGTTATAACATCATTACCGGTAGCAATACGGCCTGGCTGTTCCTGAATAAAAAAAAATCATTACCGGCTTGCAAACTTGCAGAAATTGTGACAATCGTAATACTAAACACAATACTCCACCACAATACTGTTTCGAAACACGTAGGCTGGACATTTTCACGGTTCAATGGGGGAGAGAAAACAATACCATACCACGAGTAACGCAATGGCAATAGCTGGCGAATATTACGCAAGTGAAAACAAGCATGGTTTCTATTCTAGCATCTAACGGTAGGATCATTTACGAACAGATGAAAAAATCCCGTTCAAGAAATAGAATACATGAATAGGTTGAAGTAAAAGGGCATATAAGGGTTCACGGGGCGGCCAGATGGTGTATTGGTAGCGCAGTCGGTCTGTACAAGACAGGACCACGGAAAAATTTCAGTTGGACCACCAAACCTACGGGTCCTACGGGTAAATAAAGTAAAAATAAAAATAGAAATGGTAGGCTTAAACATCCTAAAGATGTCGTGCCGATAAAGAAGAAGGAGTTTGAATACACTGCATACTTCTCTCGCGTAGCGGTGTAACCGGGCCGATATAGCTAATCAAATAAAAAAAAATATCTAATCAAGGATATATAAAATCTAAGGATATTTTCGATCAATTTTCCACCTTTTTAATTAGATTTTGTGCAATAACTTAACTCTGCTGCTATATTTCCAAAAATCGCACAATCGGCACAAGTTGTTTGGGGCCCCCAACACGGCGAGGCCCTAGGCGACCGCCTACTCCGCCTACCGTTTGATCCGCCGCTGCTTCCAGCAGCCAGTTGTTGTCGATGACCAGACCTTGGAGCGGCATATATGTGTTAAGGATCGCACCAGACTGGGCTTCATTACTGGACTGCATTCAATTTGCTGCACCGTGCTGCACCGTTCAAACGTGCTGCACCTTCAACGACGTGGGTCCCGGAGTTGCAATTGCAGTATAATACTTTTGAGCCAGGTATTTCGGCTGATAATTCTGTAGCCGCGTTGCTGTCCAGTGTACGTCCCAATAATCTCAATGTATTCTCGTCCCATAGTGCTATTGCGTCTATATTTGTTATGTTCGTCAATTCGATGTCGAAGAGGCCTATCGACATTTTTCAATAAACAAAAATTAAACAATTTCAACAACAACAACAACAAAACAATTAAACAATTAAACTATGACCAAAACTTACGAAATCTGTTTAGCCCCATATGAGAGGAAAATTATGGGAAAATTTCTCTATAGTACAGGTTTGTTCTTTATGATTCATACTGTTTTCTTTTATGATTTTGATCAATGTTTCCTATTTCAATTTCAAGTTTTGAATTAAATGTATTCTCTATAGTACAGGTTTGTTCTTTATGATTCATACTGTTTTCTTTTATGATTTTGATCAATGTTTCCTATTTCAATTTCAAGTTTTGAATTAAATGTATTCTTTTTAGAAATAATTCGTGAATGCGTGAATTGTGACACTAATATGCAACACATAGCAAAATTAGAAACCAACACTTGCATACAAACTAATGATGATGTCGTTGATGTTCTTAAATTGATATGAAACTCCGTCGCAGTTCACGTAAGCTAATGGAGTTCAATTGACTTTGAGGAACCATCGAAAAGCCAACAACATTCATTAACAAGCCGGGAAGTTGCCATGAGCATTGTCGATGTGTTAACCACCTTGTTATAGTACTAACCAAAGTTCCTTCAAGCGTTACTTTATTGAAAAGTCATAAAGATCCATCCAAACAAATGATATTTGTTTCATGTTGGTAATGAATAACTTTTACATCAAACCTTTGCCAATGAATTGAAGCTAGTAGAGTTAGTATATGGGAGCACAACTCTACAGTTCCTAGTGTATTGATTTTCAGATTAAAAAATCGTTCTGCTTGATTAAAAAATAGCAGAATCTTGCAAAAAAACAAAAATATTTGTTAATTGTTCCACACTCTGTTGCAAATTACAATTTCTCATGTTGTAGTTTAGTAAATATAAATAAGATGCGCTATAACTATACAGTCCAGTTTCGTTATTGAACGATATTTTGTAACATTTCAACAAGATACTCAATGGTTGAATAAACAGCAACCATGCGTCTCCATTTGAAGTTCATACCACTGTCAACAAATCACCAACAGCTGCTGTCCTCCGCCAGCAGTTCTAATGGTTCTAATGTGAGTAAGTAACAAGAATTAACTTTCTGTAATCTGTACCATTAAGAACTACGTCCTTTGACGTCATCGATGTGAAAAGCTCGCCCACTAAAGCTTGTTTTATTCTGTTCTTTCGGTGGCGCTCAATATCTCCGAGCAGAGCGTCAAATCGATTGCATTTATATACGTTTCAGTTCGTTGTTTATTTGCTTATTTGTTCTTAACTCTCTTTCTTTCTCTCTCTCTCTCTCACACTCTCTCTCTCTCTCTCTCACACACTCTCTCGCTGTCTCTGGTTGGGCTCGATTAGGTCACACAAAGTTTTGGCTTGTCATGGAAGCCATTCTCAACCGGCATAAGCACTGTTTCCGTTTCCATGAATTTTAGTTCCGGTTGCAGTGGGTGGGTTTTTATTGTGGTGATGTTGATATAATAAACAAGGCTACAAACACGAATTAATCGTTGAAATGTTTATCATGTATTGTTGTACAGGTTAAGCTAAATGGCACTAATATTAGTAGTTACGGGAGTCCAGTCACTGGAGTTCTCACATTTAGCAGCGTTATATAACGCCATTTTATAGGCCAACGTCATTTCCGAGAGAATGCTTGCTTGTAAAATATTTTTTTCATTAAAAAATGGCTGCACAGTTGATTTTTTTTTAGTTCACTTCGTTTCACGTGTCACGCTAATATATTCATGTGTATTTACGTCACCCAAAAGTGAAGATTACGGAGTGCACTTCTGTCTGCAACCATAGCAAGCGTTGCTTTCCCTTCCAGTTGCTGACGCTCTTATTGTTCTGGGGTCTCTTTACTAACGTCGCTCTTTTCTCGTTCTCGTTCGAAAATGTGTTTATCCATTCGATTGTGCTGTGCGTTAGTGTTTGTAAGTGTGGGTGCACACGAACCATTTCATTCATACGAATCACATACAGTAACAAACCGGATTTGTGCCAGCGGGAACAGGAAACAGTGGGTACCGTTGGAGAAGCTTGCCCAGCGCTGGTGGCCTTTGAACCTGGTGGGCTGTCCAATAAAAAGGACTCGAACACTAGTACGCACACAGATACAGTTTCCCATCGTCCTCTCATCGAGCAGGCAGTCGACGCTCAGTTCAAGGTGCTTTTAAGGAGAGCAGAGAATATGCGTACACTTTTCCATGTGTATTCTCGGTGCACCAACACGGTTATCGCACGGTAGAAAGAGTGCTTGACCGGAGTACATTTTCTGATGCTAACCGGATCGGATCGTCGCGTTCGTGGTCGTCCGTGCTAGCTAGGCGCCCTATAGACCTCGGGGAACAGGCAACACATCCTGGTGCATCTCGGTGGTGAGCACATGTGCGGGCTACGCTTCAGAACAAGAAATTCTCCGTCTCAGAAGACATCCCTGCGGTGGGGCGACAGCTGTCCGTGCCGTCGGCAGTAAAACAAAAGCGCAAAAAGTCGCTACTCCAGCCAGAGTTCCCTGTTCGCAAAGCTGCTTTTGCTAGCCCCGAACCTCCTGGGTGGGGGGGACGACAACTATCTGCAGCAAATCGAGCAAATCAGCACACAGACACACATCCACGCCCAAACACTGAGTTTCACGCACATTCATCGAACCCCTAAAACTTAAGCTTGTTCTCCGCACCAGTAGCAGCAGACCAGCAAAGCAGTACTTTCACCGTCGAAGGGAAGGCAAGAAACAATCGAAATTGTGCGTGCGCGTGTGAGTGTTCAATAGGCGAGGAATTTTCTGTGGTGACCGAAGGACTTTCCAAGTCCTAACTCCAGCACAAACAAGTTAGTAATCTGGTGCACAAATTCTCGATACTGTAGAACTCCACATTTTATAGCGATTTTCTCAGTACCCCAACTGGCACAGACAAAAGCGACATTAGTGATCCAAGATGTTCCCTAACTAGAAGCTAAACGGTGACCCGTTAATTACGGGCACAAATACAAAGTCGCAGTGTACTCGAAATATCCGCAAAGGAGTCGCGATAGAATCGTTTCGTGTGGAATTTGTTTTCTTGTTGTGCCTTTCTCAAGGCGACCGTTTTGTGTAACATCGTGAAAAGTGATCAGATTAAGGAAGAAAAGCAAAGGTCCTGTGTGCTATTGATAAGCGTGTGTGTGTATGTGTGTGTGTGTGTGTTCCATACGCGTAATCATCTGCTGCTGCGCTTCTTTCTTTGCACCTCTAATAATTCGCGCTTTCTTGCCAGCGTCTTCAAGGTGCTATCTGGCAGCATCCTTTTCGTTAAAAGTACGTCTTTATCACGGACAGGAAAGGCAAGACAACAACAAGAACTGGCGGGTAAGCTTACGCAAAAAAGGGTTTTTTGCTGCGTGTGCATGTGTGTGTATGTGTGAAGGTTGCGTTACATAACGCTTACTTTACATTCCTTTGCTCAGGTCTCACTCTCACTGTTGATTCATTGGCTCATCTCACTAGGTGCTTTTCACCGCTCATCGTATCCGGTCGTACAGACCCTTAGAGCGATCAGATTTCTTGGGGTTCGTGGTAGCGGTACAGTTGTTATTTCAGATTTAACTTTATAATATTTGGTTAATCATATATTTTGGCGCGTAAATTTTAAACTATAGATTTTTTAATGAATTCAAAGTTATAAGAGAGCTTGCTTCAGAGCACATGTTAGAACTGGCCAATTAAGTGAACTGAGCAATCACTTAGTAGGCATTACACTTAAATTATTTATATTATGTCGTTAAGCCTGTCGTTAAGGAGGACATTATTATATTATAGATTCTACAATAAGTTTACATTAACATTTAAACATTTCATCATTTTACTAACGAACTTAACGAACAAATTGTTCATAGAGCAAGCTTCTATAAGCAAGATTAATGAGGATTGATTCGAAAGTTATGATTTTAAATTGTTTCTATTACATTTCCCCCCGTACGCAGCAAATTAGCAAACTATTTGTGATTTAAGTACTGCTTTCAGCAAGGATATGAATATGCAACGTTCTGAATTACCACCACAAAAAAATGCAATTAAGCACAAACAAAGTAGTATTTGCACTGCCTAAATAGGTTTTCGTGAAAAAAAACGATCCGCTGGGTCCTATGTGCCGAAAAAGGCAAAGCCATCCATGTGTGTTCGTTTTATCGATTGTGTGCATTCGGCATGTGCGCTCGTACTGATTCTTGTCCGTGCCCAAGGTACAAATACCGGCTCAACCGAAATAGCTTTTACTATCCGTTTACCTATCGCTGACTTTCTTTCATTCTTACATCCCTCTTTGTCACACATCTATACTACTACAGCATGCACATGTATACAGCAGTGATGTAGTGTGTCGATGGTATAGTTTCATTTTCACTGACCGCCCTCACGAATTCCGAACTCGGCACCCACACAATGAAACAGAGTACCGAATACTTCAGGGGGAGCAAATACTTCGTACTTTATTCAGCTCGCACCTTCATCATATGGTGCCCGAAGTTTCTCTTAAAACTTACTCGGCTTGCGTCCCAAATGTACCACGAAAGCTTGAGAACCAAGGGAGCGATTGAGAGCTTTCGGTAATGTTATCGTTGCTTCATCAGCTCATCTGCTCTTCGCATTTTTCCCACCGTACCAATACCCTCTCAGTTGTCGTTTTGAGTTCGTTTCATTATTGTCTTAAGCCTGCACCGTGAGAGGATGTTAATGTTTGTTGTTTGTATATACCACCTCTTGCTCAATAGTATCCGCTTTCCACGCGACCATTCTATCGGCCGCTATTCCGCCATTTTGCGGACCAATACGGTGACACGTTCCAACCGCGCCGTCCATGGTTTTGTTATAAATAGTGGCTAATAAAATTTAATTATGGGTGGACCGCGTTTTTTTCCTTACGCATCAAAATAAGCCCAAATAAAGCAATTAGGTGGGTTAAAATCGACACGGATTGTTCTGATGTTTGCTTTTTATGTTTGCGGTGGTGTATCGCTCTAATGTGTGTGATGTTGATGTTATGTTGATAATTTCCTGCATGAACATAGTTCGACGGTTTGTTAAAGTAACAATTCAATGGAGACGCCTGGTATAGAGGGAGATTTTTTAAATTCGTATTTCAACGGTTGTGTGAACTTAGGCCATAGAACAATTATGTTTTAGACTAGGTGCACTATTATGTTTTAGGTGTTGCAGTATATCATGTGTTTGAAAAAACTGTGAAATCACACACTTGTACCGTTGAGATAAGACATAATTCCGACTGATTAGTAACACTAGACTTCCCGGACCAGTCATTGTGAATGCGACGGTTCTTTTTATCAAACGAATTTTTGAGGTTAAACAATTTGGCCCAGTTCTACCATTACATTACGTTAATGTTTCTAGTGCCACAATCTACTAGGTCATTGCCTGCCATTCCTGGCTTTCTTGACGTATATTACCACGTAGTCGGATAGTCAGTCCTGGCTACGGGCAAACGGTCCAGATGGGATTTTTCCTCGGTTTTGTCGTGGACAGCTGACCCCAAATTCACCACCGCGACGCCATATTGATTCAATACAATGGTTATATCCATTATTTGCTTTTGTTTTGACGTACGTTGCAGCGCAAATATTAGAATTCACTGAACACAAAATCCTGCACGTTATCAAGAAAATCTACATTATGACTTGATTTACGAAAAAAAATACCTTCCCTGACTAGGTTTGGGCAATTTTGCCAATTGGAAAAACTGAAAACTCGAAGCATATGAGTGTAATATAACAGACAATTTGAATAACAAATTAACAGACAAAATATTATAACAAATAAGTGATTGACAGGCAGATCCCTGCAGCCAATAGGGGGAAAATTTATACACCTGAAATTTTTCATGAAAATTTATTTTCGGAAAGCGGTGTATTACTATTCACCATATACATCATCACTGTTGAATTTTAATGGTGTTAAATTATTTCGCCATGTCTTTTAAAGTAAATTTTGTTGAATATGACTATACTGAATATACTTATATCTTTTAAGTAGAAGTACTTATAGTATGGAGCGGTCTGGTGGTGTATTTGTTGGCGGCCCCCAATCCCATCTGTAACAATCCCCCGTACGGAGGATTGACTATCCGTGTCAAGTCAAAGAAAGCCAAAAATGGCAAGCCTAGACCTCTTGAGGTTGTTATGCCGGCAAGGAGAAGTAGAAGTTGTGTTTATTGTGTTAACATAACTATTATGTGCTATAAAAGCACGATCTTTTTTTACAGATTATAAAGGATTAGATAAGGATACTCTCTGCATTGTAATAATGTTTACTAGGCTAGGTGTTTGTTACGAAGATATATCAGAGCAATTTGTGTTTTGAAATTCATATTTAAATAGAAATATTATAGCAAAACCTCAGTTATATTTCTTTGACATTCTTGAATACTTTTAATAAAACATTTCTTCAGTACTATGTAATAATGTGATTCTTCTAACATTTGCACTGAAATGAATGAAACATTTGCACTGAAATACAGTTTATTTTCATCAATCTTTCCCTTGCCGTTTCAACGTTAAGGCTCATTAGTAATTGAAAAAGCAATCAGAACTGCAGCGGCAAGTGACAATCACAAGCAGTGAATAATTCAACTCGATCTGATAAGATTGCAGCGGATTTATAGCGAGTTTCCTGCTCGTTCTCATCGCGTAGAATACTCCGCACGCCGCTCATATTTCAGATCAAATCAATCACTTACCGTAACGAACGGTAACGGTAAGCCTAACGAAATAAGAGATAAACCGAGCAGCACATCAGTGATAAATAAACTGTTAAAGTTTGCACTGGCTTTGGATATAATACACCAAAAACCATCTACTCGATTGAACAGTTCACCGCAGAAACCAACGCTTCATGATGGAAAAATTCAATTTACCACACCGTCCGTCTTAAGAACGTGTTCCCTAAATTTCTTTCCACACCTCGAAATACGCGACTATCGTACTCGAATGAAGTCATTAAAATTGAATAATCTTCGATTACGGCACGTGAAATCCTGTCACTCACAACCGACATTTTCGCGTTTGTTTCAATCCGGTTGTGTAGATAGTGTAGAGCAGTGAAAGAATCGCTTCCACTCGACTAGACCGCCTGCGTTAGGGAACTGAAAGCTTGAGGACGCAGACGGTTAACAAGGGGAGTTGATGACTAAATTGCTACCGTCGAACAATGCGCGATGCAAGCACTTTTTTATACAACAATCAGCAGGGAAACCAGCGGCAAAGACAGAATGAACACTGCGGGGGAAAATGTTGTGTTGCTCATTACCCTGTTTGGTGAATCTACTCATTTAAATTTCAAATTGTTATTATACGGAACCGGTCGTGGTGAATACAAATAGAAGCACGGCGTTGGTGTGTGCTGGTTGCCGTTTTGGTAGCTTAATTCTCTTGTTTGTACAGATTTTATGCATCTAGTTTATGAAAAGTTCCACTTGTCGATCTGAAAATGGATATATGGTTTAATGGATATTATGTTCCACCTATCTAGCGCCAGCAACATTGTAAATATACACCACTTTCCCGCACACCATTTGCAACTTCATTGAATGGTTTCTTGATTCCAGCATCGTCCTTCAAACGTCCTTGCTTTGTATCGTGACGATAGCTTAAAGACTAACTGATTCTGAATCTGTTTTTGATGATTGTGGTGAATTGTGGTGGGATTGTTGATCATTCTTCAATTCATTAAAAATTATCCGTCGTACAGCTATTAAAATAATAAACTCTACATTCTGGCACCAATTCAAACCAGCAGCGTATGTGTGCTGTAGCAACATGTTCAATTCAACATTCAAAGAGCCATTATACATTTGGCAGGACTTCAACTCTTTCCCGTGATTGAATTATATCGTTCAACACTTGACATTATCGCTTGAATACTTTCGAAGTCGGAGAGTATCTTCAAACATTGCCATATCTAGCTTTCAGATTCAAACAAGATTTATTAAAGCTACATAATTAGCACATGCATGCTTGCAAACAGTATAAGTATGCTTAATCGACAGAGGTAACCGTAAATTTCACTGCATGATAGAAATAAACTTCAATTTGTTGTACTTTTTCTTCATTCCCTGACTACCAACGCGTCTACGAAACGCCCAAACCATCATTACCATAAAATACAATCGAGCCAGATTCTTCGGTGGCACCGAATGGCACCGTGAGCAAACTATTTTATTATGCTTTATTGAAAACCGTGTGCCCTAAAGGGAACTATTTAAGTAGTTGTAGCGATTGTGCCCCCAGTAGCGTCGAAACGCAGGAGGGTGTTGTCCTGAAGGGAACTGATGATGATAAAACATGCTTGCAAAGTTGTACGGTAAATCATGATCGGTGTATTCGCCGCTGTGCCAGAGCGTCCTTCTTAGCGCGTACTTTTATGAAAACCGTGTCCACTGGTTTCGCGGGCGAACGGCAAGCGACTGTAAACGCTGCACTCGTGCGAAGCGAGAAAAGTGGTCAGACCTTGACGAACAGCGATGACGTTCGGTAAAGCTTTATGGGAGAACGTTCTAAATCAATAAGCTCCAGATTGCAGCAAACTGTAAGCCACTCACAAGCGGATAAAGCCTGAACTTTCTCTATGGTATTTACGTTAAGATATACGTGACAAGGTTGCTCCAATTGGAATTAGCACAGAAGGACCAATTAGCATGAATATGAGGGATGAGGGTGCGAAGTATATTGGATGTTACGAAAAACTGAGATTGAAATTAAGTATTTCCCTCTTAAACAGGGTTTCTTTTCATTTTTACCTAATTTTATAAGCATGTTTCCCGTTTAATGCTTCATCAAGTAACGGCATAAAGCAAAAACTTGTGAGAAGACAATGATATTAATAAATAATTAACTGATATTGATTGATGCAACCAGTCGTTTCGGATAAACGCCTTTTTTTACATAGCTTATCTTTACGACTTTGTTGTACAGTATTTTCCCGAGTTGCGCAAATTTGAGATACACGAATTTTTGAATTTGAATTTGAATTTTTGACAGTTCGTGTAATTTTGTGTGTGGAATTGGATTTTTTTATATGCGAAATTTGAAATTTTACCAAAAAAAAACGTTGCATTTTAATTGATTGTAAATCACTTTCAGTAAAATTTTACTCTAATTGTTGAAATAATCGTAAAAATATCAAATATCAAATAAACGATACTATAAAGTGAATTCAACTTACGCGAATATTCGAACCCCGCGAAATCGCGTAATTCGGGAAATGATTGTATTTGGTTCGTACTTGCTGTTGTGGGCTCAGGTGGGCTGATAATTCTTCTGGGCTTCTGGTGGGCTTCTGCACTTCACTCCAAAGTCCAATAAACAGTCATCCGAGTGGACTGGACGCGATGAACCTGCTCCAAAGCGGGGAAAACGCAACAATCAGTTGGCAAGGATATGGCGTCAGGGTTTTGGGATTCGCAAGGAATAATCTTCATCGACTATCTTGAGAAAGGAAAGACCGTTATCAGCGACTACTATATCAAGTTATTGGAGCGTTTGAAGGACGAAATCGCCAAAAAACGGCCACATTTGAGAAAAAAAAAATCATGAAGACAACGTACCGTGCCACAAATCAGTGAAAACAATGGCAAAAATTCATGAATTAGGCCACGAAATGCTCGCCACCCACCGTATTTCGTAGATCTGGCTCCCAGTGATTAACTCCATTTCTCAGATCCCAAAAAGATGTCCTCTGAGAACAAATTTTCGTCGGATAAAGAGGTGTTTGCCGAAACTGAGGCCTTTTTTGAGGCAAAGGACAAATACTACTAATATCGGTATCGGGTATCGAACAATTGAAAGATCGCTATAATCGGTGTAACACCCTTGAAGGGATGTATGTTGAATAAAAAAAATAATTTGGCAAAAAAAAAGAGTTTTACTGTTATAGGCCATACAATTATCAGCCCACCTGTTATGTTTTGATTCGATTAAATTGTTGTTTTAATTGAAGAAAATTGTTTTCTGTAATAATTACAATTTAAAAAGATTATGTGTTTTTCCTCACTTCAACAATAATACAATCGTACCTATATTAGATATGCGCTCGTGCTCGGAGCTCGTAGTGCTCGTAACTGACGTCTGTTCTTTACTACTTTCATTTCAGGTTTTTCTTGCCACTGGAACCAACAAGACAACGACCTAAGACTGTGCGATATAAATAAATAAACCCACCGCTGGAAACTAAAGCCGGCACACGACTCCGGAAACCAAACATACACACATAATAAAACGCAATGTTACGCCAACGTCAAGGTGTGCAACTGGAAGCGTGAAAAACCGTTGACCGAAAGCTGTAACGGCCGGACGAACTTTCACCAGTGTCAAGGACGTTCGCCCACGGCTTGTGCAATCTGGTACATTTACGTGTTTGCGTCGAGGAACTTCGGACCGGTACCAATATCACGTTCGTGATTAAGTTGACATACGGAGTCTTAATCGGTCTCTGCTGGATTGATATCGCGGGGAAAATACTGGTCGCTTTGCTAACGCATCTCGCAAACAGTCAGGATGATTAATATCGCCGGCGTTGTCAGCATCGTTCTTTTCTACATCTTGATCCTTGCGGTCGGGATATGGGCGGGCAGGAAAAAGGAGTCCGGAAATGATTCGGAGGAAGAAGTTATGTTAGCCGGACGTTCGATCGGCCTGTTTGTCGGCATTTTCACCATGACCGGTAAGTAGCGTAGGAAGCAGATCGGCCGAAGCCGAATTTCATATTCTTACCCTCATCATGGCTTTGCACGAACGAGCGGATGTTGCTGTTCATCTGTGCTGTAATAAGTGCCACACAATAAATCACTTTCACTGGATAAATGTGGATGCTGGCCAGGCAAAAAAGTTTCCATGTGTATTGTTGGGTAGTATTTTGTTGCTTGCAAACTAATACACTTTGTATTAGTATGAACAATTTTTGTTTTCTTTGTGAAGAGTAAATATATGTGTTTTTTTTTTCGAATATATTTATGGAAGTACTCTAATGAATATTTAAATTAACGTTAAAGACTAGAGGTACTAGAGACGAATATCACTACTCTTTTAAAAGAGTGGTTCACTATTAGCCACTCTTTTAAAAGATTTGAATCTCGAATCAATTACTTCCATTCGTTGATGTCCATTGTATCAATCTCACGATACAATTACTCGTCGTTATCTCCCGTTGCATAAAAATTACTAAGCTATCAACCTAACCCAACCTTTCAAGCAAGAAATTACGCAAGAAACTTTACAATTCTTTACAAAATTCAATCCAGGGGCGGCTCGATGGCATGATGGTAGCGGTGCCAGTCTTCACACGAACGGCCCGGACCAAAATCCCATCCTATCCGACTATCCGGCTACGTGATAAAATAAGTCGATACGGCCAGGCCGTACTAACAAAACAAAAAAAATCAATCCTACTACTCCATTGCAAATTCTTTACGGAAATTTTATCTTACTACTGGCCTGTCCGTATCGACTTATTTTATCACGTAGCCGGATAGGTAGTCCTTGCTCCTGGGGATTGGTCCTAATGGGATTTTGGTTCGGTCCGTTCGCATGAGGACCGTCTACGCTACCATCGTACCACTGGGCCGCCCCAATATTTGTATTTTATTCAGCTGCAAGTTATTAAAAGATTTTGGAATTATTACAGTCAGTTGGAGCGCTTTATTTGGGGAAAATCCTGTGTACAAACAGTTTTTTTAATATTTCACAAATCAAAAAGAATTGTTTGTAGAGAAAATAAGGATTTCATTCACTCACTCCATAAAAGGACTTCTCATATTATAGAACCAACCCTTTTTTACACATCTCTAGAAGATACTTAATTGAGGTCAATACAAAATGTATCTACATCCATGAGCAAGGCCGGTGATGTAACTGGTAGCAGTGCCAATCTTACACACGACAGGACATGTACAAAAATCCATTAAAATCATTCAAAATTGGCCCCGTAGCCAGGGATATCCGACTATCCGACTACGTAGTAAATATTAACTACACGGCAAAAAAGATATGAAATAAAAGTTGTAAAACCGAAGTGAAGGAAAAACACACTGAATTTTAGTTTCAAGTTAGTATTACACCTTTTTTCCTTGAATAAGATATAGATAAGATAAGATAAACATACAGGGTACAACATTATGTAAAATCAAATCTCTTCACTGTCACAACATCTATGCCACCCTCTATAAAGGGTCAATGTCCTTAATAATGTGCTTAACCTGATTAAATGAACGTTTTTTATTATATGTTTCTTTGATTTGTCTATGTGTACGTATCCAAAATTCTTCAGCTACATGGGTCGGAGGTGGTTACATTAACGGAACAGCGGAAGCAATCTACACATCCGGGCTAGTCTGGTGTCAGGCTCCGTTCGGTTATGCGCTCAGCTTAGTATTCGGTAGGTCGCAAATCCGATTGCCTGTGTAAAACTTGCTTATGGCAGTGCATTTGTCATAACGTTTCGTTGCAGGTGGCATCTTCTTCGCGAACCCAATGCGAAAGCAAGGATACATCACGATGCTGGATCCGCTGCAGGATAGCTTCGGCGAACGGATGGGAGGTTTGCTCTTTCTGCCCGCACTCTGCGGAGAAGTGTTCTGGGCGGCAGGTATCTTGGCCGCTCTTGGCGCCACCCTGTCGGTCATCATCGACATGGAGCAGGAAACTTCGGTTATCCTGTCGGCGTGCATCGCCGTCTTCTACACCCTGTTCGGAGGGTTGTACTCCGTGGCGTACACGGACGTGATACAGCTGTTCTGTATCTTCATCGGGCTGTGGATGTGCATCCCGTTTGCGTGGGCCAACGATCACGTCAAGAGTCTGTCGTCGATGGACGTTGACTGGATCGGTGAGATCGGCGAGGGCTACACCTGGTTCTATCTGGACTACGGCCTGTTGCTAATATTTGGCGGTATTCCCTGGCAGGTACGGTCGATGTGCTGCTAGCATCCGAAATAATACCGCTAATGTTTATGCTCTTCGTCCTCTTGCAGGTATACTTCCAGCGTGTTCTTTCCAGCAAAACAGCTGGACGGGCTCAAATCCTATCGTACGTAGCAGCATTCGGTTGCATTCTGATGGCCATTCCACCCGTACTCATCGGTGCCATCGCAAAGGCAACACGTAAGCGATGCGCTCGAACTAATGCCGGCTGCTGTTGTGGAAATAATTTTGTTGTTGTATGAACATTCCACAGCCTGGAACGAGACGGACTACAAGGGCCCGTGGCCACTAACGACCCAGGAAACGAGCATGATTCTGCCGATGGTGCTGCAGTATCTGACGCCAGACTTTGTGTCCTTCTTCGGGCTCGGGGCCGTCTCAGCCGCCGTTATGTCTTCGGCCGACTCATCGGTGCTGTCTGCTTCCTCAATGTTTGCCCGCAACGTTTATCGGCTGATCTTCCGGCAGCGTGCCTCCGAGATGGAAATTATCTGGGTCATGCGTGTGTCAATTCTGGTCGTCGGTGTACTGTCCACCATTATGGCCCTAACCATACCCTCGATTTATGGGCTCTGGTAAGTGTGTCAGATCCATTTCTATTCTTGCTAAGCTTTGATACTCGGTTATTGAACAAGAGACAAACGACAATGGTACGTAATGGTTCGCTCGTGCTACAAATCTGCGAACAGAAACTGTACCATTCTTACAATGTAAGTGATACGTGACCTTCTCGTGAAATTGCTATGATAGTGCCACTTACCGGTGGATCACCCAGACAAGAGTTCTTTGGATTCAAATTTTCCTTTATATTTCCATCACAACACACATTCTGGTGCATCGATTCTTGTGGAATACTAATGGAAAACAAAATCGGTCGATTTCCCAAGCACTACTTAACACACTACCCAGTTAGGTGGAGGACCATTCTTTCGTAACACTCGCCACCGGGTGTTATACACTCACGTTGAAGCATTTATAAAGCGCCAATGGCTGGCAGGGCCCGGTTGTCTTTTTCCTTACAATAGCCTTACCCGACGTCGAGTATAAATCGTCTTTCTGGGGAGAAAGTATGGATTGAACCATTTATCAAAATTATCCTTTTCCTTCTCGTTTCATACGGGCCTTCTTGGTGCGCAGGTCAATGTGTTCCGACTTGGTGTACTGTATTCTCTTCCCGCAGGTGAGTTGAACAACACGGCAAAAATCCAAGGAAAAATAAATCAAACATTGTGCTCGGGTTGTAACATTAAGTGAACGTTATCGGTCAGTTTTATGCTGAAGTTTATTTCCAGTTTTTTGCGCAGACCATATAATTACAAACAACCCTCTTTTACTCTAGGGTTTTCATATTGCATATATTGAATATATTTAGTGAATAATTTTACAAGTAATTAGCATGATTTAGCAAGTAACATTCCAATAAGGTGTCATCCTAGTTGAGGTTTTTTTTAAGATATAATTACCGTCCCAAGATCTTTCTTATTGATGAAAGTCCAGAGCGACTATTAACTGCTCGAAATATTGTTTTTTTTTTTAAACAAATATATAAAGTTTTGTCTAAACCCGTCTTATGAGTATTGGCCATATTATTCGCTATACGAGAACGGACTAAATCTGTCCATCAGTCCGTATTCAGAGGATTATCTTTTTCTATTTTTCCTCTAATCTTTTAAGAGTTTTATTGCCAAATAACCGGTCTAGAGTGAAAGAGTTGATACAGATATCAAAAAGTTAATCTTGAAATTGCACTCTAATAAATAAATTAAGACTTTTTGCAAACAGTCTAGTTTGTTAACATTATTTCGACTATTTCGAATTGTTTCATCATTATTTCTAATCATCAATGATCAATTGTTCATTTTATATTTGTCAAGTTTTACAACCCTTCGCATTTTTATTTCTGATTGTATATTAAATTTACAGCTAATTAAACTGTCACCTTTCTTTTTCTCATTCTTTTAGCTTCTGATGGTGGTACATTTCAAGCATCATTGCAATACGTACGGCAGTTTGGCAGCGTACATAATCGCGTTCCTGGTGCGTCTGTCAGGGGGTGAATCCATGCTGGGTTTACCCGCTCTGATCCACTATCCGGGCTACAATGAAGAAACCAGCACCCAGATGTTCCCCTTCCGAACAATGGCCATGATCATGAGCCTGATCACGCTGGTGGGCGTATCCTGGTGGACAAAGTGAGTATCTTGATTTCCTCTCAGCAACAGCTTGCTGATTTTATCTGCTTGCTTTATCTCCTGGATTCTAGGTGGGTATTCGAAACTGGACGATGGGCACCACACTACGACTATTTCCGTTGCGTAGTGAATATACCGGAAGAATTGCACCGTGTTGGAGAGCCGTCGGATTCGGGCGAGCAGGTAACTCTGTTTGACGATTTGTTTGCCTTTAACACACCAAACATCATGTCCCTTCTTCTGTGGTAGCTCTCGGTGATGGCTGGTGGTATGACGCGCATGTACGGTGCGGCTACAATGGTCGGTAAGGATGAGCGCAACGGACGAATAAATCCGGCCCTCGAGCCGGACGACGATCTGCCGGTGGTTGAGGCGCAGCGACAGATGCAACAATCCGCAGGCGGAGAAAGCGGTGTCGCAGCACCCGGCACTGGACCGGCTCAGGCCCATACGGCCTTTTGAAACGCACCCACCGGTACCGGCGTTCGGTTTGACTGAACGGAGCCGGTTGGCAGCCGTCGGGGAGGCCGAACCAAAGCCGAACGAAATCGACTTTATTAGCGTGCAGTATTTGGAGCATGTTCTCCACCCCAGGTGTGAAAACGGTATAAAGTGACGAATTATCAGCAAAAATACATATCAAGAATGCACGTGGGACAGGACGTAGTATTAAAATATATAAAGTAAGTGGAATGAAAAGTGAAAAGAATAATTAAGACCTTAGCCACTAGAATGGAAGAGCATAAAAGAGCAATGCAAAACAAAACGACACGCAAACGCAAAAGTTAAAGACAAGAACAAGTAACGAATACATATCAAATCAAATCAATAGAATACAATGGAGAGAAAAATAGGCAAGCAGAGAAAAAAAAACCCTAGGATGCATGTTCATCAAGCAACAAATACATATCAAGTATGGTAGGGGAGAAACAAAACGATAGGTATATTATACATATGTTAACGAAACAAAACTAGTAATGACTATACTTACCTATAACTGTTAGTTGGTTTAACGCCATAATCCTAAGGGCGGTGGCAAAGCAGGCGGTAAGGCGACAGTTGTGGTTGATGCGTAGCAAATTTTAATGACATGTTAGCAATGGAAAGGTTCGAGCGGAGGCTTGAAATAATATTCTTTCACTCATTTGTTGGATTTCCATTTTATGTTGCTCCGTCTGTGAATATTGTACGATTAGATAGGAATGTTGGAAGTCACGAATGTGAGGTACATAAGGAATGTTGTTGGGCATTTGGTTGATAAACAGCGAATGGTTTTATTAAAATTGGTTTGTTTTGTTTAGCGTCATCCTACACGGAGGAATAGCTTTAAAATTCCGCGATCACAATGGTTCACAATGGAGTAAAGCAAAAACAAAGTCACAAACTCAAAGGTGCTAGAGACAGAAGATGGGAGAAGACAGGAGTGGATGAGTTGTCGAGCAGATGTCGATATGCCATTATTATTGTTTGGTGTTTGTAAGTTAGTAATTTTTCGTTAGTAATTTTAACGCAATTCTTGTTGGAGTGTTGTTGCAGAGTTTAGTCCCAAGAGAAAGGCAGCGAACGTGAGGCAACGGTGAGGTGAGCGGAGTAATGAGAGAAACAAACCTATAGAACTGATAATTAAGTCCCGGGCAGGTGAGCGGTACGAACATATCATTACAAGTATAAACAACTGCAAACGTAAGTTGCATTTCACTGGGACATATCGATGGGATATTACTAGGGAAGGATATATATATATATATACATCTATACATATACATATAAATATATACATACAAGTCTGCTGCAAGAAAAAGGAAAACCCATACCGTAGATGTCGAAGGCATAGCTGTATAATAAAACACACACAAAACCATGCACAGCTAAACACAAAAAATGAAACGACTCGACCATACTATCGGTAGTAAAGCGTTTTAAACGAAACGAAGGAGTTGCTTCTGAGCAAGCCGTGTAGAATTTCCTAGGACACTAAAATGGCAAAACAACTAAAATAGCAGGAGAAGTGTAGATTATACTACGTAAAACTGTGAGAAACTATGGCGAAATGAAGCAACGGGCGAATCGAAATACTCATACATATCAATCGTGACCTTCCAGCGCTTAAATCTCCAACCCGTTTACGATATTTCGATACACGTTCGATCTTCATCACGGTTAGGATGCAGCTTCGGTTCTCGTTTAGGTGCAGAGTAACACTGTTGTGAACGGAGATTAAACTACGCGGTGAAAATGTTTTATCAAACTAGAACACGCGAAAGACAACACTTTCACTATCCACAAAGAGCTGTACCATACAACTGAATTGTTCTATAGACGTGCCTCCCCCCTTGGTGGAATTTTGATAGGGCAATTGCCCCCAATTTGTGAGTGTCTGTGAGTGCATTGCGTTGGACGGTATACTCCTGCCGTAAAACCAGTGTTCCGATCGGTGTGTTGTGTTTCGAGGTTGTATAAAAATCCGATCATATCGTCATCGAAGCGTCTGCTGCCGCTAGGAATCCGAAGCGCCCGAATAACCCACAACCGTGTCGCACCACCATTGCGGTACGGTATTTTCTGTTTTTTTATTTGAGTTTAGCTTTTAGCTACACACAATGCATTCACACACTGTTACACCCTGTAATCTATAACGAGCTGTGGCCATATCTCATTAATGTACCTCTCTTTTCGTAAGTGTTATATGCATGTTGTTCACCGTACGTCAATCGCGTGACGATCGAGAATGTTGTTGTTCGCTTACGATCTGTTCGCCACTGATCTACTTACTTTATCCCGAAACAAATCGTGTCCGTGCACCGCCCGATCAATCTGTTTGCAAAATTTACTGCTGGGAACCTTTTGGGGACAAACTTCCACTGAAAGGTCCGCACTTGACTTGTTAGATTGTTGAACAGCAAACGAAACTCTAGTGAAATATCAAACCAAAACGTTACAAAAATTGTTCTTAGCTGTGCTACTATTTAAAATTGAACATACACATTTGATTGCACTCCGCGGGTGCGTAACGTTGCGGCCGACCGCGAGTGAATATAGAAGTGAGCCGAACCGCGCACCAGCAGCGTGAAACACCCGCCAATATGAGCGTCAAGAAAAATGGAATATATTTGTTTGATGAAACTATTGCGCTAATTGTTGATATCTGAGTGGACTTACAAATTGTGAAAAGAAATTATATAAAGTAAAACTACACTTATTGTAAAGCAAAGGGGGATGGATTGATCGATGGATTGGGAGAAGGGAATGAAACGTACAACCAAAGATGTTCGTCGCCGTTGTTAATGGGTAAGACTCCATCCGAAAACAAAAGAAAAATCGACACATATCGTGCATATATAAATACTAACATATACATACATATACCTACATGTACCAGCAACAGTTGCTACAGACAGGCTATGAAACCAAAGCGAAACTGTACAAGTAGAGCATAGTGGAAGCGAACCAAAGCGTTTAGCACCTACCACACGCTTCGACAGGATGCGAATATTGTGCAGCTGTAAAGCAGACGTACTTGGGACGGACTGGAAGTTCGGATTGATAGGTGTACAACTGACGAGGCAAAAAGATCAATAAGCGAAGAAAGTAAAATCAAATAGACCCATATCCGTGAGCTTCAAAGAAAAATTTAACTGGCATGGTCGTGCAAAAATGAAATTAAAGCAACATATTAGAACCAAAGAACATTTCGGTTGATTGTTTAGCAGTTTCCCCAAAAAAGCATTTTGAAATAGAATCGTTATGGAATATAGCTTCTACCTATCGAAAACGAATGAACAGCATTTAACGGAACAGTCATGGAAAATAAAAAGTGGCTCCCAGGAACAAAGAACGGAAAATCCCAATAGATGTACATGTATTTTATTAGAAAATAAGATAATTATACAAATACACATATGTATATGTAGGCAACCAAAGCAACCCATTAAACAAACCTAGTGATCGGACTGAAGTGAACGAAATGCGACGAGAGACGCCTGGTTCGTCAACGGGATAGAATGACAGCGCTGCAGGAGTGGCAGTAAAGAAATGCCTGAAGTTAATAAATTTCCCAGCGTTCAGTTCACCCTGGCAGTGTGTGAGTTGATTGTGGGATAGAGAAAATGTTTCATTCACTACAGACAAACAAACCGCGTTCGCGATCGTAATTGTGGTATTAAATGTTGCATTAAACGTTATGGCCGTTCGAAAAAATTATTCTTCCATAACGAAAATTTAAAGCGTTTGAAAGATGAAAGGTGGTCGATTTGGTAATGCTGTAGTTAAATTCTAAGACATATGATAATCACTGATAATAGCTTAACACAAACAGATAATATCTTATGTCAATGAGAATATAGTGCGACCCTTAAAAAATGCGAAAATCTTTCTCAAGATCTTCTTTACAAGATCTTTCTCACGTTCGAAGAAAAATATTAAATTAGTCTGAGGACATTGGTCAACCATTCTATTCCATATTATTCGATAGGGTGAACTTTGTTTTCCACTAATTTGTTCAGACGGCCAGGGAATCGTTTGCATACCTTCCGAATGTATAAACTGTACAACGAGCTTGCAAAGCGTCGGCACTGGGAAGAAATTCTTCACAGGCTTTTGCATGAACATTCGCCCATTCGGAGTACACGTGGGGGTTCAAGTTCAGGATGCTAGGAGGACAAACATCGTTTGAATAAATAGCCATGATATTCTTTAGTAACTCTTGACTCCCTTTCGAGGTTTAATACGGTGCTCCGACTAGTTGAAAAAGACCTGAAGGTGCTCATTGAAGTTTTCTGCCATCAAAAGTAAGACCTTCTCAATCGAAATGCCCAAAAAGACATCGGTTTTCACCTTCAAATCAGCTTTGATGAAAACCGGAGTCATTTTCAACCCATTAGAAGCAACTGCTCTGAAAGCCATGATTCCGGCAAAATGTTTAGTAGTTCCTTTAAATAATTCCTTCATTGGAACATCCTCCAGCATCTGCGACGAAATAAATCTAACCATGGGCGAATTCCATGCAGGATCGCTGGTGAAAATTGTGTGTTTAGAGACCACGACGATCGGATGCTTCTACTCGAATACTTCCAACAAAATCTTCCGTAATGGTTTGATCCGATCTGTTATTAGGTGGCATTTCACTCGTGCCCTGGATTTTGAATTTAAGTCATTATTGACCAACCGTTCCATTGAAGTTTTGGAGATATTAGCATCTTTCGGTAATTGTCGACAGGATCGCACTGGATTTCGTTTTAGTTTTTATTTGACGAATTGGGAGTTGACATCCTGGCTTTCTAATGACGTTGATCTTCAAGAAGGATACTTTTAATTTGGCATATAATGGCCACACGGCACTTCATCGCCTCCGCAATTTTTTTGGCGAGTTTTCCCGCGAGGAGCAAACTAAACATGACTTCTTTCGTGGATATAGTACACATTTACGTCTTTAAAATATCGCTGTTTGGTTGCAACATCTCATGATAGCTTGAATCCCAAACGTCACATAAATATCTGCCATAAGTGAATTTTTTTTTCAATACAGCCAAAAATAAAGCTTTGCATTTTTTATGGGTCATACTGTGCAAACAGCTACAGAAAACAATAAAAAAACAGAATCTGTTTGAGATGCAGTTGATACAATAGACCTCTAAAATGCTCAATGGGAATACGTGATGCAGCTTCCTAATATGAATCGGATTTGTACTCATCTCTAAGAGACGCTAAAGCAGCTCCAAATACACACTCAAGCAGTTCACGGTCAATAGCACACTTGAGGATCGCGCTTGACCTACTGCGACGAATCTTCAAACCGCACACGATCCATTCACTTTGGCACAAAATCACCGATGCCAGCCAGCTAATTGAGAAGGCTGCACGCATTCGCAAGGCATCTTCTTTCCTCGCCGGGAGTCCATTTCCAGACCTTTGGAACGCTTTGCGGATGTGTGTATCGAGCGTGAGTACATCATTTCACTTTTCTGCCCCAACTATCACGACTCAGCTATACGATGCGAAGGCACAGACAGGGCGAAAGAAAGGGAAAACCGAACGTTGGAGCCGATCCACGATGTTTCGGGGCATCCATCCATCCATTGCCAGGTGAACTAGTTTACATTTGCTTCCAGTGTGCATGGATTGGAGGATAGTTACATGAATCGATTCACCTTTGCTTCGTCGAAAAGACTATTTTTACACCGAAACGATCGTTTGGAGATCGCCTGGAGACTTGCATGCGTGAAATTGCACCCATTTGTAGCAGTGAAAGATGCGTTCGCAACTACGTCATGTGACCGCGTGCGAATCGTACTGAATAACCTCATTAGCATACGCCATCCGCTGTACCGCGGCATGACGACAGAAAGAAAACACACACATACCATAAGGTTCGTGCCTTTATATTTCGGCCTACACCAAGTCTCCTCTGTGGAGCATTATTTTTTCACTTAGCGTTGGATCAAGTTGTGCACAAAACTTAGCTCTAATTGTGTTTCTGAAGTGTTTTTCTTCTGCTTATCTTCCATAATCTACCCACGAATTGCAACGTGCGCCCGTTGCTTTGTTGAGACGGTATCGGATTTTCGGTGTGTACGATCATGCTTTTCGTCAGCTTTGTAAAACAATGTGCAAATTGCATCAAATGGAGTGACTGCAATGTAGACTGAGCTTAAGAGTGCGGTAAATCGGCACCGCACAACCCATTACCCGCCAATTGTGCGTTACGGCATGCGTTGACCTCTTATGACACCGCAATCGAAGGGTGATTAGCCCTGTGGGCCCAAAAATGAAACGATCTTTCGGCTGGGCAAATATTTAATAAGCGCTCAATGCAACCCTTGTTCTCCCGCCGGTCCGCTTGTGGGTGCTCCGGTGATGGTGGGAAATGTTCAGCATACCTGCGCGATGGAACCGTGCGCATCGGAAAGCATGCTCGCCGACCCTTTCCCACCTCCCCACATGGGTTTCATACGCAGGCGACCAAAACCCTAAAGTTCACTTTCTTTGACCTTTCGCGCACTGTGGATCGTCGTTGTTGGACGTACTTGCTGAAGGTACCGATGCAACACCGTGTTAACCCCTTACGTCAGCACTTCCGGCGTGCAGGCGGCGAATACACGAATCCGCTTACGTCTCTTTCGATGTGCCGATGCTCGAGTGCTCAAGCGGGGTGCATTAATGTTTACCTTTGTGCCGTACTGCTTCCTCATGGCGAAGTCCGCGGTCCGCGCTGAAATCTTCGACAACCTCGGCGCCACGACGTACGATTCGTACCGTGGGTACTTCCGTAACAGCGCACTGCACAGTGGTACATAATTCACCTGAATTCCGTAGCGCACCAAGGGCCACATTGTGGTCATTGCGTAATCAACGGACAAACCGAACTTCTCACCGAACCAAGCCGTCCGTTCGTTAAGCACGTGGTACGAAGTGCGCGAGCTTCGATCTACGAAGGGGCCGATGGGTAGCCAAAAGTTCTTATTACCCAACCACGTCACATAACGTGGGTCATCGAAGTGTGAGCAACGAATTGAACAATAAAGTGGATAAGAAATGTGTGGACGGAAAAATGGTTGAGGAAAAAAGTCAAACGATGATTACACTTTATTTCATTCGAAGGCCTGCCATAGCCTTTTAATCGCTTGGTATACATCGGTGTCGTTTTTCATTGCACGGTTTGCAAACCCCTATCGCTGCCCTACATAGACGATGCGTTTTCGTCCCAAAATGCAACATGCTCACACACTTCCTAAACAGCGTCCCCTGCCTGTTGGGAGTATCGAAGAAGTTTGCTCCACAATTTTGCGTCACCAAAAATTTTGGATAAACCTCTTGCCTGGACTTGCTTCTTTGCTGTTTTGTTCGTAGTACGTGGTAGTCGGTAAGGTAGTGGTTCCGAAATGTACGCATTGGGAGTTATTGTCTGCCTGTGGCTGCTGCTGATCGTCGGTTTGCGTCCGTGCCGAGTTCCACCCGCACTTTCATTTAATAGCACTAACAATCCGCTCGTAACGAAAGCGGAGTACGTATAACGTTGTTTTAAAAATGAAGTCAACATTGAACAAGATGTAATAATTTAAGTAATGGTACAACCCGTCGCACTCACTTTGTGACAATGATTTGCGAATGGTGGGTCCTAAACTGTATCTCGAAAGCCCCATATTGGTCATATATCCATTGTGCACTATCTTCTGACAGCTGTCAAACGTGCTGTTTGTTTGACAGTTGGTCGCAATCGATCGCCAAGGAGGAAAACCCATTCGAACTGTGTTGTGCGACGGCGTTTGGGTATGTTCCGTGGTTCGTCCGCTGCTAACAACCGAGTTATGCGAGAACACAGGTGGGTAAACTATAATTTATCTTAAATAAGGCACGTGTTTGCAATATGCTCCGTTCCGGTTCCGTTTTGCTTGTCCGTGTGGAATTGGCAGTGGTCATGGGGTACTTGTGCTGATTTTTCTTCGTTTAGTAGTTATAGCCACCGTTGGAGGAGTACGACTGCGGTAGGGTGGCCGGCACTTGCGATGGACCACCGGAACTGTATCCACCGGCAGAATGCGACGGACCACCGGAGCTGAAGCCGCCAGCCGTCTGCGACGAGCGTCCGTTCGAGGAGAAGCTACTGGCCGAGAAGGAAGCCTGGGAGAATCCATTACCGTTCGAGCTTACCTGGTAGCTGCCACCAACGTTACCATTACCGTTACCGCCGCCGAAAGAGGAGCCGCCCGACGAACCGAAGCTTGGAGCACCGTACTGGCTGGAAGGTTGCTGAGCAGGGGCTCCGTATTGGCTGGACGGAGTCTGAGCGGGGGCTCCGTACTGTGAGGAAGGTGTCTGAGCGGGGGCTCCGTACTGTGAGGAAGGAGTCTGGGCCGGGGGTCCGTACTGCGACGACGGGCGCGATGGAGCAGGTGCTCCGTATTGGCTAGATGGAGTTTGAGACGGTGCTCCGTACTGAGAAGATGGGGCCTGAGCGGGAGCTCCATACTGGGACGAAGGTGCCTGGGCCGGTGCTCCATACTGCTGCGACGGACGCGATGGAGCGGGCGCTCCATACTGGCTGGATGGTTGCTGAGCGGGTGCTCCGTATTGCTGCGAGGGACGCGATGGAGCTGGTGCTCCATATTGGCTGGATGGTTGCTGAGCGGGAGCTCCATATTGGGACGAAGGAGCCTGAGCCGGGGCTCCATACTGAGAGGATGGGGTCTGAGCAGGGGCTCCATACTGGCTCGATGGGGTCTGTGCTGGGGCTCCGTACTGAGATGATGGGGCTTGGGCAGGAGCTCCATACTGCTGCGATGGGCGAGATGGAGCTGGTGCTCCATACTGGCTGGATGGGGTCTGAGCAGGTGCTCCATATTGAGAAGAGGGACTCTGAGCCGGAGCACCGTACTGCGAAGAAGGAGTCTGAGCCGGAGCGCCATACTGGCTGGACGGGGTCTGAGCAGGGGCACCGTACTGGCTGGACGGGGTTTGAGCAGGGGCTCCATATTGAGACGAGGGAGTCTGAGCCGGAGCTCCGTACTGCTGCGACGGTTGGCGAGACGGTCCACTAGAATATCCATTGTTACCATTGCCATTGCTGTGACCGTTGCCATGTCCATTACCGTTGCTGTAGCTACGTCCGTTTCCATTGCCAGAGTATCCGTTGCCGTTTCCACCTGACGGAGCACCGTATTGGGTCGATGGACGGCTTGGAGCACCATAGCTGGACGAGGGACGGGCTCCGAAACCATTTCCGTTCGACTGCGAAGGTGCACCGTATTGGGACGATGGACGTCCGCTAGAGTATCCATTGCCACCGTTGCCCTGCGGTGTACCGTACGACTGAGAGGGAGCCGCCGGAACTCCGTAGCTAGTGGAAGGAGGACGGAACGACTGTTGCTGTTGTTGCTGTTGCTGCTGTGGAGGTCCATACTGACTCGACGGGCGTCCGCTCGAGTATCCGTTACCGTTTCCATTGCCATTTCCACCGTGTCCACCGAACCCTCCCGAGCTGTGTCCACCGAAACCTCCCGAGCTCTGACCTCCGAAGCTGGGAGCACCGTATGACTGGGACGGCGCCGAAGGAGCACCGAACGATTGACCACCACCGTTGGAGTGACCACGGCCTCCATTGCCATTTCCATTTCCGCTCCAGCTGCCAGCACCACCTGTTGGCGCACCGTAGCTTGAGGAAGGAGTCTGTGCCGCCGGATATCCACCAGCTCCGCCCGACGGTGGAAGGTAGCTACCGGTCGGTGGGAGAGGCGCCTCTCGCTTAGCCAAGCTGGTCGATGCACGGGCTGGCACAAGGACAGCACAGCATACCACCACGAGGACGGTCAACCGATTGCGATGGGAGACCATGGTTCTGCCTTTAGAATCTGCTATGTTCCAACAAGGTGAAACCTGCGGAAAAGAAACAACAAAATCCGTTCGTTAGGTCAGTTGGCCAGTGGGGGTTGCGATCGTCTCGTCTCGCCGTAGCGCCACTACATTGTGTAGCGAACGATCGTGCACCGTCGGCAACAGGAACACAAGAAAAAAAAAACCGGTAGCTATTATGCGTTCAATATTTACGATCGTTCGCGCTTCATCTGCCGGAATTGGCGCGTGAGACGTAAGCCGACGATGCAAATCGATTGTTTTGCGGTGGTTGGTTTATGGCATTCTCCCCATTTTGTTTCCCTTTACATAATCATGGTGCATCGGGGGTACGAATTCGACCGTCCCGATGGCCATCTCTCCACCGTCGATCGTCGGTACGGCAGCGGCGAATCTGCGATGATCATGCCATTGCACCAATGCACGATGGATCGTGCGTTTGAGGTGCAACGAAATTATTGCCGGACTTATGCAAGTGCCCCGGACGCCCCCGTCGAACTGGCCGGTACGGATACCGGCGATTCAACAACGATCAGTACTACACATCGATTTGCACAATGCCCGTTGTGTGTGTGTGTGTGTGTCGAGGTGTGCAAAATCGACACGGCTACAACAACGGCTAAAACGGCTAAAACAACGACACAGCGAAGAATGCAATTATGCTGTCAGATTGAGTTATCTTTCGCGGCGGACCATTGGTTTCCCGGTTTGGGTGCGCGTGCCAAGCGCCGATTGCACTGTACCGCGTCCCATTCCCGGCAGCTGACATTCGGTGAGATGGTAAGTGAAATAATTAGATTGTGGTTTTATTAGCGGAGAAGCCGAGAAGTCCCAGCAACACCTTGCTCGGGAGAGCCGCGTGCTGGGCCGCTTCGGATCGCTTCAGATGGGGTGGAGGTTAATCATGCTGATGACATCAAACCAATTAAGCCAAATGTCCAAAGGATGACACTCTCGGTGCGAACGTCCGACGCCACTTGTTGGTGGTGGCGGTGGTAATGTGATTGTTTGGAGTTAGCTGTGAGAAAAGGAATGTACACCCGCGGCTTGATGATATAATTGACGGACAGTGTACCAGCAATCAGGCAAACCTCCGGTAAGCGGAGAACCCCAGAATCTTATCCGTTTGAAAACAAAAAAACTTCAAGCGGCCACACGAACCGTACATAAAATCGCTACGAGGCCACTTATTATGCTCACAACATGGTTCGATTGAATTTTAGTATGTGTGTTTTTTTTGTAGAAAGCCACATCAATCAACCTTTTGCAAGATCTTGTCACCAGATATTGTACTGTGCGTCACGATCAAGCGAGGCTCGGATGTCGAAGGTTAGAGCGCGATCAAAACTGGTAAAACAGATTTCGATAATCACGCTGAAGTCGATGAAGGGAATGCGTCGATGAGCATGGGGCGGACCATTGTATCTGGCAGAAACTGATTTGAATACAACAGATTTTAATTAAGATACTCTAATGAGAATCATTTGTCCAGTGCGACGTGTTGCGATGGCGACAATTAGACTGCGAACGGCAATTATGCGCTTTGTTGTTGTACGGGGTTAGCGGTTAGGATTATGCTGTTTGGGGAAAAATCACGGAAATCTTACACCAAGTGGTTGATATTCCATGCCAACAGGTTTTAATTTATTTCATACCGCATATCATATTTTGGCATGTGTTTCAAAACCAAAAAAAAATATTGAAATAAATTATTTATTATTCATTATAAAAAAAAAATTATCATTCAAGAGTAGATAATTGTTTCGCATGAATTTTGCATTAAAGAAAACGTTTACACAACCAACAGATGATCAGAATTTGCGTTTGAAGCAGGAATATAAAACATCACAACTTGTTCACAAACTGATCTAATGCAACAACAAATAGAACACAAATTGTTGCACGTTTTGTGCTATAGTAGAAATGAATTTTACAAAATAATAGCAAAATAGTATTTCGCAAAGAATAGCAAAGATTACAGAAGATCACATCACTTCGTCCAGAACCACATCACTGCACAAAAGAGTTTATTTGGTTAGCAATTCGCTTGCTTCCTATACCATTATTTATAAAGCGTCACTTGATCACTTTTTAATTTTAGTTCACAAATTAAACACACTTTTGCATGCTTGCTAAAAGATCAAACTGACCGTCACTGGAGACGCCCGGGTGCTTGGGGATCGTACGGTGTGATTCCCTATCTGTTCAAGCAGTCCGATGATTGGGGTCCTGTACACACGGTTCACAATCCAGCTGTTTCGGCACAATCCTATCTGAACGAACCGAAACGGTGTTCGTTGGTGGAATGATATTCAAATCAAAGCATGGCTTCACTTTTATACTCGAAAAACTCGCTCGCCTCCCTTGGCGGGTGTAATTTTCGACGATTTCGTACCGTGCTGCACTGTGCACCGGGGTAAGATCACGGGCATCCCTCTCGTTTGGTGAGTACCCTCAAAAAAAAAAAGCACACAGAAAATCAACACATCTGCTCCTCGAATAAAGGGGAGGGATTTTCCACCGGGAGGGTTAACCGACGGGTGCCGTCGGTTCGTCGGTTTGAGAACACGAAGGCAACGACGCTTCCACCACCATAGCCACGAGCATAGGCCACGGATCTCATCTTCTGCAGCATCGTCGTGCTCATCGTGGGCCATTATCATACGCCGACACGCCGAACGAGCACTGTTTTCGTGTTTCGCATAAAAGCATAACAGCGACGACGGCACATACACCCCCACCGGCCCAGCGGGTGGTAGGGTTACGAGTAGCCATCACCGTATGACTCACATGATCCTCCGTCAGCGTGATCGGCAACGGCATCGGTGCAATCAACTACTGCTATTGAGGTGGATTGCATTGGTGGTGCATCTTCCTCCGAGTGCCGGTAATGCTGATTTCATGGGCCGAACAAAAGCGCGAGGGGTTATTTTTCTACGTGCGAAGCATTTTTTATATTGTCTCCATGTAGCCATCGTGATCCTTTCTCTTGCCACCATATGGATATCCCTAGCTACTTGCACATATTTGAAACTATTAGAATGTAATTGAATGTCCCAATGCAAGACGCGATAGTTTCACATTGGCGCTATTTATTATTACAATTTCAATTAATCATATTACTTATATGTTATCATATCTCATAAAATTAACTATAATGGGGTTTTGTGATAAATTTATAATTTCAAATCAGATTATGTACGAAAGCTACAGGAAATGTTTAGAAATGGAAATGGAATGATACAAATCATACTATTAGCACTATTCATACATATTCTACTAGAATTTAATTTTTAGCAGTAACTTTTTTTATTTTGCGAAAAATTTTGAAATTAAATTTGGGATTGTTACATTCATATTATTGCCCAAAAAGCAAATCATTCATAACCGAATTTTTGTTTCATCGGAACCTTGTTTACCTTTGCCCTTCATGTTAGCCTCCCATCAACCGACGATGGCATTCAAATCGATCTCTAATGGGCTTCGGAAATCGGAAGACCTCTGAAATATGTTCCTAGAGTAGCCTAATCACCGCAAGGGAACAGTCAGAACGTAACATCCAGCAACATTCATCCTCCTGCGGAGCACGGTGAGTACGCAAAGCACGCTTTACGCCTAATGAACCGTGGATAAAGCAGCGGAGAGCGAAGGGTATGGCTCTCGAAACAGTGACGCAGACGCGATCTCTCAAGATCGCCCATTTTTGAGACCCATTCGGGGGCATCTTTCCGATCGCACAGCTGGCACAGCTGGCACAACCAGTACGAACCATCATACTTGAAGGTCGCGATCATACGGTGGTGCGCACTCCGTTTTGTGAAGCCGCGCGACCTGCAACCTGAGGATGATTAGTTAAAGCGCCGCGGCGAATTGTGTGGTTGCGAGCTATGAACCGGCGAACTTTGTGCAGCTCGGCAGACACCCGCCAGTAAGTTTGCAAACTTGAGCATTGTTTAATGAGATCAATTGTTGGTGATAGTGTAGGGTGGCGTTTGTGGGAGAGGAAGGTAGGAGAGAAGGTGGCTATCGAAACGCGTCCTTTCATTTCGTGCCGGCTGTACCAGAGCCGCTCATACTAGGGCGCAATACTTATTTTTAGCAACACCGCAGACGAGTGCCGCTTCAATTGTCTTTCCACTCACGGCTGCTCGGCTGTTGGTGTTTTACGGAGGGTTCGGGGTTTTTTTTTAGAGAGGCAGGACCTTCGCCGGTAGACTGGCCGTATTCTGGTTCCCGCTCGAGTGACACACGATCTAAAGGACCCGTACCGCATCAACGGAGATGCGAGCGGCCTCCGGAGACACCTTCACAGTTCCTGGTCGTGCAGCCCAGAATTTGGTCCTTGGCGCATCTAGCGCGCATCGCTTAAAAGACATGACTAAACAAAACAAGCAGGCTGAGAGATGGGAAGGTGTACGTGTGCGCGCAAAGTAGGCGGGAAGATCTTGGCGACTAGGCATTCTATCGACGAGGGTGAATGGGAATTGCGCTAAATGTTGCGCTAGCAATTGCTGTATATTAATGGCGGCACATGTGTGTCATCGTACATTCACATAGGAATTGCCGCCGTCAGAAAGATAAGTCACTAATAAGTGCGTTGAAGCGCATGATTTATACCGAATCACGCTATTTGTCACCAGTGTGATGGATGAGAATGGATTCCATTCATCTACAAGCTTAGACATAATCCTTTGACATATTTAATTGAGCCGATTCTAGAAAAAGGAAACTAAAAACACAATGTTGCGTTGGCAGAGAACCAATAGCTTTATGATAGGTGCAAGATGGCGCAAAAGCTGATTTAATATGAATGATAATGATATTTATCTACTGTTTTTGCTATTATTCCAGTGCATTAACTTCACACTGGTAGTCGATATTCTGCCCCCCCCTCATTTCGAATGACAAAGTTGAAATGTAAAAATGTGACTCAACGCTGCAACAAACACCAATTCTATGCAAATGTGCACAGCCATATCGCATGATCATACATGGATCGTTTTTGTTATGACAAGAGCACCTTTTCTAATGATTGCACCAATCGTTTATGCATTCAACGCGCGTGCTGCCAGCTGCCTGCTATTTAGAATACAGATGTCTTGATTTGCACACAAACAATTTAAGCACGAGATGGAGATTTGGTCATTGATGTGATTTAGATCGATTGTTTAATGGTGAAATTTTGCATATATTATCTGTCTGCTGCTAAAATAGGGATGCTGAAATTGTAATTCTATTTCTGCTTACGTTTGCTGTATCGTGTATGTAACGTAGATCGTGAGCTTTTATCGGGCAAAAGTTTCAAACGAGCGTGGCACACTGGCCAGAGACCTCAAACATATATACCTTTAATCATTGGACTTTAATCATTATATTGCAAAAGTTGCTTCAATTAATTTGAATATTTAATGATACACTACCAACTTTAATCAAAACTAATCTTCTATTTTAAAGTCAATTAAACCGCGAATACAACTACTCCTACTACTACTAATAATATTAATAATACCTTTTAGGTTACTAATATAAAGTAAGCCAAATGGAAGATAATTTATATACATATGTAACGCTAGCTTGGCTAAAGATATTACTGCATGAAGTAATAATCTGTGTACTTACACCGCCAATTTCTACGCACGCCATACTCCTACCGGAATCAATACCTCACCTCCCCAAGAAGATCAATTCCACAATTAATGTGTCAAATGAAACCCATAATTAACTCTTTTCCCCGTCGCCATGTTCTCTATCCGAACGAAAGTTACACGTAAGTGGGTACACATTGTAACCGGTAACATTTTCCAGGCATGCACTACATCCAGCCATGCACAAAAGTGCATCCTCCACCACACGTAATCCGCACGCGGCGGCCCCCTAAAGTTCATCCGTTAGATAACGCCTGTTTTGTCATCGTCCAGCAATCCAGCCAACGGTCCATCGATCGGTGACTGCCAAATGTTAATTTTTCGCGCCAATAGAGGAAAATGATGCACGACCGACCCCCTTCGTCCATTACGTTTGCGCGGGGCTTTGTCTGTGCTGCAAACGCAGCCATTCCTCCGGGAAAAAGGCCACACGCTTTTCCTTTTGGCATCTTGCCTATATCCCACAAACGGATGGCGTTTGCTAAATGCAATGCAAACAGCTCCAGCTTGTAATTTCGCTTAGTAGTACGCGATGGTGAAGATCGTTTGTAAAAATTGAAAAAAAAGCAGGCGAAGAGTGCTAACGCACCAACAACAAAGGAAGAAAAACGCAAACGGAACTGGCACAGTGAGATGTTGCAGTGGTGATAACTTTGTTGTCGCTGTTCTCCCATGCAGCTTACCGCTGAAACCCAGTCCTATCGGAGCAGAAACTGATGCTTTTTGCCGGGGTGTTTTTTTTTTGTGCACAAAATTGTAGAAAAAGCGAAAGGAGACCCTTCAAGGTGATCGCCACCGCGGCCTAGCCGAGCTGCATTTGATGGACGACGCAAACGGTAAGAATTGGAAGCGCTGCAGTTGCCGCGCACCATTAGAAAATGCACATCTTTCGGACTAGTTTCAGTCGGTCAAGAGTGTAATTCGGTACAGGCTCGTGGTGGCTCAGATCTTCCCATGGCATTTCCTGCGCGCAAATACCACTCAAGTGAAGGTGCGCTTTTTATTATGATTTGATACCTTTTCGGAGCATCGCCATAGAGGTCGCGGCTGGCCAGTGACGTGAAAAACGCGGGAAGAATTCAATTACCCCACTATCCACTCCAAATGCTTCACAACCATGGACCGTTGCATTTAATCTGAATGAAAACGTTAATGATAATTGCGTGCAGTTCGGTGTACAGACGGCGCAAAGCAATCGTTCCCCAGCGCTGGTGACCGAAACCGACCGTTGCCGCGCAATGCCGCGTCGGTCAGAAATTATATCTCCCTAACCCGGCCGCTTTTGGGGAACCATTGATTCAAAGGATTCGGCGAAAATGCGGGCTGTGTCTCAATAGGAACGGACACTTCAAAACGATAACACGTGGTGAACATGATAATTAAAACGTTTGTTGCTGGACAGACGGTTCATGAGGCGCCTGCTAATGATAACTTTCAAATTAATTGAAATGTTGTCGTTGCAAGGGCACCACTGATGAAGCAGTCAAACACTGAAGGTAACGCGTAGAGAGTACGTTTTATTTGCCAATTGGTTGACATCTAACGTAAGCATAACAATTAAGCATTTGCATAAGTTTAAGGTAACAGCACCGATTTAGTACTCCATACGTGTAGAAGAGTAAATTGATAAATTTTCAGAAATTTCTGCATTGGCACTTTCCCTTTTTTTTCGCACTAACACATGCCTTACCTTTGGCCGATCCACACTGAAAGTGATTGTCGGCCCAATAGACGCGTGGCATCAGTGGCGGTCGAAAGGTCGAAAGGCACACCGGTGGTGTCTTATCTTTGAAGCGGGAAAAATGCACCGATCAGATACGAATAATGCAAAGAGACACTAGATTTTGTCGATGCTTCTGCTTAGCTAGCAAACTCAGCAGGAGCATTATCGACACAAAAATATGTTTGTAATTTGGGACATGTTAAAACGTAAGGTTTCGTGCCTGAGAAGGTGGTCAAGCATTGTGTAACGTATTTGGAAAGGAGAATTTGTTATCAGCATCTGCGCATCGTGCAGGTGGCTAAAGGCGCATGCAGAGTGATTCGATGAATTTAAAAATGAAATCGTTATGTTACTCAATACCGCAACCGCAAAGAGACTCACGATATCAATTAAAAAATCATTTACAACTAAATACATTTGTAGTCGGTTTTCAATAACTAACCATCAAAAAGGATTCCTAACGAAGCATTAGTTGTCTTAACAATAGTTATCAGTACCAGTTGCAGTCAGCAACAGTTGCTTTAAACTTGGGTATTTCCCACATATTTGGAAAACATCCAGAATTTGTAGCAATCCCTAAAAAAGGCAAAGACTTGACGAACCCAGAAAGTTTTTGGCCTATTGATTTACAAAGCTGGCTGGGATTTTTTTTATAGCTGATAGAAATACGCATTCGTTCTCATACAGATATTAAGAACATAATACCAAAATATCAATTTGGGTTTCAGCCAGAACTCTCAACAACACATCATTTAGACTGATTGACAAAAAATCAACATAACAAAATTAACACAATTTTACGATTAACAAATTGATGAATAGGAAAACAAAAAAATCAATAGGGTTAGTTATGGTTAATGGAGAAAAGACTTGGGAATCATATGGCATGGCGTTTAATTCTTACTAAACAAACTCATATCTGGCAAATTTCCTTTATATTTGATCAAACTAACTAAATCTTTTCCCTAAAATAGACAAAATAGCGTATGCATAGGTCGTGTAAAATCAAAAACGTATGATTCTGTTGTTGGTGTTCCATAAGGGAGCACGTTATCCCCACTACTATTTAGTATTCATACCTCAGATATCCAAACGATATCCAAACGATAGCAATATTTGTAAATTTATGTCTATATAACGACGATTTTGCTTTCTGATCATCATAAAAATTTCATCATAAAAAAATTTAATCATATAGTAGATATTGTATCATATAGCAGATAGAAAGTGGAAGTTGTAAATAAACGGTGTCAAAACAGAGGCAATATTTTTACGAGGTACACATCAACTCGCAGACTACCACAATACAATAAATATAAATTTTTCAATAACATATAGAAAACATATATGAATATAACATTAGATAAAAGGCTAACGTATAAAAACGACATAGAAAAATAGTGCAAAAAATCTGGCAACATACTGAAATCTTTATTCCAAGGTGGATTTATAAAAACAAGCTTCTTCTATATTCTGCCTGCTTCAGGCCAAAGCTCACATACGGCGCACAGATTTTTTAAAATTGTGCCATAACTAAGAAAAACAAATTACACATGACTCAAAATAAAATTAAACAAAATATTCTAAGCAATCCTATATAGCAGAGTACAACGTTACTTCATGCTCAAACCAATATGGACAAGTTAGAAGAATACATTACCAGCATGAGTATAAAACACTGTAATAACTGCTTAGCAAGCGAAAATCCAATCGTATAACAACTAGCGCACTAGCCTTGTTGGCATAGTATTTAAGTAAGTCACACTTCTACTACTTCTTCTACTACTACTACTTCTTCTTCTACTACTACTACTACTACTACTACTAGTAGTAGTAGTACTACTACTACTAGAACTTCTACTTTTACTACTGCGGTAGTTGGCATATTTTTTTTTGCTTTAAAGCTTCTTCAGCCACTTCAGTGAGAAAACCGTGTGATAGAGATATGAAAATAAACAATTGGGAAATGAAAACTATTTGCACTTAATAATGGTCGTAATAACTTACTTGGCCATACTTACATGAATTGAATCACAAAGCTTAAGGGGTTTCATCAGAAGCTCAAATATAAAATATTGTGGGTATTTTAAAGCAATGTTTTTGATAGAATGAAGAAAAGAAGAAAAAGAAGAAGGATTCGTGCCTTCCTTAACTCAAAATATGCCCCATATGTGCTCTAGTGAACTTGCTTCACTGCAAGCGTAATCACCGTTCAATGTTTGTTTTTTTTTTTGCGCATAAAATTTGCCATCCGTCACCGAAACCCGTTGATGTGCGTAACACTACGTACGTGACACTCACGGAAGGTCAACGGCATTAAGTACTACTGACCTATTAGGCTCCATGTGTCCGGAGCCATCACATGCGGATGTTACGCTTCTTCGCGAGCAGCACGGTGTGTTGTGACTGCACAAGATATCATACCGGGCGATGAATATTCGTGCGCAGTACGACGGTAGCTAAAACAGCAGCGGAAAAAAAAACACGAAATAATAGCTTCGAACACATTGAGAGTGAGAAAGCGACGTTAATTGTTTGCAAAACATCTTTTGCGCATGCAGAAGCATCTTCGGGTCCGTCATCCCTGGTACCCTCCACGATGTCGTCCAGTGTGTTGGAATAGGCCAAACGCTTCGTTAATGGTACACAATTAATCACTGATCGCTATCCATTTTTTTATAATATGATTAAACGCCTGTCAGCTTGGGACCCGTTGTCAACGTTGATGCTGTTGTAATCTTTGGTGGACTCAAAATTAACTCCAACTAGGCTCGATATCGTGTTACAAGTGTGTCGAAAGTACATCACCAGAACGGCTGCCAAGGTGCTTCGTTCGATTTTATGAAGTCACTTTTGTCTGGGATGAATGTGTTGTGGGACATTTGGTGCCCAGCAGCCATCAGGTGCAGCGTGAAGGATCAACAAAACCAGGCTAAATGGGGGTAGGAACGGCCAAAATGAAATAGACCGGTTTGGTTGCTGCTTCGACAAACTCCCGCGGGATCAATTGCGAGAACATCAGTATGAAAGAAATGGCATCAAACCAACACAAAACTGCAACTACCCGCTCGGTAGGTCATCTTCGGCAAGGGGTTGTGGACCGATGACAACAACAACAGCAGTGGCCCCATTCGCGAAACTTCACCGTGCCAGGGGTCGGTTACGTTTCCGCGTACGGGAGACAAAGCGACGGCGATCTCCACCAAACCCCGGGCGTTGGTTGCATCATGCCGCTCGTTCCCGGTTGTGTGATGATGCACCAAGCTGCACCAGGAGTCACGTTCGGGGTTAAGTAGCAAACGAGCAGCCGGGTACGGCACACGGGTAAAGCAGCTCGATTGTAATAGTAATAATTAAATCGTTAAAGCCCACAACCTGTATCGTGCCGGTAATATCAAGTCTGCAATCTGTAAGCGGCAAAGTCAGAAGTCTTCCTCCAACCTGACAGGTCAAAGACAGAAAAAACAAAAACTAAATTTTTCTCTTTTTTTTCGTACCGCTTTAAGACACTTTTTATACTTCTCCACCCGTGCATCATCTTAGATCGCAATGAAATTGGGCGTTGTTGCATAAATTCCCCCACTCTCCACTAGCGCTAGCGCGTACGCAAGCTTCACCGTGCGTGCGTTTGACTTCTGGTAGGGAAATAATAAAACTCATCCGAAACAAAAACAAAATTAAAACCAGTCGTCATCGTCCCCTTAATGGATCGTTGCTTCCTTTCTCGCAATGGCGGAAGCTCGTGTGCGTGGTTCCCACGACGTTGGAGATTTTTTGTTTTTTAGTCTCGTTTCACCACACAACCGTTTTTCTCAGCAATTCGTTTGAAGGTTTCAATTTTTGGCAGCCACCCAAAGCGTCTGCTTTGGCAGAAAGCTTCGCACGTTTGTCAAGTGTGAAGCAGTTTCCTTTCACGGGAGGAAAACCATTTTGTGTGTGCGGATTCAATCGGCCCGACAGAGAGTTCGCTGTAAGAGGAATGATTCAAATCGTTTCTCATAGTAAATAATAGTAATCGAATATGTTATTTCATCATGACTAGTGTGTCACCTGTTCTGTTGTTATCATTAATATGGCATAAACAGCAAATGATAGAAAACTTCCAATCGTGCTATCTCATAAGATGATAAATATAAACTATAAGAAGGAAACGTACGTAAACATTTTTTTATGGTTAACATAAAATTAGAAGAAAGGCCTTTTGTTCCTGAATTTTTATTCAATTACTACAAGAATAAAATATTCCTGCTGTTAACTGAAAAAAAAAACATTTGCAATTTTGTCAATTTATTTTGATTTATTTAAACGCAGAAAAAATACAACCCGGTTAAGTGTTGATTACGCTTAATGTAACAGACGAGGTGGCCGAGAGGTTAAGGCGTTGGACTGCTAATCCAATGTGCTCTGCACGCGTGGGTTCGAATCCCATCCTCGTCGTCGTTGGAGTTGTTAAAAACAATCAGTTTTAGAGTTGTTTGGAGGGGAGAGGAAGGAGTATAAACGATACATTATTTTTGTTATGCCAGATGATAAACACTCTTGGCAAGTGATTGGGTTGAGTTAACGGCTAACAAATAGGGGATGGAAGCAACTTCTAAACTGACTTGATTGATGATCTATCTCAGGCTTATTCTTTATGACTACAAAAGATAAGCATGGCCTTCTAGATTACATTTCGTTTGGTGCAGATTTTGAGGTTGTTTATAGTTTGGCTCGAAGAACCGTTTCACAGCTTACATTTTCCATTCGCTGTGTAAATATTAATGGGCTCTTTGTATGGTAACAACGCACCAAATGTTCTTCTTGTTGTCAACGACTTTAGCGGCCGAAAAAATATTGTGCAGCTTTTATATCAACGCCATGCACAAGCTTAGTACATTGTGCAACAATAATTCCGCTGAATGTTAGCACACTAGCATGAGCAAAGGAACAGAATGCAGCAAATTGTTTTACGCTGATCGAACGCAATCGCTTGCTTGGTTTGTTAGTGGTAGATTGGCAACACACTCGTTTCGTCACCTGTGCACCAGGACGACGCCGATTGAACCTCCCCGGTCATATGCATTTGTTCCACTGCATTGAAGATGAGCGTGCCGAATGCGTTTCGCTTCCAAGCCCGTGCGCTCACCTTTATTAGGAAACGGTTTTCGCATGGTTATTTGCTTGCGGTCAACCGTTTTGTGTCATTTTTCTTCCCAAACAACAACAGGTAACCCAGGTGGGAGGGATGAAATGGAGTTATACACACATGTTTTTTTTTCCAAAACCAAAGCCACAACGTGCAGTAGATGGGGCTTGCGGCGTACGATTAGAGACAAGATAAAGTAAGCCATAATTAGGGCTAACATGATTTTGCGACAAATCTTGCCTCTCACTTCGCAGCGGTACTAACCCACCACAGTCAGGGAAACCATTCGAAGGTGATGTTCACACATTCATGTCGGAGTTTATTTCCCCGTTCGGTGAACGTTTCAGCACCTGCGATGCACGTCGGGTGCAGCTCGACTCAAATCAAGATGTCACATATGCACAATGCAGCCGGCGGTTCCGATTCGTTTCGTTTCGCCTGGGAAAATGCAACGTGCCGGAAAAGTGTTATCGGTCACGTGGTGCTTTGAAGCTGCTTTTCATGCGAACTTGTCTGTTTCGATGTTTGTCTGGTATGGGGGTACATGTGCGATTAGGCTTGCAGTTTGAATCGTACTTGAAAAATTACGGAGCTAAAGTGTGGTTTGGCGTATGAAAAAAAGGTATTTAGCATTCTGTTTTGGACACACAATGGGAGAAATGATGGAAATGAAAAGTTTAATTGTATCTCTTAATAATGTAGCTATTAAAAATTAATAACAAGAATTTGGTACCATCATGGAATATTTCCAGTGTATTTTTAAATTTCAATTTTAAAACAGTACGGATTAAATTAACAACATTACAACGCTGAACACTTACAACGGCGAATGTGAGCGACTTATTAAGCATTATTACAAACGTTCTGACAAATGTGAATACACTGAAATTTGATGGCTGTTGGACAAATTGCCTCCAGCGGTTGGTCTCACGGCAAAGAAGCCAATGTTAAGCAAGCAAGCTCCCACGTACAGTGATGGTGCCGGTTGTTGTTTTTTTTTCCTTTGCTTGGCGGTTTGCTATGCGCTTTCGAGGGTAAAAGAGAATGTAAACGTAAGCTACGCGTGGTGGCGTTTGTTCTGGTTGCTTCCCTTTCGCCTCGGTGGAGGGAATTGTCTTGAAAGCAATCGCTCGTTGAACCGTGCGCATCATAAGCATGAAAGCCGTTTAGGATCGGTACAAGTTCACTCATCACGCACCGTTTTGGAGTTGGTGGTACTGATGCACAAGTTTAGTAAACGGTTTTAACTAAGCGACGAGAGGAAACCTGTTGGTATTGGATTTAGTGGCAGCAGTAGAAATCGAGCAGTTAAAATTAATATACGTCATGCAAAGCACAAACTTAACATACCATACCTTGTTATTTATCAGGCGCCACAACCGTTTTTCGGTCGAGTCCAATAAAAACTTAACACTACATTTTGTGCGATTTCGTTCCCCTGACACACGGATAGCACACAGTAGTGGTGAACGTGCTGTACGTTTGTTTAATTATTCAATTACATTTTATGGGTTTCCATTCGAGAAAATTCACACTCAAACTGTAATGTACACGAAGCGTAGATGAGGATGTTAACATCAACAAGTTCTCGTAAAGCATGAATCAAATTGGAAATACAAACATGGATAGCGTAATGTCTCCGTTACTTCATTCGTAACGATTCAATTAATGTTTTTTATCTAGCATAAATGTTTAATCAGACATTGTCCACTTTCATACTTATAAATATTTTTTTGTTTATCTGCTATTTATCTGCTCTTTTACATATTTTACTGTAAATATATTTTTTTATATTGCTAAAATATTCAATCGTTTAAAAAGACCAATACGACCTACCCGATCCTGAAGAAATAAAAAAAGATCGTTTTTAAAATCATAAACCAGTGAACCAGTGAACATATTCGCAACATTAACAAAACTCCCAGCGGATAGAGGCCCTAGGGAATGATAACAGCCCAGACCCTAGTCTCCCACAGGTGACATTAAACGGTGTACAAAAAAGTGTGCCAGCGGACCATAATGTCCAAAGTCTCTTAGTGGTACATTTTATTTTACACCATAGCAACCAACGAGAACCATTAGCCCCCGATCGATATGGAACGCGAAGGCACAGAAGCTGCCTACTACTGTCGGTAATGTTTGTTTTACGCTGTGCAGGTTGATGGAGGCAAACAAGTGAAAAATATGTTTCCACCCCTCCCGCAGCATAATTGACAGATCGATCGGGCAGTTTGCGTACGAGTGTACGCTTATTTCCCCTTCCGCAGGGCAACCTACGAGTCGGCCCGGACAGCGGAAAAAAAACTACCCACAAGGCAGATAATCTGCTGAATTATTTAAATTTCAATTGTTGCTTTTGGATGCGGTACGGGCTGGAGTCTCCGGCTGTTTGCGCCGTTAAAACAATGTATTTGGTCTTGGTTATTATGTGGGAAAATGAAAGAGAAAACAAGACATCTAAAAACCACCATCGTCTGACATCAGACAGCGATGGTCCTTACGACACAATTAGTTACACTTCGCCGTTTGGGCTGGATTTGGGCAGGGTAAAGGGTTTATTTTTTTTTGCAAATTGAAATAAAGAATCAGCAGCCATGTTTTTGTGCAGCTGCGTTTGAGATTGGTTTCAGATTTTGCACTGAATTTTCGCCAACCCAATGAGCTGGAAGCTGCACTGAAAAGCCACCGCTTGTCTGCCACTACGGTGGTGCTGGTGAATTAACCTGAAATTATCTGATTAAATATAAATAAACACTGATGAAACATTGGTTGTGGCGTTCCGAACCTGTGAGCGATTGTGCTGTGCACGGGTTCTGTGTGTTTTCAATGATTATTCTGGCTGTGTTCCCGTGCAATCAACGGTTCAGTGCAAGGTGAGATAGATGCAAGCGCAAGTTTATGGATCGTTGCGTTTTTGCTCTTGTTTTCGACACATTTTCGTACCATTCCGATGCTATCGACAAGCGGGAAAAACTGTGTATCGTTTGATTATATGGCGTGGAAAATTCTATTAGGCAAGAATGGTTCAGCAGCCACTGTACCTGAATTTTGCAAGTGAATGGGTTGTAAAATTCAACCATAAGAAGCAATAATGATTTTTTAAATACATGCACGTATGTGCGTATATCGCGAATTTTGAGAAAAAATCGTCTAAATGGAACCTTCATTTGTCATAGTGTTGCTTTAGAATCATTTAACATCATTTAACGAAGCTAAACTCCATATGAATCACCGCGTGCAAATTGAATAAACTTATTCACCCACTCTAAACCTGAACGAGTGGTGCACAATTTATTGGCCTGTCTGTCAAAAGCTATGTAGGGCGATCCTAGTAAGCGTTTATAATTTTATGGTTTCACTTAACTTTAGTCCCAGACGTTCTTAGCTAATGCGATGGCTCTTTCGAAATGAGTTTCGTAATTATGTGTTTAGGTTTATTGCACACTTTAAGATTGAAGAGCACCTTCAACGTGATTGAAGCCATACTCTTCTTTATGTTATTTTTACCTAACAAGATTTTAATTAGAAGTTAAGGGGTAAAAACATTGTTGCTCTTTATATTAACTATTGTGCAGCCTACCAACGTGGATGATATTGATGTAAACCATTATCTCCGGTGCTATAAAATATTCCTTTCACTTGTCTATTTACGAACCACACCCTGGATTAATTTCCGCTTAACGTAAAGCAAACCAAAAATCGCAGCTTTTCAAAACACTCAATACTCCTCGTCACACGCACTTCAACGCTTTCGGTCGGTGTGTTTGACGATGATGAAAAGCAAACCGAATACCGGAGTACCGATAATTATTTGCATCTCAAACACCGACCCAATCGCCAGAAACCGCCGTAATGATCGGTTCGTGTGCCTTATTAGTCTGACGTAGCGGACATTCAAGCTGCTCATTTCGATTTATTTGATCAGTTGAGTCGCGGGGCTCTGCTCTGCTCTGCGCTAAAAGCGTGCTAGAGTTCGAAACGTTTCGCTTCCGAACTCTTTCATAATGTGACGGCCAGCAGCATTCCGCCAGTGCGGGCTAGGAAAGAAATTGATGTAATCCATTCTCGGTGGACGCATAAGCGCCAATCGATGGCAGTAACGGTGCACTTTTTCATGCTAAGATGGGCACTAATGATACATGTAATTTTCTATTTGAATTAATTAGATAACTATTCGTGCAGTTAGACAATTTTTAATTTACTTTTACATGTTTTTCTTTTTATGATTTTCGAAGGCTAGGAAGAGAACATTTTTGTTTTTTTAAAGAACAATTATTGTTGAATTTATTAATAATACACCATGTTTACAAAGAAAATGAGTGTACTGTCGCAGGTGCTTTGTACTGAATAGGTTTGCTATTACTAAATATTTACTCTATGGATAGAAATTAATTCTGTGGAGATTGGAAAAGATAGGTTAGAATAGACTAACGATTCGGGAATTGCAAAAGAACAATTATAAAGTGGAAAGTGAAAAGGATAAACTTTCATATTGGACCTGTGTCATGAAACTAAACCTTAAACATTAGTACTAGAGCTAGCTATCATTATATCATTAACCAAACTAACCTACCCTATTACCGAAGAAAATAATAACAATATTTACAAGAAAAGATCTCTTATGAGCTCGAAGTTGGATTGTAAGCTGGTATTTTTAAGACGATCCAAATCAGTACGCATCCTCTCTTGTATTAGCGGAATTCGTGTTAATTTGTGGAGGCCGTGGGTGCTGTATCTAAGAGGTAAGTTTAGGATCATTTTTAGGATCTTGTTTTGAATTCGTTGTAGAATAAGCATATTGGCGGGGAGCATGTTCCCCATGCATTTGATCCGTATAGTATTGCAGGCAATATTGCTTGTTTATAGAGAATGATCTTGTTCTCCATTGTTAGTCCTCCATTCCTTTTGATCAGAGGATAAAGGCTCATCAGTGTCCCAAGGACTTTTGTTTTTATATGATTGATGTGCTGTTTAAAAGATAATTTGTGATCTATAACTACGCCAAGATAGCGAACATGGGAGTCCCATGTGATCGCATGGCCTTCTAGTTTAATACACTTTACACTACGCCTGATGGTGGAAAGCCACAAATTCGTTCTACAAGTTAATACAATACCTTGCGTTTTGGCACAGTTTGGCACAATTTTCCAGTCGTGGAAGTATTTTACAAATTTTGTTAATGCTCTTTGCAGTCCACCATGTAGACATGCCAGATATTTCTGTTGATATAAGATGGCGGTATCATCGGCATAAAGAGATAACTGAGTATTGTCGTTTAGTGCGGGGACGTCCGTTGTGTAACAATTATACAAGAGCGGTCCTAAGACGCTGCCCTGTGGTACACCTGCCTTATTTTCATAAGGTTCAGAGTATGTCGAACCTAGGTATACCGCCGATGTTATGCAGCTTAGATAACTTTGTATCATTTTTATAACATACATCGGAAAAAGTTGTTTTTTTAAGTTTGTAAAGAAGGTCCTGATGCCAAACATTATCAAACGCTTTTTCTGCGTCTAGCAAAGTGATTGCTGTAGATTTTCCAACAGGTTTACCTTCATTAATGATGTTTAACATCCTTTGTAGCTGATGTGCTGTTGAATGTCCCTTTCTAAATCCAAACTGAATTTCAGATATGGTGTTATTTGCATTAGAATGATCTTCCATCCTAGCATGCAAAATAGAGAACATTGTTATTATTTGTATAGTCTTTGGTGAACTTGAAATATTCGAATAATCTTTCTCGACGATCTTTACGATCTTATTTCAACAAGATGCCGATGGATGCAAATGCTGCACAATTTACGTAAAATACAATTTTAAGCTGAACAACTTTTCAGGTGACAAATTGTAAGAAGTAATCAATCAATGCTAAGCTAAGCAATTCGCACACGCTACAAAATGGGACCGAATGCAGTGTTGTTTTCTATATTTTTTCATTTTTTGCTACCAGATTCTAACCTCGCTGCAAGCGTCGAATCACTTATCGGTTGAAAATACGAGCGAAAGGAACCCCTGGTTGGTAGCGGTAGGCAAAACGCCAATGACGTCTAATGATGTCGGCACGATCTGCATCGATCAATGACAGAACCTGGCAATTTGGAACCGAATTGCTACCTTCTGCAGCATAGCAACGGATTTCGACGCTTCTCGCTCGCTGAACACCCGTTCGAAGGTTCTGCACAAAACATCGTTAAGAAACCGTCGCCCTACGTCGACAAATGGTATCACGACGCAAGCAAGACGATCTTTTCAATTCGACAAAACTTAAAACCGCGAGCGATATCGATCGCAGGCGCAACGTTATGCCTGATCATCATTATCGCAGATGCTGCTGCTCGCGATCGGTGTAGACGCGAACAACATAAATCATCGAGCATGTCTTCTGGCGCTCATCATTCTGATCGGTACCGATTATCTAACCTTCTCGGATGCATCTATGCAGGGACACCATTGGTGAACGCATGATTTTGAGCCATAAGAAACCAAGATGGGTACGTCTAGTGATAGTTTCAATCAATATCAGTAGCACAAGTATAATTAAAGCAGATATTAGCGAAGATAACATTGTCAGCTAGGGGGCATCGTATCGTATTATGGCGAGGGGTGATTGGAATTGTTTTCGATTGCAGTTGATTACCTTGCGCACTACGTCGATGCGTGAAAGCTACGCCAGCACAGGGAGGTGAAACTATCGAATCGCTCGATCATGGATGGTAAGCCTGATATGACAGTAATGGACATACAACAGGCAATTTCTTGCATTCATTCCCAAGGCCCAATCGGTAGATGTTGTCAACGGGGCGAACAAATATTGCCGTTTATCTTTGCGGCAACAACTTTCGACCTTCATTTTAAACATTTTTTTTTACCCGATTACCTTTAAAACATCGATCGACGGTCCTCCTTTTCGAGCACCGTGTTTGAGTACCGATTTCGAGCACTTCGCGACATACACCTAAGACTGGCTGAGTGGTGTGGAATGACACGTCTCAGTGTGAGCTAAACAAAAAAGAAACCGATTTTTTGAAGAAGGTTACCCAAAAATGGCGAAAGCGCAATCATTGTTTAATAAATTAATAAACACACACATCTACTCTCGATCTCAGCTGTTGATGAACATTTTCGACTTGTGGACGGTGAATTAACAGCCGGCATTCGGAAACATGGTGACCAAACCGGGCGAACCTGAAAAGGCGATACGCTGAAAGCCATCTAGTGCAAAAGCTCCAAGGGACCATTTTGGGAAAAATGATGGTACACTTCAGTATGCGACAATGTTTCATACGTACCGTACCACCTCGACAGGTCGATTGCGACGGTATGGCAGGTTGGCTGCGAGCGGTGCTAATAAATTCTGAATGTTGAGCGTTGCAAAAATTGAAAGTAAATCAAGGCTCCGGCTGGTGACTCAACGGTGCAGTAGATGAGTATCAACTTCATTTACCAGATGTTGGGATGATCTAAAACGATTAAAATGAAGACAAACCCCTAGTGGCAGTGTTGACACATATCATGTTCAATTTAACTTGAAATAGTTATTTCACAAGAAAAAATGAACCAAAATATTAAAATTGAAAATGTTCGATAAAAATGATCTTCATGTACCCAAAATGTTAAGCCTAAAAAAATGTCCATATAGGAAGGTGATTCCTACCAACTCACAACCTTATTTCAATTTAGATTTACATATTTGAAAACATTTCACGTAGAACAGTTCATTTGGAGCATTCTATGTCACCTTCATCTAGCCAGAAGACCCTGGAAACACTTTAAGGGTTGGTTCGTTCAAATTCATTGTAATGACATGACTTCCCGGAGTCCGCTTAGTCTTAATATTATAATTCATACAATATTAGTCCCAATATGTATATAACAGTATCACTACAGCAGCTCCTACAATGCCTTTTAATCCATAATCCCTTTCAAAAACATTCTCAAAAATTTGATCAATGATCCAAAGCTGTTAGTGAATAAATAAACGCTAAAAGTTTTACTTAGTTCCAACATCGTCTATCGCGATGAGTATTTCAAATAACCGTTTTTATTCAGGTTGTTATTATAACGACTAGCAGTCTCCACATTAATCTGATAAATGATTGGTGAAATGTTAAGCTATTTCAAATGTGCGATCACCTACATAGAAGGGCTTTTGTTTGCATAGTCATTGACCAAATCACAGTCGTATTGGAATCTTGCTTGTTCTTCTGTAACTCGAGCATTTCCGAGGATCTGTTCAATTCTTGGATGCAATTTTGTTCTAATGAATTGCATAAATTGCGCACGAAAATATTAAATCATCAAACCGACAGTAGCCATCCACCATGCGATTACCATTCACTTCTCGTTCACACTACAAACTGAAACATTTTCAATTCATCTTCAATAACTTTCCCCATTCACCATTTTCAAGCGTTTGCCTAACCAATCTGACTCTATGGAGTTGCCTTATAGAATCTTTTAGGAACATTCGTACGACTTGCGGAACGTATCATGGTTTCGGCACCTTGACGAACGACAAACACCGTCACGACTCAGTTGACTCGGAAGATTCATCATCCAAAGCCCAAAGCATCAAGCAACCTGATCGGCGGTTATTATTTTGTTTTGACGATAACTGTTTTTAACGATAACATATTGGAATATTGGTTATGTTCCAAATACAACTACAAACTCAATATAGTGATGACAATAAAAGGTACATAATTGTTACGTTCTAAGAAAGGGTTATTTCCTATATAGCACACACGTCTTATTTGATCGCCGGTTAGAATGAAAGGGGGCGATCATATTGCTTTTCGTTAACACTTCCACTTTGGCAGTGCTACCATGACAATAATAAAGTGTGAGAGATTGTTTCTTATTCTTGTTACTATCCGAAATACTTTAAATAATACAATTTAAACACATTTAGTGCCAAAACCTTTCTAAAACGATAAGCCGTACAGACGTACATCGCGATTGAACAAATGAGCTAATTACTCATGAAAAGGTATGTATTGTTGCTCTGCGCGCCGATTCAGAAAAGGGTAGCTGACCTTTAAGGTTTGATCGGAATGAATCAAATATCACATTTCTGCAAACCGCAAAGAGATCTAATCCGAACAAAAAAGGTGATAGGATCCGGCTCAACGAGCTCGTCCAATTGACCTCGTCCAAATCGTCTAATAGTCGCCTGTGCGGAGATCCGAAAGTAAATGGTTATAGTAGAAGATGCTGATTGTTCGTGTGATATGATTTAGCAGTATAAATGCTAATAGCTCATTTGCTTTGGCTCTCAGCCAGATGTGGCGGATAGTTTGGTGGAATCGGTCACGTTCATCAATCAACATGCAAAATATTGCGCAGAAATCTCGCTGTGTCCATTCAACCACAAACGACATGTGATACGTTTGGTTTAGTTGCCTAACTGCACCCTGAGGGCAGCAAATGTTTGATAATTCGATACAATATACTGTCAGGTTTAACTTCGTCAAGTTTACCTAGGTTTAGGTTTAGGTTAAAATCTACTTTATCAGGCTTACCAAAAGCCTAGTTTAATAGCAATCACCCACGTGTAAATCTTACACTAGAACGCATTTGGAACAAATTACATCACATTATATTCCGCTACTTAATCTTGCCAATTCCTATTCCTTTCATCGCTGCTCAAAATGTTATCGATCGCTGCTGAGCGACAAAATCAGAGTTTCCAATCGATTTGTTCGCTTACTTGATTTTTGTTTATTTCTACGGAAAATAAATGCTTCATTTGTTTCCCTCGCACTGTGGACCTTTTTTACTGAAGGCGGTTTTGGTCTTCTGTATCTGCGTCTCTAGGGAAAACGCCACGCCTTTTGCTCGGCTAGCTATACGTCCTCGCTGTACCTCGTTGACACCGGTTGTGCTAGAAGGGAGCAACGGAAAGACAATACTGGAACTCCACCTCCAACGAAAAGAGGAAGAAGGTGGACGGTTTGAGGTGTTGATTCCGAAAGGAAAAAAGTGATAATTCCGATTTTTTCACATTTTCAACGCATATACAGTCATGCAGGCGCAAATACTCAGGAATCGTAGAAGGCTGCTAATGATGGACACGTGATTGAACGGGGGCTGTGCGTTTGGTGTGTTAGTGCTCCACCGATTGGATTAAGTCCACCCGATGGAGGTCAACGAAAAGTCATTGACTATGTTGGGTGGCCGTGTGCGTGGCGAAAGCAAAACGGTAACACTCTCGTACGAGTCGCGTTCCTTCACTGCGTATTTGTTTCACCAAATTCCGTTACATAAGTAGCAAGTCATTCTTCTCATCGTGGGAATCCATACGACGGGATTAGGAAACGCCAAATCAAGGCTGTCTTCTTGCAGGAAGCAACGGCACAAACACACCTTCACCGCGTTTAGTGTGTACAATCGCAACATAAAACCAACCTCACCCCATGAATGAGCCATCGCGATGGATGTGGTAGTGCCTTGGAGAATCAGTCGGGAGAGCCAAAAATGCTCCAAATTGCTCACACGAACCACGCATACACACACGTGGATGAAAATGGACGAGTGGTGAAAATCGATCGTTCTAACTAGAATTCACCACACGCTCCGAGATACAGGACTGCTTGGTAAAAAAATCTTGCATGAGAGCGGGAGCACGTAGGCATTGAGATTTAGTAGTATGGATGGGAAAAAACCTAACCACCTGAGTTGGGGCAGAAATTAAGGATACGAGAGCTATACACTCACACACGCGATGGAGAAAAATAAAAGCGATCTTGAGCTTGCATGAATGAAAATCATGGCCGACTTGGAACGCGTTCGATATTTTGCCGAATTAAAAAAAAATGGAAAAAATGTTGCGAAACACCATAACGCACACTGGAGGTGTTAAGCAACGTAGAAAGGGTTGAAATACAAATAAAAAAAATAAATGCTTTTTCATCGGTCTTGATCGTAACGCATTGTACGATATTTCCGATTTCCTTCCATAACAATATGTTCTTTGCGTATTTGCGTTCTTCTCCAAACAGCTGTATGTTCAATTTACAGATCGGTGAACTTATAGCTCTACGTGAAGAATGTAAAATAGTAGCGTGGGAAGACGAAAAGTTTAACAATCAAAAGCAACAATTCTTGTTCAAAGAGGAGAAGCAATCTATTTGAAGATTCGGTTTCTTTTGCCATTACTTGAAGAAAAACTGCAATGGCCATCCGGGCGAAAAATGTTCCTTGGACCAAAAGGTGAACGAAAATAGGGGTTTTGTTATACTCCAGCCGAAAGAAAAGGGAGGAATTGCCAAAAATTTCATTGTTGCATCAAACATCAATGTGACGTATTTGTGACGCAGAAACATACATCAACGTGAAATAGAGAGACACATGTACATCCTGACAGGCGCGAAGCCATATCAAAGTTTCGCTGTGTACCTATCCTACCGCAAAATTTTCCATCCATTCCACCTTCCCAAAAGTGACGAAAAATCGTGTGCCTCAGTCGCGACCATCGCACACGGTGGTGATATATTTGGAAGCAATTCAAACCAGCAGAGCAGAAACAAACACCAAACTGTCTCGGTTCAGCGCTCAATCGATCGTACTGCGCTCGTTTGGTGGTTATATTTTATCCACTTCAATCGCCTGCGCCTGAGCCCATCACCTTCCCGAGGTTCCACCATGCTAAAGCAGTAGCTTGCTCCAACTAACTGGCCGTTATGTTGGGCTGTGTTTTTATTCTAACGAAAGAAGCCTATTTTCGTGCGGTGAATTTGTGGTTGTGGCGCTCGATACACCCCTGCATACTACCTTTACAGCTGAGAGTCAGGATGTAGCAGAAGCAAGGTACGCTACGGGTATGTATAATTCGCGTGGAAAAACTACAACATTTCTTTCCTTTCGTTTTTGGTCTCTCACTCTCTCTTCCATGCAGATGTGCTAAAACATGTTGAACGTAGGAGTTACTGGAAGGTATCAGATTCAGAAATAAATCAAATGATTAAACGATACGCACAATATTGAAGAGCAAGGGATGCGGTTTGACGAGTTTTTGAAAAGTCTCAGATTCTTTGAACCTCTATAAATATTTCATGAACACTCTGTTACAAACAGACCAACTTTTAGAAATAGACTTTTTTAGTTGTTTTCTTTATGATTTCTCTCAATTGATTTTCTTTTTTTATCGTCTTTACATTCTGATAACTGATACAACTAGCATAAATCTTATAGAGCAATATTATTTTTGCTTACCCGATTGGACACAATCCAACAATCAACATTCATCCAATGACAAATGAAAGGATATCTATTTCCGAATCGTTCATTCGACTGCTAATCATCCAATAGGCTTACACGTGACTCGTGTTCCCAATCGCTTCTTCGTGGATCGGTTTGTTAGAATGTAATTTTTGTTCTGTTTTCTTTTCGTTTCTGAATTGGACATCCTTCTTTTCAAACCGTTACGTAATCATTTGTAAACGTATCCAATAAAGATTAACTGGTTTTGCGAACCCAAGAAAAATCCATTTCTGTCGACATAACGCAAGAAATAATAAAATAACTATCATTCGTCAAAGATTAAACGATTTGCTTAAGGGCCGTTTCAGCTGGAAACTGAAGAAGCATGATGCAACCGACGGCAAAAGTGAAGAAACGCTCGAATGCATCCAGAATGCATCACTTAAACTCAAAGGTGGACTTGCACTGGATGGCCTCTTGTAGCACCAATTCATTTTTTTACAAATACGTCATACGACCTTTAAAAATATTTCTTATGTGTGCTACAAAAATATGTGTGCAATGAAAAAAAGCAGAGCTTATACTCAGTTTACACCTAACCGCATTCTATGTCGTACGGACATCACGGATAACCCGTGACAGGTTACGTAATTCCGTTCGGAATACTATGCGGGATTGTTGCAAAATGTCTCCCACAATTTGTATCTATTAACTTCATACGCGTTGGATTTTAACTTGAGCAGAATTACTTTACTTGAGCAGAATTACAGTATTTTTACTGTAATTTAACTTCAAACTATTTACAAGGACTTCAGACACCATTTTGATACTACATCTCAATTCTTATTATCTTCAATTCAACTCACTTTAATACATTTTTCGCCATTTCTTTTTTTTGTTTTCCATTTTTCTGAATTTTAAGATAGGTATTCCTTTTTTTCCTTCGCTTTTAAAATATATATTTAAAAAAATACATGCTTTACTTTTTCTTCACAGGTTTCCCATTTTACAACAGGAAGCATTGAAGCTGAAATCGACAACAATAGAAACTATAAACTGTCTTTTAAACTTTGTCGTGTTCTGCTATTGGGATTGTCTGTTCCAAATAGGAAATAAAACGCTGGAAGGAAAAGCATCTTGCTTCAACAAATCTATTCATCTAAGTGACAAAGTTGTAAAACAGTTCCCATTTTCCGTAAGCATCGCAGACAACGCTTTCTGCTTCGTACACTGGAGCACAGAAAGGGAAAAAATACTTTCTCAAACTTTCCGATCTCGTTACGAACGAGTAAACATTTGATTGGGCTCATTTATCTGGCACGTTGGACGTGCCTTTACTTCCTGATCTACTGATTTTTCTGTACAGCATGAAACGATTTTTTATGCAATACTCATTTTAACAGCAGCGTTGAAACCTCTTTTGCGAAACAAAAATACCCTCGAATGCTGCATGCCCTTAAGGGATCCCTTCAAACACCCACATGGATCGATACACTCGAAGGGAGCAGGCGCCTAGGATCAAGGCGATGGTCCAGAACGAGTGGTTGCAAAGTGAATAAATTGAGCCCTTGCCGGAAAATCGGAGTCGGCTTTGCATACGACCCTTTTTCAATTAGACTGCTAAAAAGGCATTTGTTGTTTATTATAATTTGTTTAACCCCTCGGGAATAGTCCAATCGTTCTTTTTTGCCTGCTTTTAAGAGACTGTAGTACTGTGAGCCTGTTAAAATGTTAAAAGAACAATAAACTGCATCGTTTTCACAACATACAATCGCCAATTGCAATTACAATCATAATTTAAAAAGTCTGGATGCAGATCATAAAATGTTTTAAACGGTGGAACATTCTCCACCGGAAAGTATAATTCCTTCCAAACCGCGTTGGCGAACTCATATAAGCTACCGAAAGCCAGCTAAAAGTGTTTAAATCTCAAGTGCTCTCCCCTCATCATCTTCGCTGGACATCCGCCCTGCAGATGGAGTGGAGCATGTGACGGAATGTGGCCCCATTTATGGGTTTGTCGATACGCACCGTGTGTGTGACGTCATTCGATCTGGTCGGACCAATCAACGCTTACCGGCCCCGAGAAAGCCAGCCAGAAAGGTAAAGGACCTGCGCACTCCGATGCAAGGATACGTGTGAAGGATTCCGAGAGCATGAGCATGGTCACGATGGTCCTGGGAACACACGCACACAACGATATCGCAAGGATAATGATTTGCCTTATCGGCTAGAACGCACGCTCTCTTGCTCTCTCCACCTGTCTTTTATGTCTCCATCTGCGTTTGTATGGGTGGTTGTGGTGAATTTCGTTCGCCTCGCAGCTACTTTTTGGGGGTTCGGTAGCACCAGAACCGCTGGCACACAGCTAGAATGTACTAACGTTCGCTGCGGACCAGATCGAACGTGGTGGTGGTCTGTATCGCTGTGGTTTGGCCATTTCTTTTTTTTTTGCTTAGGATGTTTCTACTGGAGATATATGTGGGGGAGGGAGAGAGATTTCCATAGGGAGGAGTCTCGAATTATTCAATCGTCCCCAGTGAAAGCATCCTTGAAAAGCCCGTATTACTTACATTCTGTGAATATAACTTGTAAAAACTGGTGCAACTTGTGAAGAGCAAAAAAAAAACTGCAAAGAAGTTTCTGGGAGGGAAAAGTGTGGGAATGTGTGAAAATGAGCAGATAAAGTGCACTAAAAATTGGAGGATACTAGTCGTTTACATAACATAAACATACACAGGCCAACTCTCGTTTGCTTCTGTTAGATTCGTCTGCATTTTGTTGAGTACTTATAATTACTACTATTGTATTAATCAATTACTTTCTCATTTCCAAACCAAAACTACTGTAGAGAAATAGTGTGTGGCGGTGTCCTCGCAGGCTGAGTGGGGGGATTCAAAAAGAAAATCCGATTTGTCTGCTCGATTGCAATAGCAATAGCGGCACACAACGACGTGATCAGCTGCTAGTGCAGGGAGCGAAAGCATAAATCGGACTGCAGCCGGTGCAATAATCCGTGGATAAGTGTGTCGACCGTGAGTGAGTGTGTGTGTGTGTGTGATAATAGTCGGAAGAAAAAGATCAATCGAAGGTTTGCTGCTGCAAAGTGGCTGTAAAGTGAACAGCAGCAGCACCAAGTTTAACACACAGGCCGACCGAAGGCGTCAAGCAAGTGACCGTGGCGTCATCCGGCGATTCTGGCGGTGCACCAGCGGGCGAACAACCGAACGCCCTGCTTTCCAAACTAGGCAGTTCGCTGTTTGGGGCCACCGGTTCGCCCCAGAAGGTGGTCACCAATATCCGCGGATTCCTTTCGAACCGGCTGACCAGCGTTTCCATCCCCGACACAGGTAGGTGTGCCGTAACGCTCCACCACCCATCAACATTTTGTGCATCCTAATGTCCTCAATTCCTTCAGAATCTTGGAGCATTCAAGCAAAACACAATATAACCCTTCCACCTATCCTGCCGTTCGCTTTGGTTTGGTTTATATTATCGTTTCTAATTTTTGTTTTATTCAATTGTGGACAATCACCCTTGAAGAAAAGGGTAATGATGAACGGTTCCGAGCGACAACCGTAATAGGACCACGAGAAACAATTACGTAATTACATTTGCCCCGTTAGTGAACGAAACGCACCACGGTCTGGCAGCGTTTGACGCTCGAGCGGCCAACGTGGGAACTGTTCTAATATAATTTGCTTCTCACATCCTTTGCGCCAGCCGATTTCGTTTGAACGACAAGGAGGAACTGCTAATTCTATTAAACCATCCTAAGTCGTTGAAAAGTCTTGACTTCGATACGGTGTTCTCTTCTAAGGAGCAAAAGATGTTTCATCCTGCACACAAAAACCAAACATTTCCTCACCATATCGTTGTGGCCATTGATTTGGGTGTAATGTTATTATGAAAATTGATGCTTTAGACATTCTTAAAACTGTTACCGACTTCAACGGAGCGTGCCTTCCTAATTGGTGATTGATTTTTATTTTTACATCAAATCGAACGTACCGCACAAAATTTGATACGACGAATTTTCACAAACAAAATGGCGGCCAGCCAAATGCCTGGGTGAAACAATTTTGCACCACACGCCACTGCCACTGGAAAGCTCTCATTCTCATTCTTGCTGAAAGCTCTTCGCCACATTTGCACCTGTATGTGTACGTCCTACGTGAGCGGCTACGGAAAAGGATATTCTTAATCAAAATGAGCAAATGTGTGTGCTGGTGTTTGTGCGGGAGAAAGACGAAGAAGAAGAGAAAGAAAAAACGGACACTCTCTCTCTCTACTAGTTGTGTGTGGTTGTATTAGTGCAGGTGTTCCACGAATGTTTAACAATCCCTTCCCCCTCCCCTTTTTCGCTCTTCTCACTGTCATTTCGACTCACTATTCCACTTTTCGCTTTAAACGTTTTCCACCGATAGCAGGAAAATACACCTGGCTTGATTCTCAGAATATTTTCTATCCTTACACTTTTACTACATCCCACGTTGCCGTCACATTTCTTGTGCGATGGAAGCACTTAAATTGAACGTGTTGAGACGCAGTTGCAATTCAAGATACTAATTGAAATACTCAGATCGGCTAGTAATTTTCTGTTAAGTGAAGGTTTTCATAGAAAAAAAAATTGCACGCTCTGAGTGCTAGTGAGTTTTATGCTTCGTAGAATGATTACATAATAATACACCTTACCTTGACTATTAAGAAGGTGATGGCATGACTCAAACTTTACATAAAATGTTTACAAAATAAACAATTTTGGTAATTTTCGTATTGATATTTGCGTGTGTAGTTATTACTTGTTTTAGTTCAAAGTTTAGCACAACATTTACTGGGAGGCATTTTAACTAGCTTATTTTAAAGCTTATCAAAACAACCAATTTCAAAACGAAAACAATTTTGCATCTAAAACTTTAGAAAAAAGAAATGTCTCTGTGACCTACCTCGAATAGTGATTCTTTATAAATTTATTGTACACATATGTTATAAATGTACAGGCAGTTCCCGAGATATGCTATTATAGCGGACCGCTATAATCCGGGAAAAATCCGCGTATCTCGAATCACTGAGTCCAATCACGCGTCACTGAGTCGACTTCCTTCTCTGCATTTAATTGATACAGCGAATCAGACGATTTTTAGAAAGATTGCATTAAAATAAGTTAAAAATCATTCTTTTGTGTGTGACATAAAAGGTATTTTCGAACAATTTTTCACCTTTTTGCTTAAATTTTGTGCTATAAACTAGTTCAGCTGTCAAATTTCCAAAAAACGCGTATCGCCGAATCCGCGTATAAGAGGAACCGCGTATCTCGGGAATGGCCTGTACACAATGTTTCGTATCGGGTCCTTGCAAGTTATAGTGTTGGTGCACTATAAAGCTGTATTGAGAAAATATACAAAAGCTCGATTGACTATTTTACATCTCAGCTCATTTGTTAATTATTAGAAAGAGTTGATTGTATCGTTAACTAAGTGGAAATTGGAAAGCCTTAAATTAATGCCCAATCAACCACCAGTAAAAGTAAACAGTAAACATAATAAAATATAAAAAGGGTGATGTTTTACGCGCAAAACTACGATTATTGATAATTAAAATGTGCTATTCCCTTGCACTTCATAAAGCTATTCTATCTCTAAAACCTTCGTTTATCGAACATTTTGACTATAAGTGACTGTAAGTCAAGTGCTGCGATCCATCGAAATTGCCACTTCAATTTTCAGTCAAATATCAAACATCTTGTTTTGGTGTTCCATTGCTTTGCCCTATCGAACGATAATTCACCATAACGAATGCAAAATCCAAACACGACCACACTACGTAAGCTTCGTCCCGATCAAACCCTAGGATAGTGCCTAACATAACTGTTTTACTCGTGGGGACAAAAAACAAACCTTGTAAAAATATCAGCAGGCTCAACTTTCGTCCCGGTGACTTAATTCTCTTCCTGCAGCTGAATTCGGTAGGCAAACACAACCTTCCTTGTCAGTGTGGATGATTAGGGCCAATCCCCAGCTATTCCCTCTGGCAAGAGTCGGCACAGCAGCGTGAAACCCGACCAAACCACGACGCAAACCATTCGTTGCTTCGCCGGTTGGTTTTATCGATGTTGTTATTTTAAATCCTAGCGAATAAAACCCCACGACCAAATGCGCATCTTGACACCCTCGGGGAAAAACTCATTTCACGTTGTACGTATCGGTTCGATGATGGTAGAAAGGAAGTGGGTGGCGAGGCGTGGAGCTAGGACAACCACCCCCGGAGAGCTAGGGGACAACTTTTCCCGCCGAATACCGGAACGAACGTTACCATGGGCCCGGCATTAACTTGCGCACGTTCAAAAACAATGAGGGGCAGGGAGGCGATATTTCATCATTATAATTCCTTTATTATACTTTGTTTTGACATCACAATTCGTCTTGCGTTTATCACACCAGTTTTCCCATTCGCATCCGCCATACAAAGGACGACAAAAGATAACGTGGAAAAAAAAGTCCAATATAAACCTTTATTCAACTGCCATTACCACTTCGGAAACGGTTTTCCGTTAGAAGCAGTACAGTTTTCCGCACGCCCCCTTAAAACTCAGAGGGCGATTTTGGGAAATTGGGCAGCATCTCGGTATTATCACCATCTCGCCCGGTGTGGTGTGATTATGATTGTATCAACCGGATGCCTTATCTAAACAAGTGGGGATGTTTTACAAGTTCACCCAACGGCTTCCTCCCAGCGCGTTACGTGTATTTATCTATCCTGCGTGTCTGTGCTCGGTTTGTCTGCGGTCTGATCTCACCACTCCGATCGATACAGCTAAGTGCTACTGAGCGTGGAAAGTGTGGAAACGGTACCAGATGGCACTCAACCTACCCGTTACGATAATGGACCGAGTTTGTACAGAACCATGGATAGCTGAAACTCGTCCTTTTACGCGCAAATGTGTCTCTCGGACGTGGCACATTTTGGACAATGTCACATAACAACAATCACAATTCTAACCACGGGTGAAAGATAATGGTCGGAGATACACACTTCAAAAGTGGAGGCAAAGGCGACCCATTTATCAAACGACGAACCCTGGCGAACCCTGGCGAACCCTGGTGAACACGAAGTGTAAATTGTGCGTTCGGTTGGGATATTACTTTTCTTTTCACGCACTCATCGGGAACCTTTGCACTGCGAAGGAAAATGGAAAATGTAATATTAACAGCATTTTTTCCTATCACCTGAGGAGAAAAAGTATGTCCGAGGGTGCTCAATTAGTTTACTTCTTATTGCACTTTTTTTCTATCTGGTCCTGATGAATGTATCGCATTAGTCACCTTTTGTCGGCCTCTTTTCATTCCCCAGTTGATGAAAGAACAGTGTATGGAAAAAAACATGTAATCCAACTTGTGCTTGTTTACATCATTTGGTTGAATATTCTGCTTCTTTACGTTGCGTTATGCATATTTTCATTCTTATGGTGCCAACAAACACTTAAGTTAGGTAACAAATATTCCAATTACTTAACTTTCTGAGCTCAAATCAAGAGCCAGTAAAAATCATATCTATTTTCTGCAATAAACAACAAAATGTAAAACTCAATAAAGATTCAAAACTAACAGTTTACAATGGAATAGTGAAATTTTCGTATAAACAAAAAATAAAAGCACGAGCACACAAGAAAATGCAACATTGGCTGACAATTTCCTTCGTATTTTCATTGTCCTTCCTACAGGAAATTTATCAATTTTCCTTCCATCGTTCTCGAAATTCTCCTCCACCAACTCACCTGGCGTGTTACACATTCCTTTCGCAATCGGCCCGAAACGAAAACCAGTTACAGAGATCGAGGGTTGATGAACAAGAAGGGACGAAAAAAAGAAAATTAGAACCCACCACCACAACACTCCCACTCACAGGCGAAAATAATCGACGTTCGTTCGCTACAGTAGGCTATGACCCGACCCTTCGCTGGTACGGTTTTGCTCGAGCCCTTCGGTACGTGTGTGCCGTGTCACTCACAACTTGCAGATGGAAATTGTATTACAATTTTATACATTCCGGGCGCACTTGAATTGGAAAACGTACCCCCGAGGGAGATTACCGGGCCTTTTGCAAGATCGGTTGTTGAACGAGGGTGACGTACGAACCGAACCATTCTTACGTCCCGAACTGGACCAACGAGGAGGGTTGATTTTTCCTCGGTTTGTTGGAAAAATCCTCGTGCATTTTCCGCGGTGGAAAACACATTTTTCGTTCAGTGCGTGCCTGGTATACCGTTCGGAATAAGTCCCGTCACTCCACCGTCTCTTCATCACGCGTCGAGTCGCCCCGGTGGCAGACCTATTTCCACCGTATTTACCTTATGTTTTGCTCATAAAATATTCACACGAATGTTGTTAAATAATTCACAACCATAACTTCCCCCGGTTGACGAACAAACTACCGACACCGTCACATCCGCTGGTGCGACCGGGCGGAAGGTAGACAACAGAGGACCGGGAACAAACCCTACGGGGGCCTAACACTGAACAACAGCCAAGAGAGCGCCCGGTTTTGCACTGTAGTCTGCGCCTTTTCGGGGAAGGTTTCGGTAAGATTTTGCGTCCTGATGTATATCTGTTTTGTTACCCTCGTTCAACGGAAGATTGCAATCGATTTTTCCACGCCACCTTGATTCGTCGAGGCGAAGCATGGAAGAGTCTTTCTTGCGGGTAACGTTTAACGACTGGAAAGGTTTTTTTCTTTTGCACGTCAACAAATATTAACAACCTTTTCTACCATTCAATACCAAAATGCTAGCTAGGACATTCGGAACGAGTACAACGTAGATCAATCATAACTTTTCCATTACATCCACCGCTTTGACAAGACATCCGGATGTAAACGTTAGCATGCAGTTGACATTTATTGTTTTCAACAGTGTTCAGCAGGAAGGACAAAAGTTTGGTAAAATATCTTCCGACTAACAATGCATCTTCTGTCTCTATTGTTTTGCTCAAACCCCAATCGATGAATCAATTTGAAGCACACTTAACCACCACACTCGTGACTGCCAATGCGAAGCAGCGCCATCGTTCTGCGCTTCACTCCACTCACTGCGGATCATTAAGCACTTGAGGTGTACTGTAACCATGCATAATCGAAGGTTAAGCTGCGGTGAGAAATTGAATGAAGAAAAAAAAAACGCAACTAATGGTCAAATGTCTGCACTAAGCGAGCGTTTGGCCAGTAGAAGCAGCTAGTTTTTACGTAATACGTATAATCGAAGAAAAAGGCTAAATACACCCCTACACCGCGTCAGAACACAAACACAACGCTTAGCACGGCTCTTCTGGGTGAGTTTTTCATTCACATTCTTAATGACGCTAGCACACGCACGCCTACGTGGAGACGCTCGTTTATTCGTTCAACACACGAAGCTAGGTAGGAACTGAAAGAAAGTTTAATATCCTTAAAAAATACTACTCGCTCAGAACGTTCAGAAGTTTGAGTGTTGATAGTTTGGGTAGCGCACAAGTCGACCCTTTTTCTTTTCGTATTTACCGTACGCGGAGGAAGCAGTTCTAACGTTTATGATGAGTTATTTATTTTACATGAGTTATAGATGAGTTATAGGTGAGTTATATATTTTATTTTTTTGTAATAGTTTCCAGAACATTCCATAAATCGATGTTCCGGATTTGATAAATTTTCTTTCACTTCAGGACTGCAACTCGTTGCGTAATGCTGATACGTTCCAATTTTGTTTTATATTACCTGCTTTTAGTCTTAAATTCAATCACAAACTCAATAAATCCCTTTAAAGTTGCGTGCAATCAACCGAACCATCGACCGTTTTGAGTAGGGCAACGATATTTATACACCTACTCCGTAGTAGAACTTCCCCCAAAACGGTAACGTGCTATTTTATTTCCGTACCGCGCTCATTATCCTAATTGGGTCCAGCGTTGCCGCCACCTTCGGGCCAGGAACGCAACCGGTACACAGCCGTCGTATCGATCGGTTTGCTTCTACCATGTGCGTGGTACACATTTCTCAAACACCCAAGCGTTGGCGCACCTTTGCAGCAGACGCCGCTCGAAGTCACGTTCCCGTCACCATGGTCGAGCATCCACTTGCAATTGGATTAAAGCACCCCGACACACACCACACCATACCCACATGCTGCCCCGCAGGTGGAAACCGGGGCCAATGTACAATCCCAACATGGGTTTAATTCTGAGCAAATATTTTCTCTAGAATCACTCCCACTCGAGTTGCACCGTTTCGCTTCCGGTGGCCGGGTTTGTCAGTTTTGTTTGCCCTTGCTTCGTAGCATCGTCGCGACTGGTTCTAGAGCATACACACCGATCCCTCCGGGTGGACCGGAGGAGGAAAAACACGGCCAGTACAATAAAACATCTGAAGTACCATCCATCCACTCGAGCGAATGGCACAGGAGTCGGTACCGGCAGCGAACGTCCCCGCTTGTCAGAGATCAAAGAGCTGCTCCCTTTTGCTCGGGAAATCGGATACTACCACGGAGTTGGTAGAACTCCCACTTAAACCTTGCCCTGGCTTTGCAAAAGTCTGATGAATGAATGAGTTGTTGCGCATGTGGGAGTAGTGGGATTACAAAATAAAACCGAGAAACTGAAAATTGAGCCGGCAATTGAACAAACCCTACAAACCCCTCTAAGTATTGAAGGTAAAAAAGTAAAATAAAAAAAAACAAAAACGACCAGGAACGACAGGAAACTGCTGCTCATTTCGATCGAAAGGACAAGTTGAGCGAGTGCGCTTCCGGATACCCGTGCCCCTTTGTGTACGCGCACAACACAATGGCGAGTGGAGAAAGGAGGAAGGATTACGGAAGGCGCCAATAATATGGCACTTGTGGCAATTGCTTCAACAATTTCTAATGACCGCAGCGAACTTGAACTGGATGGAGGTACAAAATGGATTTACTTTACGACAAGAAAGTACACAACATGGTCAGCAAAGCCGTTCGGAATCCTTACAAACAGTGAGTGATGATTAGACATTGTCGAGTCTCTAGAGTAACGTTTACACTAGGTGTTTCTAATAGTACAGAGCGGGCCGTATTAGGTGTGTCGAATTTTCCAATTAATACCCCAACGTTCAAACTGGCTATCGATCACACTTTCCAAAGAGGGGGGCGGTAGAGCAAACGGTGAGATTAGTGGTTACGTTAAAGCGTGTGTCGTAATCCTGCCCACAACTGACCACAGTCGCTCGGCAATGGCAAACCCAAGAAGCGTTCGCCACTAATGCCTCGATCGATATCAGCCAGCACAAACGTGTCGGAACTGCAAGTAAGCAAGATTTTCGATGTTATCGCCCGTCCATCACATGCAATCGTCACGGGCGTATGCGATTCTTCGCCAAGGAACGCGGTGAAAGTGAACGAAACAAAACGGACTAATTTACTGTTTGCCCAAAACGTGTAGTCAATGATGGTTACATGGCAAATGATTTAATGAGCTAACGGGGACGACTGCTCCGCTGCCGGGATGAAGATGTAGCAGAGTGCTGCTGTGGCCCAAAACGCTCTGGGGTAACTTCGCAACGGATGTGACATTCATGCTTCGATGGTGATAGAGATACGGCGGAAAGATTCTACGAAACACCCTCTGTTCCAGGCGTTTGCCTAGCAGAACCTTTTCCACCCCTACTCTGCTACGTGCTGGGTGTTCGGGACGGCTAACTTTATTATTAGTCACGATTGGAGAGTCTATGAATAAAACATTCCGATCCTCATTCACCGCATTCCTGCTGTTCGGGGTCTGTCTTAGGTGTGTTGAAATCCTGAAATTCTTCTTGCCCTTACACAGGGTGATGCTAATATACGTCGTATAGCTGGTCTTTGCAGAATTTGTGGAATCTCACCCAGATTGAATGCGGCCAGCATTCCTAGAACTGGAATCCTGGAATACATTGAGTGACGCCGGGTGGAAAAATATTATTTGACCGGTCAATTAGGAGTTCAGAATCTGCTTTTTTGGCATTGTTTTAAACACAACTTATCACTGTCCGTTATTCGTTTTGTTTAGAATTTTATTGGGCTTCCGTGTTTGTACCACAACCTGTTCGACAGATTTTTAGCAGCTTAAGTGCGCTTTCTGATACCAAACCATATCCCGAAGGAGATCGGTACGCAAGTGTGGCAAAGTTTTCCCGCTTGCTGGCTGATGACGGTCTGATCCCACTGAAGTTGTCATTATCCGCTAACACGCACGAAGACGAGATAAAAAGCAAACATTTACCACGGCAAACACCACCACGACGGCTGCCTGACTGGTTTATCCCCGTCTCCCAGGCAGGTTGCTTGAACCCCGGGTAGGTGGGTGAGGGCGGTACCAGTTTCCCTCGTTGAGGCCCGGTTTTGTCCCACCAGGGGAAATGGCGAATAATGGCAGTGGCACAAACAAGGGGTGAATAACGCACACATACAAACGAACGCCGCAATAAGGCATAAAGTCATTATGTGTGTTTTGTCAATAGTAAGAACGACGTTGCACGGTCGTATTTTGTTGCTTCCGATCGGGAAACCCCATAGCTGCCCAGGGAGGGTCGAACGGATGCTGGAAAATCGTGGCTTCCCTACCGTGCTCTAGAAGAAAAGCCAAGGTACGCCAAGCGCGTGTTTTTTTTCCTTCTACTCCATCCTACCACATCTCAAGCATGTGAACGACAAGAAGGTTGGGAGGAAAGCAGAAAAAAATCACAAAAGCCAAACCGGAAACAATGATAGGCTTTGCTTGCCGTATTATGCTGATGGTCTCCGATGGTTCCGATCGGAAGCAGACGACCTTCGGTTGATGGAGTTTTTATTTTCCTTCCCTTCGGATCATCCGAACACAGTTTCCACCGTGCGAAGGGTGAACGATAATGAATAATGAGGGGAAATTTCAAATTAGATTTCGTGATTGAGACGATATTTGATGGCAATCAATTATTTGGCCACATGCGGGTGTGGACGATGAACACACGAACCCAAAGAAGAAAAAAATGAACACAAAAACCAGTCCAACATCAATCCGTTAGCATAATGAAGCCAATGAAGGCTACCTTGGTTGGTTTCCGATCCCGGCTGCCCGTGATGTCGACTCGGCTGTCATTATAGCAGAAGCCAATTTTCATACGATTTGACTTGATTGAGGAAGGACGTTTGGAGGTCTTGAAGGTCTCCTGCGTCGCGTGTCTCGTCTTTGTACACCTCTATGCAACACATTTTTATGTGATCTGACAGCTAATTAGTAGCTATATTTTATAGTTCTCGTATTGAACAAACCCTTGCTGCTCCGTATAACTGGTATTAGAACATTAGACTTAACAAACAATTTAACCTTTGCTCCATCAGTCTTCTTGTATGTTTTTTTCCTCTTGTAACATTTTGTGGTAATTCTCTTTCTCATCTTAAAAACTTATTTCACTTCCATTCAATGTTTACATACTATAGCACCGCTCTGCATATTTTAAGTAATTATTAAAACAATATGATTTTTCTCACACTCCCTTGCTACTATTTCCATTTCCTAATGACCTTTTCGTTCGATTATGTATCTTATCATTTCCGGTAAATGTTGTACGATTCCCCGTATGCATTAATTTGCCGTGAAGTTTTTGTTTTGTTACCGTTTTTTTATTCAACCATCAACGTTTCTCGATCGATTGAGGTTACGCGGCCAATGACGTGGCCAAGCGGTCCAAGCGAGGTAGCTGACCGATTCGGCCACCAGCGAAACCACCGCAAACCACCTGCAGCCGCTCGCTTGTAATGGGTTGATTGTCTAATCATTACCATCACTTACATCTTCTAATTACACTGCCAACTAGTCTGCCAGATGGACTGTCTACCGCCATCCTGCGATGGATGGACGGTCCTGGGTCTAAGCCCCACACACGCATACACAAAATTAGTCTCCCCCCATCCCCCCACCAACCCCAAAAGTGGTCCCAAAGTTCCTTTGCAACCGAAGTAATTTCATTAACGCAACCATTACGCAGTGTGTGAGCGCATCAAAGCAAACTGTGGCACGGGTGCCAAAGCAGAAGACGAAACACAGAAGCAACATCGAACTCATTCTTAACGCGATGAAACCTAGGTGTTTACGGTAGATAGGAAGACTTCCGCAAAGAACTCCTCTTCGCGGCGCATCCTTGAGAAGCACAGAAACAACATTTTGATCTTAAAAACCAAACAAAAAAAAAATTACCGACCGCTACGCCGACGACGAACCGGTGTGGAAATGGATGACACGAACAATCTCCTTCGAACAGAGTTCGAGTTCATAAGTTGAGCCCGTACATGACTTCTCCGCGAAACCTTCAAGCGGTCGTCGAAACTGAACAGAGATGGTAGTAAAGCATTTATTACTCCATGTGTTGATTTGCGTTCTTATTCTGTTCTTATTGTTGGGTTTTTTTTCTTAATTTTTATTCTTGTTTCCGTTTCCTGAAACAGTTATCCAATCGATTGCATTTCATTTGTTTTTTTTTGTGTTTTTGGCAAGATTCTAGTTTCAATCGATACCTACAATGCAAACTAGTACTTATTACGATTTGCATTAATTTTGCTCGGCCCTGGCAAACAATTAAGGAAGACACACCCCGCTAAGACACGCCACACCATCCTTGTTTCGTTGCTCCTTTTTACTTCTGTTCAGTTGTCCATCTTGTCCGCTTCCTCGCGCACACCCAAAAAACAATACTGACAACAATCCCCAACAATCCAAACGATTCGAGAAAAAACTCGTAATTCGAACTATAAACCAAACCCAATCAAAGCAAAGCAATTAAAATATTGTTTCTGTGTTCTCAAGGTTGCCGCCATCTTGGACAACGATTGTATCCCCCCGCGTCTTAAACTGCCGATTAAACGAATTTGCTGCGCCTGTTGTATGTGGGTACATGAGCAGAACAAAAAAACGATAGAGCTTTGCGGTGGGATCTAACCGCCATCGGCTACTATGATCCAGAGATCTGCACGATAGTACATGAACCCACATCACGTGCGACATGCTCCAGCAAGTGTGTGATCTTCATCAGCCCGACGGAACAGTTGTGCGTTTGAGGCTGCCATCAGTCACGATCAGCAGTGCCTAAGATACGACCGGCAAAAAGATTACAAAAGAAGGCACATCAGAATCGGGCCAGCATCTCGGGGGGATACCAACGTGCACGGCATCTTAGCAGAAGTTCTTCGGACCAGCGGCAGGTACTCGGCCCGAATACTCGACACTTATTTGACATACTGAGCAACCGGAGCGATCACCATGGCACCGTTACCAGTAATTAATCTCGAGCCGAGCGAGGTGAAAGAGATCTTCTGGACCAAAGTGAAGGAACCACAGTCGCAGCGTAAGCTGATTCTCGTGATCGTCTCCATTGCGCTGCTGCTAGATAACATGCTGTACATGGTGATTGTACCGATCATTCCGGACTACCTGCGGTACATCGGCACTTGGGGCCCGGAGGAGCCGTACAACATGAGCGCCCCCACCACCGTCTTTACGCCGCACACACACGCACACCATGGGCAAGATTCGGCCACCGGCATCCTGTTCGCCTCGAAAGCCATCGTACAGCTGATGGTCAATCCGTTCTCCGGTGCGCTTATCGATCGGATCGGGTACGATCTACCGATGATGGTGGGACTGATCATCATGTTTCTCTCCACGATGGTGTTTGCCTGTGGGCGTAGCTACAGCATGCTGTTCTTCGCCCGCTCCCTGCAGGGCGTTGGATCGGCCTTTGCTGACACTTCCGGGCTGGCCATGATCGCCGACCGGTTCACAGAGGAAGCCGAACGCACGAAGGCGCTCGGCATTGCACTGGCCTTCATTAGCTTCGGTTGTCTAGTGGCGCCTCCATTCGGTGGTGCATTGTACCAGTTCGCCGGTAAGGAGGTTCCGTTCGTCATTCTGGCGCTCATATCGTTGATGGACGGATTCATGCTGCTGCTGGTGATGAAACCGATCAAGGAGCAGCTGGCGGACCGTCAAGAAGTGAAAGCACCATCCGTACCGATCTGGAAGCTGCTGATGGATCCGTACATTGCCGTTTGTGCCGGTGCGCTTATGATGTCCAACGTTGCGCTCGCCTTTCTGGAACCCACCATATCGCTCTGGATGGAGGACAACTTAACGACGGACAACTGGAAGATCGGTATGGTGTGGTTGCCGGCCTTCTTCCCACACGTGTTCGGTGTGATCATCACGGTCAAGATGGCAAAGCAGTACCCGGAAAAGCAGTGGCTGATGGCGGCCGGTGGACTCGCACTGGAAGGACTTTGCTGCTTCATCATTCCGTTCAGCTCGTCCTACATCATGCTAATGATCCCGATCTGTGGCATTTGTTTCGGGATTGCGTTGATAGACACAGCGCTACTGCCCACGCTGGGTTACCTGGTAGATATACGGTACGTCTCGGTGTACGGCAGTATCTACGCCATCGCGGACATTTCGTACTCACTGGCGTACGCCGTCGGTCCCATCATTGCCGGCGGTGTGGTGGAAGCAATCGGCTTTACAGCGCTCAACTTTCTAATAGCGTTCTCGAACCTGCTGTACGCCCCGGTTATGTCGTACCTGCGAAACATCTACGATTTTAAGCACTTCGAGAATGAGGCCAACGTACTGATGGGCGATCCACCGACGAAGGAATACCAAACGTACACCATGCACGATCAGCAGGTGGTTGGTGAAGAGTACAAAAACCATCTTGAGTACGGACGTCAGACGGATGATGGTAACTATCAGCAGGAAACCAATATCGACCAAGGATACTCGCAGAACGGTAGTTACCAGCAGCAGCAGCAGCAGCAGCAGCAAGGTGGCTATCAAAACTATCAGCCAGGCTATCAGGAGCAGGGAGGCAGTGTTTATCAGCAGCAACAGCAAGCTCCACGGCATCTTCCACAGCAACCTCAGCAGGTTGCCAATCCCTTCCGACACGGGGAATCGTCGGGGCAGCAACAGCAACACCAGCAGCCGGCCTCGTCTCAATCCAGAGTCTCGAATCCATTCCGGCAAGGCTTTTAAAGCGGCTACATCTACGAACATCCCCCGTTTGTAGCACACCGGTCGGCGAAGATCTGCTTCGCTCGCTGGTGCTATCGATAAGTTAACTGTTGTTATCGCTTCGCTTTCTTCGATAAAGAAGCTCTAGTTAAAGGACGACACGGTCACATCCGAGTGTCCAACAATGGACTACGACGTAGCAGCATCACTGTTACTGACAAACGATGGACGCAATGACTACTAACAGACATAATCTAGCATTAGGAAACGTTCCTGAGCAGGTACGCTAGTCGGCCAGTGCATTCCCGGGATCATGGAGGAGATCATTCGAACTGCATCAATATCATAGACATATCAACCCAAGCGTAACGTTCTATTCGGGTGCAGTGAGGTGTTCCACCCCGGGCCCATCTGGAGTGGGCTGGCAAGCGCGCGAATCTTCCCAGGAACATTTGAGTTATGTACGAAACGCTTCAGTTCTAACATTTTCACTAACGTAAGACACAACCAAGGTAACGATACATATCAGAGCTTTGTGCTCGCCTGAATTTACCAAAAAGTGATATTATATAGTGGACGAGTTATTACATCCATAGTAGTTTTAAGTGATCCCACATCACCTCACTTCAAATGTGGCTTTTCTGGCGAGGGCCACTATGGACACTATATTGTCCGTGTCTTCTCGCCAAGAGAGCACACGGGGGGATACGGGATTTCATAGTCTCTAGATATACATATATACATCGCATAGGATGATGTAGAGTAAGGAGTAAGCTCACTATTCTACTATTTGTTCTTTCTCCGTCTCTCTCTCTCTCTCAGCCTACCTTAACTACTCTATCGCACGTACAGGCAGTTGTACACTAAGTTCTTTCCTGTACATCTCACTAAAAGTACACTCATCAATGAAATACACATCGTTGCATTGCGTTGGTCCACGAGGACGGGTTCTGGAGATGGAAGAGCTTCACAACCATGCCGCTGGATGCAGCATCCTGCCATGGTTGTGGTGTGTTCCCTCGTCGAAACAACCTATCCTCTGACCAAAATTCTCTAATGGTATCAATTAAACTAGTTTACAGTTCGTTCGCGTACCGGCAAGCGAAGGTTGCAACAAGAAGTGTGCCTGTGCTTCACATGCCACTCCCGAACTGCTCTGTAAGATGTATAGGGATGTATGGATGCGAAACCAAACAACTATACTTACTCACGTGTAACTATTACGATAAAACAATTATACACCTATCCGTGCAAATAGACATGCAGCGATTTTTCTCAGTGCGAAATTTCGCAAAGTAGCTCAATCTTGCTAAAAAAAAACCCACATGTCATTTCGAAACAATTTAGCGCCTACTGAGGCTGTCAAATCATTACATTGTTTGACAATCCGGCTCGTTGTCCAGCTCTTCATGCAAAATCTAACGCATCAGTAGGCTCTGTCTTGCCCGAATGCGTGTCCTCATTCTTCTCATTGTTGAACAAATTCGTAATTGAATAATAACCTACAACTTACAAAAAGATATAATTTTAAACACAACCTACACCGATTTTGTTATTTGTGTTCGTGAATCAATGACAGCCAAAATTGAGCTATTTACACGCGATGAAAACGACAAGACGTTTTTTGTATATGAACTTATAATCGCACTTCATCGAAAAGCATTGCGAAATGTCTCACTAAGAAAAATCGCTCCATGTCTATTTGCACGGGAACGAAAGAGGACGTTACAAGACGTATCGGCGCATATTCATATTGCACTGCGTACGCGCATCAGCTTTGTGTAAAATTTATCCCTGCCAGCTGAACAGCACCCATATCAAAGTCGATTAGAGTTTGGATGTATTATACACCGGTCATGCTTTTACACCTGCACTCGATTGCGATTTCGATATAACGGATGAGAAGTATATTTATGACAATTATCAATATCACAATCATATCATGAGCGTTCCGCGTTTACTGTACCGAGCGAGTTTAGGACCGATGAGCAGACGGATAGCAGTAAGTTGTGCAAACGATAAACTTTATCCCGTAAGACTGGCAAGTAACCAACACTATGAGCAGTGTATGCTTTTTTTCATATCAGTATCTTCAAGTGTATGTTCCGTTCCGTTACGGTGTAGATACTCAATCAATGCCTGCAGCGTATTCGTATACTTTAGCAGTATGAGAAAAACCAAGTTTTGAATATTTTCGTTTCACACCAAACACATCTGCTGCAAGCTGCGCACACATTATGTTTCCCTGTGTTCACTATACCCCATGTGTAGGCTACATAGCTATGGTGTGCCCCCAGCGGTACTTACTAGAAATTGCAAATGGAAACGAAAGCGATCTAATTTGTTTGTATATATTAAACCGATGCCGTTTGCCGAAGGCGAGAGTCACTCTCATCGTCGGTTAACCGGTTCATCGGGACTCACACTAATCAACACAATTAATGCTAGTTTTTTAAGTACATCAAATGGTGTGGCGTGCGTGCGTGTATATCTGTGCGATCTGTGCCGGAGCGCCACCGGAACTACGCGTGACAGTGGCTCCGGAAAAAAACGGAAATGCACTCGATATTTAGCATAACGAGAGTAAGAATTGTATGCTAGAAAAACCGAAGAAGCGGCTCATCGTGTGCACGGGCGCCTACGGGCGGTTTGAGTGTACAGATCCGACTGTAGACTCTGCCGTGTGGGACGCATCCGTGCATGGGTCCATATGTACCATAATAAACTGTACCCGGGTAGAGAGGTACGATCATTGTAGATTACTAAAGCGAAAGCAAACTAGAGGCTCTCCCGTTCAGTTATCATCATCAACTCCACTGTTATCAATTTGCGAGACATGAAGGTTTTCCCCTGTGCAGATTCTTGTTACGCAAGCGGGACGCGTCCCGAAAAAGCATTTACTATCGCGCACTACGTGTTCGTGTGTATTATATCGTCAAGCGCACAAAATCTTTAAGTCTGTTCGCATTTTTCCTTTCATTCCACTCAGTTACATCTCGGTACGTTTCGTCCGATGGTCCCTTCTTGGCGGCACGAACTGTCCCAATACAACTAGATAGAAGGAAATTCCAAATTTAAAGCTGTAGCTCTTACTAGTGAGAAACAAATTCACGAATTAGAATCGTAAGTACTAACAGCTGGTACGCTATTTCGAATGACTACGGCGTATTAGGGCGGCAGATTAGGAAACGTTGCAACAAAACAACAGAAAAGCAATATGAACAACCCACAGGATAAAACAGAACAAAACAGCATATTAAAGCCAGTTCTGAGCAGAACGGTAACAGTTTGTTCGTGCGCAAGCTGTTTGTCCGCGAACAGTATAAGTTAAATGTAGATGGCGAGAGACGCTGAGCGAAGCGGAACGAATAACCTATAACTAACCTGTGCCTAGCTATTTACCAAACATTTGCAAAACCAAATTTTCCACACGAAACGTTCCACTACACGTTTTCCTCTGATTTTGGGCATAGAACGAATTGAGTTCAATTCAGGGTTTTATTAAGTTCTGTTTTCTTTCTTCGATTTTAAGCTTGTACTTAGCAAACAAATTCAAATTTATTCTTTTTTTTCCAAACATAAGACGAAGTCTTTTTTGTTTTATTGCTCCGAAAAAACACTGTTAACCTAATAGAAAACAAAACATACTCCATCGCTTTTCGAAACGGTATCTAGACAAGGTCAGTGTTGCAAATCCCCTGACCACATGTTGGCGACTCGTAAATGTTCTTCAAATTTTAAATTGTTGCAAAACAAAACATGCTCCTTAACCGAGTTCCACTCCCTATCAACCGTGTTTAGTGGCTAAGTGAAAGTATATTGTTGAATGTGTAGTATTATTGCATTGCGGAAGCAAGGAGAACAGAATAAGCTAAAATAAACGAAGGGAAAGCAACACAAATCAACGCAACACCGTGAAGCGAATCGCGGTGCATGAAAGTATTATAAATACATTTACACACACACACACACAGCAGTAACATGAACAAAAAGACAAATGGGATGGTGTGGAAAACATGTAACGGGGAGGGAAGGACATATCAAACCCACAAAACCAAGGCACGTCTATCCCCAGCACAGCTATGTATTGCAGCATTGAATGTAGTTTTTAGTGGTGATCAAATTCAATATCCAAGTAACAACAGAAAAAATAAACATCACTTGTTAGTATGCAAAGTTGTAGTTAATATTGTAAAGTCAAAGCTATCTATCCTATTAATGGCTTTCGAGTAAGTGTCATTGTTGTATCGAGAAGGATATGTCGCCCTTTGTTGAATATTAATATTTATGTATTTGAGTGATATTTCGCTACGAACCACGATGCAACAAAAAAAAACACACGCATCGCGTTAATCAATAATCTTTGTACCATATCTTTGATCACATCGCCGGCGACACATAATGTGGTTGTCCGGGCAATTTGTTGACTCTTTCAGTAGCGAATTGTTTGTTTTTATTTTTATATGTTTGCCTACGGGCTAAAATGCGTTAGACATTCGATTAGTTACGCATCAGTTCAGCATGCTCATCATTTAAAACAACGGAACTGACTTTGTAGCTCTCTTTTTAATTGAAAGTGGGCGTAAGCAAAGAACTCTAAAACGTGTAGATGTCCTTCGTCGATATTATGTACATAGTCGTTAGGTTTTCCGTTAAGAGGAATGAATATGAAAACAAAAACATCGACGGTAAAGTGTGCCGGGCCATGTGTAATATTTAAAATCCGCTACGATATTTATTCCTTTCCTTTAGGCAAAAGCCATTTCACCAAAGCATTTATTGACGTTGGGAATAAAATATTTCATTTCAACTTTCTTAAACGCATACATGGCAACGCTTGCTTTGCCCATAATCCCAAGGGTTTATCGAAATTTAACAATTTTGTTTCCAAAAAAGATTATTTTAACAGAATTTTATGTTTATTGTGTAAAGTTTATTTTCACTTATTCCAATGAAGATTGAAAACGAATAAAAAATATATTATAATAACACACCCACACAAACATACATATATGGCGTACAAGAGCAGTTCCGTCTAGCGGACAGTATGGACACAAGTATTGACCCACCCGCTCGCTCGCTCGCTCGCTCCCAAATTTTAGCAATTACCAATCGATAAGCAAATCATTAAAAAAAAAACAACGTATTATGGAAAAGCTACACACAAAGCCGGGCTAAGCGGAGCGTGTACACCACACAATGGCATATACAGAAAGCATATTAAACGTATACACCGCTATGCTGCATCAAACCGAATGCAAACGGTGAACCGAGAACATACATGGAAGGTATAGAGTTATATGACAAATATAGAGAAACAAATGAAATGTACGCATTATACGATATGGAATGGAGCAGAAATATTCCGTTCAGGTGTGACAGTATCGAAAACGAAAATACGGGAAATATTACATAATCTTAGTAGTAACACAAAACACAACGTCAAACACACTCAGACCAACCCGCCATTGTTGTTTTATTGTTTGTACTATTTGCATACGGTTGCACCGATACAGTAGTGACAGTACAGTGCAAAGAGCAAAACAGATACAAAACCAGCACACCAAATGCAAACATATCAATGGTAAAAATCACGTTCAACAATTACCTACTAAACCAAAAACCCTTATATAATATCAGTACTAGGCATGAAATTACAAACAAAAAAAACACACACACACACAAACAACGCCCCGATGGCAATTCTATCGCCTTGACAGCAAACCGTAACAAACCGAAAAGCAAACAAAAACTCACAAATAAGGGCAAATAGTTGGTAATAGTTGTATTTTAATGGTTATAAAATCGATTTCAACACGAAATGGTACGATCGTTTACAACAAAAAAAAAACCCGGTGCGATTGGTAAAGCGTGTGCAAACGGAACGAAGAACGGAAAGGGTAACAACAAGAAAATGGGAAAGCTCGTTTTTTGGCGAAGCTTCAGTATTGTAACCTAACCAAAACAGTTGGGAAAAGGGGAAACACGAGCAGGTCGGTGTGCTGCTGGCGCACCATAGGTTTGATAGGTTCGATGGGACGTGTAACACGAAGATGGTAATAACTGAAATAAACATATTTAGTTCGACATTAAAATATAACCCACTTTACGTGTTGATTCTGTGCTTCTTTCTTTTAGCTCCTAACTTAACGACACGAAATTCGGTTTTTATCGATAAAAATTTGCTAAATAATTATATTTTGTGTTGCCTTACGTATTGAAAATCCCTATTCGCTTCTGGATGTAATGTGCCCTCCAGTCTCCCATTTCAATTTGTACCCAATTTACTATTTAAGTTGTTCTGCGGAAAGGAAACATAAAATAGATTTCTCTGCAGCACGCAACTTTCAGGAAACAATGCCCGCAATATCCTATTTTTCAACAGAAACAAGCGGAAATTATAACAAGCAATACATTCAAATTAAACACTATAAAATAAAACCCCCGGTTCGGTTCGGTGGATATTTTTGCGCCAGTCTGTAATGAATAAATTAAAATATTCATTCTTTCTCCGTTTACTTTCCATAAAACAGGCCCGGATGTTACGCTGAACAATAAAAATGCTCCTTGTGTTCTGTTTTCAGGCGTAACCCTTGGCTTTTATTGTGCCATTTCCGTCTGTTTCGGATGCTGCAGGAGAAACCGTACAGCGCAGATAAAAAGCCTGGCACAGGAAAAGCGTCCGGCATGCTAAATAAAGATAAATAATTATAAAATTGAAGTTTAATTAGTGACACATCGGCGGTAGCGCCCTGCTTCCATGAAGCTTCCTGTTTGCGCATCTCTTTTAAACCGTGTTTTTAGCATATCTTCATAGAGACCGGGATAATGTTATTTTATGCTTCAATCTTGTAGATAAGCGAAAGGACAACGTCGTACTTGTGTACTAATGTTGGTAATTTGCGCCGGGGGTGCAAGCAGCCCTACCCTTCCGACACTATCCCCGGACAACCAACTAACCAAACCGATCGATCATTTCGTTTGCATATCTACACAATTGGTGGCACGTGCCGGTAGACCTTGAGCCGATTCGCTATGGCACCGGTTGATGCTTAACCCCATTTAAGGGGATGGAACAAATCCGATTCTGTCACGCCATTAGGTTTGGGCCCGCCAAAGAATGCTCTAACCGTTGTTGGCACGTGGACGAACGGTCTGCACCGTGGTGGAAAACTCAAACCTTTTTATGTCCCTTTTTTGTTGGTAACACTGATTATCCGATTGTAATTATGGCATGCATGTACAAGTGGAAGAGTCAATAATACTGGCGTCGAAACAATAGGAACCCACTTGAGAGGATTATTAATAGAATCGGCACGCCAACCAGACATAATATGGTGATCAGCCGGTGCAATTTACTAGTTCCATTTTTAGGTAATTTTAAGCCGAATTTGAAGTGGGTAAAAATAATCTCGTCCTTTTTAGTAAAAATAGAAAATGTGATAATTAAATAGCTGCTTTGCAGAAAGACATTTTCTAACATGACAAATGACATCAAACAATACACTTAAAGAATATTCTTAAAGATAACAAACTTAGTTATTAATGTCAGGGTACCCTCTAACAAGGATAATGTAAGACTGTGTATTTTTCAACATTGGTAATATTCTGTTCGTTGGTGGCCTGGCGGCATGATGGTAGAGGCGCCAAAAAAGCGGGACCAAAATCCCATCCGAACCAATCCTTCGTACGCAGAACTGACTTTCCAGCTACTGGAAAATGACAGTCACAGAATGTCAGAAATGGCATGAGGTCAGCGGCGGATCAAACGGTAGGCGGAGTAGGCGGTCGCCTTGGGCCTCGCCGTGTTGGGGGCCCAAAAAAATGTGTGCTGATTGTGCGATTTTTGAAAATTTAACAGCAGAGTTAATTTATAGCACAAAATTTAATTGAAAAAGTAAAAAACTGATCAAAAATATCTTCCTTGGTTATATAAAACTTTTGTTTCTATGTGATAAATTAAATGCAGAGAAGAATATCGACTTTGTGACTTTAAAGTAGAAACGAAATTGCACCAGGACCAGGAACACTAATTTTCACGTTAGTCGAGAAAATTTTCCGAACGTATAGTACCAGGAGAGCATCCACTGAAGAGGTAGCACCTAGTACAGCAATTTTGGTCGAAAACCGCCGAAAGGTATGCAATGTTTACACACCAACTTTGCATACAAACCAGCTGTTTTCAGATTTCCGATACCAGGAGAGCATGTTTTTCAAGAGGTAACACCTGGTACCAGCCGAGTAAGCACAAATCACGTACTTCCCGGTAGTTGCAATCCCAAGTTGTTGCATGTAAGATGTTGCATGCCAGATGTTGCGCGACATATGTTGCGCGACATGTGTTGCAAGCCAGATGTTGTGCAACATATGTTGCGCAACATGTGTTGTGCAACATCCTGGTACTCGGCTGGTACCAGGTGTTACCTCTTGAAAAACATGCTCTCCTGGTATGCAGGAGTTTGCATGAAAGTTTGCATGCAAGTACGAAGTTGGGCGCAATCTTGCGCGCCATCTTGCTCGGATGGTTTCTTGCATGCACCAAACTTGCATTGCAAGTTGGTTGCAAAGTTAGTGTATAAACATTGCATACCTTACGGCGCAGTACCAGGAGCTACCTCTTCCGTGGATGCTCTCCTGGTATTATACATTCGGAAATTGGTAGTTTTCAAAGAAATTTTTCACGACCAAAGGGAAAGTTAGTGTTTAAACATTGCATACTTTTCGGCGGTTTTCGACCAAAATTGCTATACTAGGTGCTACCTCTTTCGTGGATGCTTTTCTGGTATCGGAAATCTGAAAATAGCTGGTTTGTATGGAATTTCGTACCAGCCGACGGGAAGTTTGAGCGAGATGAAGGATGCTTTCCGTTTCATCCATCTTCCTTACACTAGCGATCGCTCTCACGGGTTTGATAGTATGCAATGCAATAGTGATGGGCAAATTTATTCCACACTGCTTGTGTCACCTCTTGAAAAACATGTTTTGCTGGTTTCGCAAATCTGAAAACAATTGTGTTGTTCATGGTCTTAAACATCAACATGAAAAGAAAAAGGATTCTAAGAAATTTCTCTGATTGTTACCGTAAAGTAAACCGATTGAAAACTGTACCTTGAGCGAAAAATCGTAGAAGGCGTTGGACTAATCAGGAATCGTAAATGTACGTAAATCGTAGAAAATGTGATCCAAGTAGTGGCGTTATGGTTCTCCTTAGCGCATACAAACATTTAGATATAGACTAGCTTACTAGGCCCGTTTACAGGGCTACGCAACAGAACTCTGAGATGTACGCAAGGGAGCTTTCTTTCCGAGACTTTGCTGGTGTTGTTAAATCATGTTTGAAGTACACCTCCCTAACACCGATAATGCCGTAGCAAAATTATAGGCCCCCCTTTAAAAATTCTGCCCTGGGCCTCCAAAGGGATTGATCCTCCACTGCTTGAGGTTGTTGTTCCGATAAAGAAGAATATTCAGTGACCAGAAGAGGATCCTTTCAACATGGACTTTAAATTTCCTAATATTGCCTTAAAGGTTTTTTACTTACAGATACTAACAGGCAAGACCGGGTACTGGGTTTCCATAAAGAAACGCCTTTATGGCGCTGGATGTAACCGTTAAACCTTTCAGATATAAACTTTTAGCTGCCTAAACTCAATGCTTCCAGCTAGGTAACATAATATCCAACCATAATATTTCTACGCCAATCATTCACTTTTCTTCTTCCCCCATACAAACATCCGCACGTTTGGTCAGCCCTGTGCACAGTGTACATGCGAAAATTGAATTACATTAAACTCTGACTCGGTTCTAACACCATTACGTTGTTGTTAGGTAGCGGTCTGGTGTCGATGATGGGTCGTGTGCCGTTCCATGTTCCCTTCCACAACGGAGAACCACAGCGCGATGGGAGGGTATGTTTTTAATAGAGTCGAACTAATTGGATCCCACCGCCGTGTATGATTTTTAATTGGACACGGTGATGGTAGGCTTTTTTATTAATTGCTTTAGTATAGGTGGGAAGGTTTGTAAAACATTTATGGCACAAAAAAATGTTGCTTTAATTTAAACAACTACGTGCGGCGATAACGTGTACAAGGAAACGCGTTTAGGAATGATGCTTAAAGTAGCTATTGCTTTATGATTTATAAGGCCAAAGAAAATTGTTTTCTTCATTTTAAAAAATACAACGTTTTTTACAGTTTGTATAGGTGTTTGATAGGAGCTTAAGTAACCATTCTAACGTGTTCAAAAAAAATAGAAAATATGGTTTGTTCAAACTGACAGAAATGTCCAACATTATTCTGTCCATGTGTTAAATAAGCAAAGGATAGACTAATCTGTTTAGAAAATAGCTTTACCCATTAAGAATAACATCTCAAATGATGCTAAACTCACTACAAACTTAACTTGTCATAACCTATTTTAATGTTTTCTTACAACCTGCATTGAGATATTAACGTATCAGCAATTTATTTAATGATAATAATAATAAAATATTGAATCTGATAACCTATTGTCAATACAGGTTTAAAGAATCCTTTGTACTATTTTATCAAAACTGAGTTATCTTTTATTTTTTTAAATTATACTATATTTCCCGCGTCGCTGCCCATCACAATTTATTTAAAACTCAACATCAAACATAGCTGCACGTGCTCTTTCCGGAGGGCGTTTTGCAAAATGCGCACCAATAATCAACACCGGTTGGTAGCATGTTTCATCAAAATGGTCCATTAGCGTGGCACGGCGTTACAGGACTCAACTCGTTACATCCTGTCATTTGCAACGATGCTTATCCTTCGTCCATTGCGCTCGTCAGGTTGCAGATCAAAGGCGCGTGCTGTACAAAAATCGATAAATTATACGCTCCTTGCAGCATCCGGAAGGACCACGGGCAGACATGAACCAAGCATTGGTTCACCCCGATTCGTGCCCACCGGAAGCCAGCCAGTTCAGTATTTAGAAATTCATGGATTCCAAGCCAAAAAAGACATTCTTACGAAAGTCAGATCGCTCCAGCATCAGCTCACCACCGGAACCGCTCGTGAAAGCAGAACACACGCTCTCCCCATGTCCGGATGCACAGTCCAAACGGAATCCGAGCAGGGAAGCATGAACCTCGGAACCCGGAGTCCCGAAACTCCCTTTTCCCTCTTTTGCTGTTACCATCAACAGCAGCAATCATACTACCCGTGAACATTCGTAACAATATCTTAATTAACTCTAATGGAATCCGTACTTTGTGCCCGCGCGCCATTCCGTGTTGGCAGTGTGTTTTTCTTTTGCGGATGTTTTGCGGATGTTTTCGGCCGCAGTTTCACGAATATTAACATTCCCCCACGGCAGACGAGGGTAGCATGCAGGACGAAGCCAAGTGAATGTGCGAAAGGTAAAGATTTCTTCATCTTCATGGAGCGACTTCAAGACGCTATTCAACGGGACGGGTGTGAACGTTAAGAAACTTTTACCCCACCCGTTGGAATTGTCCGAAGCATTTTCGTTGCACACTGTGGCAGAAGCCAGTGGAATAGGATTTCTTTTATTCGTTGTGTTGGGTGCTGTAGGTGGTGATGTCTAACAAAACCCAGTAAACGGTAGTAAAATGCCGAGATACATGCTTAACGAACGCGTTTTCGCATTAAAGCATTCGGCGATATGATCTAAATTGCACCTACACGATATAAATCTAAACGAGATTCTTGTTCATCTGCGACCTGTTGGATAACTTCATAACTAGTAAAAGGATAAATCAACGAAGTTTTGCTTCTGAATAAGGACATGGAAAATTATATCAAAAAAGTAAACCAATGCCCAAACAAATGAAGAAATGAAAGTAAAAAAAACTTTTCTTAAATAACAGTTAACCATAGTAATGTTTTACATTTTTGGTCAAAGCAGCATTAGAAAAATTTTGGTATCAAAAAATGTTGACTACAATATACCCGTAACCATTCTAACGATAAAATCGCATATAACAGTACTTAAAGACTTTCGGTTTTCCCCCCAAAGATGCACAACCGGTAAAATCAGGTTAAATCTTAAGAAAATAACAGCCAAACCCACAAACCCACAAAACAAAAAAAACGGAAACAGAAAGAAAAAAAAACGAGCATCGCGACCAACAGTCGTTCCACCCATCGTTAGCGTAAGCAGAATATAGTCCCTAGTAAGAAGTTTACTTGGATGGAAAACGTAAAAGGTGAGCAAGTCGTTTGAACCAAGGGACTAAGGGTTTCTGCAGAAAACTTTCCTTCGTATCGAAGTAGGCAACGCATAGGGGTACATCCACACGCACTCGTTTTTTCTCTTGGAAAATAAACAAAATGTTCTAACAAACATACTGTGCAAACCGAATTGAACGCCTGCTGAGTCATAATGCAAACAGCATAGGTGGTTATTTTACCGAGTTTACACTAAAAACGTGAGCACATACAAAGATAAACGTTATATTACAATAAACGGTGAGCCGTGGTTAACATCGCACTCAACCGTACGTTGTTGGACGGTTTAATATGTATTAATCTCACGCATCAGCCCAGACCGGCATTTAACGAGCATCGAGCGATGCCACCTTCAATTGAATCTAGGGGGATCAACGACGTAGCTCGCTTCGTATTTCACCGGGTATGGGTGATTTCGATTCATGGCATGTCTTACCTGCTATATACACGTGTACGGCGATGTAGCGATGGTGGTGTCGTGGAGCCGCACGTGAGGGTGGTGTAGATACGGCGATTGCGCGTAGTAACACGACGTGCCACAAGGTGTGTACATACTAACCTTCCCGTTCGTAGCAGGGTGCGTGTTGACGACGAACCTTCGGCTTTCCCTGCCAATGGAAACAGTAAACAGAAATTTAATGCTCCTGTAAAAGTTCACTGCTCAAACTGAAATGTTACGCTTTAAATCAAAATAATACATAGAATAATGTAGAACCAGCTAAAGAGCATCCTGCAGTGTGAAACCTTCCCTCTATCGGCCAACTACGATGGATGCATTTTATTTGTCCAGTCAATCGATCACACTGATTTTCCGTTACCGGTACCGCAGTTGTCGCTGTTCTTTGTGTGAAGTTTACAAATCAAATTGAGACAAATGACGATGGGCTTCTTCTTTTCATGCTGGTGTCCCCAGACTGAACAATTGTTCCGTGCAGGAAAGTACAAGCGTTCAAGAAAAAAATAACAAAAGCTACGCAAGACTTTCAGAACTTCAGAATTAGGGACAGCTACAGAATGGCCCAAGGATAGCGAAATAACTGAAAGAACAAACGTGCACAATACCTTCCGGTTGTTGTGCTGGTCTATTCTTTTCCCAAGGCTTATCGAACGCTGGAGAGTATTGCTCGAGTCGGGTGTACATTGGGTGTACAGAAGAAAATCTCTTCAAGTATCGCTTGGTCCGGTCCAGAGTCTTTTTACTGAAATACGAGTCGGCTTCCAGCATCCCGCACTTCAAGCCGAGTGGGTTTCGGTCGGTGCCATGCCATGGATTAGATTAAAGGTGATAGTACACGCTACACCTTGTAAAGCGTGTTCGCACAACGGCACGGTTACGGACTGGAATGGGTTCTATTTCAGCATCCCCCACAAACACGTTCCCTTGGTGAAAAATTGGCGAACAGAAACCTTTTCATTTTCCGGCAGCAATTGAAGGACTTCCGTTCGTTCGCACCGATGGGGGGGGGGGGGGGGGGGGAGTGAAACCCGTGCCCAACTTCAGCCCCGTTGATAGATCATGGTTAAACGCAGACTAAGCTTCCTTCTTTAGAGGAAAATTCAATCTTCACCGGCTTGGCCACACCATATGCGAGGAAAACCCCGTACGAGAAAGTTTTAACCGGAGAAAAGCAAAAAAAAGTGACATGCTATCCGTTGCAGTTTGGTGCAGTTACTTCGGGAAGGTTCGTAACACCGAAAGCGTTGCAACGGAAGCATGGGCCACTACTTCACACTAACTTCAGTTCAAGCGGATTTGGTTTCATTAATACTTACGGTGCAAAAAAAAAAGTTGATCGATAAAATCATTTACGGTGAAGGATATTATTTAAAAATCTATACATTCGTCTAAATAAAACAAAGAATGAACCTTTGGTTTGATGAAAACAAAAATTCACTTTGGGAATAGAATACTTAATTAAATCAGGTAAATGAAAATTATAAACAACAGTTCAGTAAAAGAGGTTGTATTTATTGTAAGACCGTTGAGGCGACCGGCGGCATGATGGAAGTAGCGCCGGTCTTCACCCGACAGAACCGGTCCAAAATCCCATCCGGACCAATTCATTGTAGCAAGGACTGATGTGGTAAAATTAAGTCTAAGAAAGCAAGAAATGTCTGACATGACCTTAGAAGGGGTAGTTACGCTCAGCGGCGGATCAAAGGGTAGGCGGAGTAGGCGGTCGCCTGGGGCCTCGTCGTGTTGGGGGCCCCAAACAACTTGTGCAGATTGTGCGATTTTTGGAAATTTAACAGCAGAGTTAATTTATAGCACAAAATCTAATTAAAAAGGTAGAAAATTGATCGAAAATATCCTTGGTATCTTTGAATTTTATATATCCTTGGTTATATAAAACATTTGTTTCTATTTGATTAGGTATATCGGCCCGGTTACACGGCTACACAAGAGAAGTATGCAGTTTATTCAAACTCCTTCTTTTTTATCGGCACGACATCTTCAGGATGCTTAAGCCTACCATTACTTGTTTTTTTTTACTTTATTTACCCGTAGGATAGTCAGTGCTGCGTAAGGAGGGTTGGTGGGCCAAATGAAATTTTTCCGTGGTCCTGTCTTGTACAGACCGACTGCGCTACCAATACACCATCTGGCCGCCCCTTGAACCCTTATATGCCCTTTTACTTCAACCTATTCATGTATTCTATTTCTTAAACTTTCCGTTTGATATTACAACCTCATGGTTCTTGGAATACTATTTCTGGTTTTCTTGAGTATTACTTATTCGAAGCTGGATTGTAGGTCCAGCTTATGTCCACCCATCCCAAACTGTCCAAACACTTCATCATATCCCCGTGTAGAATACTGTTCAAACTACATTGTTGTAATCTCGGTAACATTTGCATCGTTGTTAGACTGAAATTGTTCTAAAATTTCCAATTCTAATTCCATACGGTTGAAGATCATCACCGCGAAATCGTTGATCTAAATTAAAAAAGAACACGAAATAAGATACTTGAAAAAATTAAGTATGCATTGATATAAAAACGTTGTATTCAACGAAGCACCTATCATAGTAGTCTTGCTAAAACATTGCCGTGCGTGCTGAAAGCGGTCTCGTTTTTTTTGCATTGAAAACTCAATTTGTTTGAGAAAAAATAGTGAGTGCTTTGTGGTGCTGTATCCTTATAATTTGCTACTGAGTATCAAATTGTGCCTGAGGAGCACATAGTGTGTTTCATATTGATGTAAATGTACAAGTGTAAATGTGACGAAATGATCGCAAGTGTTTTTACAATGACCGAAGAGATCGGCCCAGAAATTCATGGATTTCTTGACGCACGGACAACCGATCTCCACTTGGAGCATCAAACTTAATACGCGAAAATCAAGCGAACGATCGAAATTCAAATTAATATGTGCAGGGCCACGAGAGTTGACAAAATGCTGACTAATTTGTAAAAATGACCAAATCAGCTGGTCAACTGTGAAAACCACTATACCGTTGCCGCGCACACAATTGTTTTCAGATTTTCGATACCAGGAGAGCATGTTTTTCAAGAGGTGGAATAAATTTGCGCTGCAGGTGAAATAACCTGCAGCGTGGAATAAATTTGCCCATCAATATTGCATTGCGTACTATCAAACCCGTGAGAGTGTTCACTAGTTTAAGAAAAATGGATGAAACGGAGAGCATCCTTCATTTCGCTCAAACTTTCCGTCGGTTGGTACGAAATTCCATACAAAACCCGCTGTTTTCAGATTCCCGATACCAGGAAAGCATCAACGGAAGAGGTAGCACCTTGTACAGTAATTTTGCTCGAGAACCGCCTAAAGGTATGCAATGTTTAAACACTAACTTTCCATACAAACCAGCTGTTTTCAGATTTCCGATACCAGGAGAGCATGTTTTTCAAGAGGTAACACCTGGTACCAGCAGAGCAAGATGGCGCCCAACAATTTATGAAATGTTTCATGAAATGTTTCATGAAATATTTCATGAAAATTTCATAAAAAAATCATGAAATATTTCATGAAATATTTCTCTCTAATTTTTAAAACGATGCAGGAGGGAAGGGGGACATTGAGGGGACTTGAAATCAGACAAGGCGAAAAGCGCAGTAAGAAGGGGCCTATTGCCGTTTGATCCGCCGCTGGGCTGCCCCTAATCAGTCATACGTATGAACGCATGTCTGTTCGCGATGAACTGCGCCTTTGCCTCCTTTCACGTATACCAGGTATTGACCAGTTCCGAAACAACACACCGACTGCAGGTGAGATGGGTCATGTGTGTTTGTGACGACATCGCCGGTAGCACGGAATATACACGGGAGATTGTGCTGCAACATCGTGTTGCAGGATCCTTAAGGCCAGTGTATGAGACCAACCAGATCATGCATCCACTACAGTACCCGATCCTGTTTCCACGGGGTGAAGCCGGTTGGACTCATGGTATGTTTAAGATACGTCGCCGAGGAAGACAGCCGAGACCATCGAGCACGGGGACAAACACAGATAGTGGTGCCGTCATCAATCAGGATGGAGCCGAATGCAGAGGAAAATTCATGCAATCAAATTACTCCACGTGAATATGCCGCATATCGCATATTCTGACGGGATATCGCTCATTCTCTGATGCATTGTGCCGGGTGACTGTTCCAGCAATACTGTGTCGACCAGTACAGCAAAGTGGTCGGCCTGCAATGCAGCGTCTGAAATATATGCGAGAACGTTAGGCACAGCTTCGAACCAAAACGTACGCGGGGTTCATAGATCTTGCTGGTGCTGAATAAACCGTAGCAGATCTGCAACCACATTTGTCCAGTTTTCCTTTCCTAGTCCCGGTGCAAGAGTTGGTTCCTGTCGCGCTTCGATCGATCGATCCACAAAACATCTCGTACGGGTTGTACTTGGGTCATCATTGCGGGCGGATACATGAGGGCACAGTATCAAAACTTAATGGTCATTGTTCGTGCTTTGGGCAAACCAGATCTGTTCATCACCGTGACTTGTAATCTGAGTTGCCCGAAAATAACACGAAGCCTCTTACCGGGACAATCTTGATAACAGGAATATAGTCCAGTACGTTTTGCAATACAGAATAAGCGAATTACTAAGTTGTGAATTTAGATTTTTTTATTATTTAGTGGATAGTTTAACATTGTGTATCCCATTAAGCAAACAACGCAAATTTTATATAATAATAATAATTTATGTTATGCACTGTCGGTTAGATTTGCATAGCTTTTAGCATTTGAAAACTAAAATGCTAGGTCAAGTTTTTGTGTTGAAAGACTACCTCCATGATCATTCACTCACGTCGATGTTTTGGGCGATGAACAAAAATTAATGCTTGATTTCTGTGGTGAGCTTCTACTTACTGAACTTTTTCAACAACTGATCATGTTTTATAGCATTCTTTGATCCATTAGGTGCAGGGCCACGAGAGTTGACAAAATGCTGACTAATTTGACCAATGACCAAATCAGCTGGTCAACTGTGAAAACCACTATACCGTTGCCGCGCACACAATTGTTTTCAGATTTTCGATACCAGGAGAGCATGTTTTTCAAGAGGTGGAATAAATTTGCGCTGCAGGTGAAATAACCTGCAGCGTGGAATAAATTTGCCCATCAATATTGCATTGCGTACTATCAAACCCGTGAGAGTGTTCACTAGTTTAAGAAAAATGGATGAAACGGAGAGCATCCTTCATTTCGCTCAAACTTTCCATGGGCTGGTACGAAATTCCATACAAAACCCGCTGTTTTCAGATTACCGATACCAGGAAAGCATCCACGGAAGAGGTAGCACCTAGTACAGCAATTTTGCTCGAGAACCGCCTAAAGGTATACAATGTTTAAACACAAACTTTCCCGTTGGTCGTGAAAAATTTCTTCGAAAACCGCCGAATGGTATGCAATTTTTAAACACTAACTTTCCCGTTGGTCGTGAAAAATTTCTTCGAAAACTACCAGTTTTCGAATGTATAGTACCAGGAGAGCATGCACGAAAGAGGTAGCACCTGGTAATTTTGCCCGCCTAAAGGTATGCAATGTTTAAACACTAACTTTCCATACAAACCAGCTGTTTTCAGATTTCAGCTGGTTTGTATGGAAAGTTAGTGTTTAAACATTGCATACCTTTAGGCGGGCAAAATTACCAGGTGCTACTTCTTTCGTGCATGCTCTCCTGGTACTATACATTCGAAAACTGGTAGTTTTCGAAGAAATTTTTCACGACCAACGGGAAAGTTAGTGTTTAAAAATTGCATACCATTCGGCGGTTTTCGAAGAAATTTTTCACGACCAACGGGAAAGTTTGTGTTTAAACATTGTATACCTTTAGGCGGTTCTCGAGCAAAATTGCTGTACTAGGTGCTACCTCTTCCGTGGATGCTTTCCTGGTATCGGTAATCTGAAAACAGCGGGTTTTGTATGGAATTTCGTACCAGCCCATGGAAAGTTTGAGCGAAATGAAGGATGCTCTCCGTTTCATCCATTTTTCTTAAACTAGTGAACACTCTCACGGGTTTGATAGTACGCAATGCAATATTGATGGGCAAATTTATTCCACGCTGCAGGTTATTTCACCTGCAGCGCAAATTTATTCCACCTCTTGAAAAACATGCTCTCCTGGTATCGAAAATCTGAAAACAATTGTGTGCGCGGCAACGGTATAGTGGTTTTCACAGTTGACCAGCTGATTTGGTCATTGGTCAAATTAGTCAGCATTTTGTCAACTCTCGTGGCCCTGCACCTAATGGATCAAAGAATGCTATAAAACATGATCAGTTGTTGAAAAAGTTCAGTAAGTAGAAGCTCACCACAGAAATCAAGCATTAATTTTTGTTCATCGCCCAAAACATCGACGTGAGTGAATGATCATGGAGGTAGTCTTTCAACACAAAAACTTGACCTAGCATTTTAGTTTTCAAATGCTAAAAGCTATGCAAATCTAACCGACAGTGCATAACATAAATTATTATTATTATATAAAATTTGCGTTGTTTGCTTAATGGGATACACAATGTTAAACTATCCACTAAATAATAAAAAAATCTAAATTCACAACTTAGTAATTCGCTTATTCTGTATTGCAAAACGTACTGGACTATATTCCTGTTATCAAGATTGTCCCGGTAAGAGGCTTCGTGTTATTTTCGGGCAACTCAGATTACAAGTCACGGTGATGAACAGATCTGGTTTGCCCAAAGCACGAACAATGACCATTAAGTTTTGATACTGTGCCCTCATGTATCCGCCCGCAATGATGACCCAAGTACAACCCGTACGAGATGTTTTGTGGATCGATCGATCGAAGCGCGACAGGAACCAACTCTTGCACCGGGACTAGGAAAGGAAAACTGGACAAATGTGGTTGCAGATCTGCTACGGTTTATTCAGCACCAGCAAGATCTATGAACCCCGCGTACGTTTTGGTTCGAAGCTGTGCCTAACGTTCTCGCATATATTTCAGACGCTGCATTGCAGGCCGACCACTTTGCTGTACTGGTCGACACAGTATTGCTGGAACAGTCACCCGGCACAATGCATCAGAGAATGAGCGATATCCCGTCAGAATATGCGATATGCGGCATATTCACGTGGAGTAATTTGATTGCATGAATTTTCCTCTGCATTCGGCTCCATTCTGATTGATGACGGCACCACTATCTGTGTTTGTCCCCGTGCTCGATGGTCTCGGCTATCTTCCTCGGCGACGTATCTTAAACATACCATGAGTCCAACCGGCTTCACCCCGTGGAAACAGGATCGAGTACTGTAGTGGACGCATCATCTGGTTGGTCTCATACACTGGCCTTAAGGATCCTGCAGCACGATGTTGCAGCACAATCTCCCGTGTATATTCCGTGCTACCGGCGATGTCGTCACAAACACACATGAACCATCTCACCTGCAGTCGGTGTGTTGTTTCGGAACTGGTCAATACCTGGTATACGTGAAAGGAGGCAAAGGCGCAGTTCATGGCGAACAGACATGCGTTCATACGTATGACTGATTAGGGGCAGCCCAGCGGCGGATCAAACGGCAATAGGCCCCTTCTTACTGCGCTTTTCGCCTTGTCTGATTTCAAGTCCCCTCAATGTCCCCCTTCCCTCCTGCATCGTTTTAAAAATTAGAGGCCCCAACTATATTTCCGCCCTGGGCCTCCAAGGGGATTGATCCTCCACTGGTTACGCTAAACAGAGACTGACGTTACCGTACCGTATCCCACTCGCGGACCGTTAAGGATACCAGAAATGACAAGCCAAAACAAAAATACTAAATAAACTGAAAATCTTCTAATATTAACGGTGCAGGTGTGAAAAGAGTAGTATCGATCATATTTTAAATCACTTTCAAATCAAATCAGCCGTTCGTCTCACGTTTTCCAGACGATGGCTCCATAAATCCACCACTGCTGCAATAATCTCACCACGGGGTTTTCCACCTTTGCTAGCCACACAATAGGACAGCTGGTGGTGGTGCATAATCCGCTTTCGACTTACCGTTTCCCTCATTCCGGAGATCGCCAGCTACCAACGCCAGAGAATCGTTACCACGGGAACTACATCAAACAAACAGTTAATTCCAGGGCAAGAAATACTTCCATTTTCCCGGCAATTTGATTTGCCATGCGAAGAGCATGAGGGGGAGAAGGAGGCAACAAGGCAAACAATTACATCCAATGTCACCTGCAACGCGACGTCCGCGACAGTGGGGTGCCCTGCACGCCAGGACCAGTCAGGTCATGCTGTGCGCCGTTTTACCGGAATAAAAATGTACAGGGGGAAAATAACTCCCTTATAGTAGAGCTGATACAGCAAAGATGCAGGGTAAAGTTCTTCCCGTTTTTGCGACACTTTAATTGTACCTTGTTTGTATTGTTTTTCAATTGCAATGTTAGTATGTGGTTTGACTTACGATACTGTAGAAAGAAGAAATGTCATAAATTAGTTGTCACCAGCATGCTTTTTGTGGGATTCGGTTTTGAACAGTTTTGCTAATGTAGTCTACCCATTGTATGCTATATGCTTACACATTTTACAGACAACTGCAATATGGGTTGTAGTCTCGACTGGATCGTATCGCCTATACACAGGACTGACTATTCGGGAGCTTACACTACATAGTGTATCTAGGCGAATCGATTAAATCTATTAAGAACAAGAATTCGTACGTAAATTATGTATCACTCTTGTATTCACTCCTTTTTTACTGATCTTTTTGTTAGATAAAACACAAATTTAAAGGTTAAAAAAAAATGACGATTGCATAACTACATTTGTTGGTATAATATTTTAAGTGACTCCATTTCTGTCATGAAACACCCAATAGAACATCAGAAATTTAGAGTGTCAATAGAATTGAGCATTTCGTGGAATTTAGCGCCATTTTAATCAACTATTTTAGCTGGCATGCTGTCTTCAAACACGGCCATATTAGCACCGATCAAGATGCCGCACGTTTGAATTGGCGAAAATCGATCATTGTCTCGATAAATGATCGTCCGAGCACTGAACGATGTTGCATAATGAACTGAAATATGATGAAAAAACAGAAGTTCTTTGAGACAGTGGAAATCTTTGATGTAATAAAAGGCAATGCTTTTTTACAATTTTGAACATTAATTTGGATATATTCCAGTAGTTATTAGCATAGATGCCGCATTTGCTTAAACTCAAGAAGTTTCTGAGAATGTTTAAAGGTCTTCAAACTCAATATTTGTTTTATGAGTCGACGATGCTTGTTATGTGACATTGGACGAACACTTAATATACTACTACATACCTGAATTCAAAACCACCATCTGAGTGGACATCAGAAGGTATTAATGGGTGGGTATCAGTATCTTCTAAAGAATCTGAAGAATAAAGATAGTAGATAAATAACATGGAATTTGTATAAACTAAAATTTGTATAGCGATTATTTATAAATTAATCAATTAATATGAATGCCTTAAATAAGTTTATTTCGTAACAAATCGTAAGGGTAGTACAAACCTCCCCACTCACTCTTATCAGCGTTACATAATAATTCAATGAACCCTTAGAGAAACCCTGGTCAAATTCACTATACATTGAATTGAATTTTCATGACTGTTGTCAAATAAAAGGAACACACCGACCAAGCATTGATGTAAAGCTGATTGTTATGCGTGTAAAAAGGTATTGCATAATAATTGTAAAATTGTAATTTGTGAAGATTGTTAATTTGCCACGCGTGATAACGCTTAAAGTTGGTCACTGACTGGTTGGTTTGTTAAATAATAAATACAAGTAACTTATAGGTAAAGGGAAAAGTACAATTATTTTCTCTTCCCAAAAAGTAATTCCATCACATGCTTTATGAGATTTATTTGCATATGACTGGGTTGGATTAAAACGGTATAAACTTTAATGCGGTTGTCGTACGATAATTGATAATTCCACGACTCCCAGATCTTCCATGACTTGTGGATGAACAATCTACAATCATCAAGGTCATCAAATGTCATCCCCAGAATGAGGATGAGGAAACGTCTAATTCTCGGCAGACATGCTCGCGAAGATGCGATATCAACGTATAAACCTGCAAGACTTTGGAAAATCGCAATACTTTTATGACATTCCTCAATTTAGCGACAATACCCTCACCAGCATACAGTTACACTATTTACATTTGTATATTTCCTTTCTATCTTTACGCTCCATGACTCCGCATCTGCAACAGTTTCATGTTCAACCACAATAACCATTGTTCGTTTTTCTCCTCATATTTTGCTGAATATTTACATTTCATCCATGGACGCGATAATCAACCATCGATCTAACGAAACCATCGACCATTGCAATGTCGACTCATGTCATTAACTCATCGCGCGTGATCAGGATGGAAAGAATCCATCCTGCAACTGCCGAAGAAATGGCTCTCGACATCGGAAGCTACAGACGAATTTGGATTCCCCCAGGTATGTTCTACATCGCGCATACGTAGTTCCACCAAATGGGACTGCACGCCACCAAACCTTATCGACGACGATGATGCATCAACATCGTAACGACCGATTGCGCTCAAGCCTACTAGGCTGATAATATTGTAGAATACTTGGAAGATGATTCAAAACTTGCGCCACTCATACCTCCGTGATATTATCTCGTGTTTCCTAGATGCTGCCCAAGGTACCCGTTCCGACGGTGGAACAAACGATGGCCGAGTATCTGCGGGTGTTACAACCGATCGTAACACCACAGCAGCTCGATCGGACCAAATCGATCATTAAGCAGTTCAGCGCCACCATCGGACCGGGTCTGCAGGAGTATCTGCTTGCGAGGCGAGAAACCGAGGACAACTGGGCGTACCATTACTGGCTCAACGACATGTACATGGACAATCCGCTCCCGTTGCCGATCAACTCGAACCCTGGTATGGTGATGCCACCGCGCAAGTTCACCATCGTGAACGATCTGGCACAGTTTGCGGCACAGCTCATCGATCAGCTGATGGACCACAAGGAAATGCTCGAGAGGTACGTTCGATTTGCGATTTGGCGGATGCACACTGGACTGAATTGACACTCTCCCTCCTTCCAGTGGTGAATTGAAGCAGGAGCGTGCGGCTTCCCGTGAGAAGGGACAGCCGCTATGCATGGCCCAGTACTATCGGCTGCTCGGTTCCTGCCGACGTCCGGGAGATCCACGCGATAGTCAGTTTCTACCCCCGGGCGGAGAACAAACCGATGCGCACGTAATCGTGTGCTGCCGTAAGCATGTAAATATTCTAACACCGCTCATATGACCGCTTGTGTAGTAGTACTGTAAATTGTTGTACCTCTGCCTTACCTAGATGTACTGCGTAGCGGTAAAAGCGGGCGATCGTGGGCGTTTGAACGAAAATGAACTGGCCGCGCAACTGTTACACATTCTCAACGAGACCCCTTGTTTGCCAGAGACGGAATCGGCTGTCGGTATCCTAACATCGGAAACTCGACCCAAGTGGGCCGCGGACCGCGAGATGCTGCTGCTCGAGGAAAGCAACGCACGCAACATCGAGCTAATCGAAACGGCCCTAGTACTGATCTGTATCGACGAACCGATTCCGCTGTCGTACAATGCGCGCGGGTTCAATGGTTCACCGGCCGGTGCACACTATGCCGGCGGTCGGGACGAAAGCAACATGGCCCATGAGATGATTCACGGTGGTGGCAGTGCGTACAATACCGCCAACCGTTGGTTCGATAAGACGATGCAATTGATTATCTGCAACGATGGTACGTGGGGTCTCTGCTATGAACATTCACCTTCCGAAGGTATCGCCGTAGTACAGCTGCTGGAAGGCATCCTAAAGCGAATCGAAGAGGCCCCACCCAAAGACGGGCCGACAGACCAGCTGCAGTTGCAACAGTCTCATCTGCCGCCGCCGGAACGATTGGAGTGGGTAGTGCGACCCGAAATTGAACGGCGTCTGCGCGAGGCTGCTCGATCGGTGGATAGGTAGGACATCTGTGAATAACCCTCCAACATAGTTAGGGATACTGAGTAACGCTGTGTTACAGAGCTGTGCAAAAGCCACATGCAGGAACGATGTGCTACCCTTACCTATTCTTCTGACAACCTAAAGAGGTCTAAGACGTGCCATTTCGGGCTTTCTTTGATTTTAATTTCCCGTAGCTGGTTAGTCAGTCATTGCGTACGGAGGTTTGGGTCTAGATGGGATTTTGGACCGGTCCTGTCGTGTGAAGACCGGCACCTGGACCGGTACCTGTGGATGTAAATCCATTATTTGATACGTTCCTGTTCCATTTTCACATGTTACCAAACGAAGATCTCACGCTATTTGCAATATCTAACACTATTCAGCTGGTTGTCCATTATCATCAAACATAGAAGAGATGTAGGCGAATGGAACTCAAGGGAAATGTTATCTTCTCATCGTATTCGAAATGGTAAAACTAGTTCACTTACCTACTTATCCTGTGCTACAATCGCTTCGCGGTCTTGGTCTGCTGCAGGAGTCCACTAAACCGCTTACGGTGGAGCGGTTCGTCGTCTGCCAATCCATGGTCCAGGTCTTTCTGGATCACTCTCTTTTAATTTAGGCCCACCACGCCTCCTCTCGGTCTGTCTATATGGACTACCTAAAACGGACTTCACGGGCCATTCTCATGACGTGACTAACCCACCGGAGTCTAATTCGCTGTGCGATAGTTAGTTCATTGTACAGCTCTTAAAGATGAACCCCATTATTGCACCGACACACATACAGGCCCAAAAATCCTGCTAAGCATCTTCCTCTCGAGCGCATCTAGAGCTTTTTTCGTCAGTTTTTTTAGAAACTCCATGTCTCTGAGGCGAATGTGAGTCCTGGAACTATATAAGTTCTATACAGTCCCAGCTTCGTTCGTCGCGATATGTGTTTTGAGTGAAGAAGTCTCCTCAGACTGTAGAATGACCGCTTGGCAGCCAGCACCCTAGCGAGTAACTCAACATCAATTTTGTTTGTCGGTGCTGACTTTTGACCCAAGATAGGTGAAATTTTGGACGACTTCTAAATTGCGATTACGTCACCCCTGACTAAGCTGGAATTTGTTGGTCGCTTTTGATTCCACTATCAACTTGATGTTTGCCTCGTTAATCCCCAATTAGAGGTTTTCTGCCGCCAGCTCTATACTTTAGAAGGCATCCGCTACGTAGGAGAGCCATGTGACGTTGTATCATGTGTATGTCCTCAGCGTATGCCAGGATCTGGATTGACTTATCGAAGATGCTCCCCGAAGTTTTCACCTCCGAGTCGATGGCCCTCTCTTTAGCGCAAGGTTAAAGTTCCTGTTCCAGGAACCCTTCACCATCACCCGTCACCTGGCATGTGACGATGGTCACTGTCATTCGCACTAGTCTGGTAATTTTCAAGGCCGGGAGAGAGCTCATTGCGTGGTAAAGTTTTATCCTGGCTATGCTGACTTGAAGTCGATGAAGAGATGACAGGAGTGTAGCTGCTGCTCTGCCTACTGGGATTTTAGACAGCTACCATTTGTGGTAGCTACCAATCGTGTGGTATGAACTAAGTCTAATCGTAACCAACCAACCATACTTGTCATTTTTTCCCTCAATTTAGACGAATTGAAGATCTCGATTTTTATGTGTACCGTTACAAACCGTACGGCAAAAACTTCATCAAGGCGTGCCAGGTCAGTCCGGACGTTTTCATTCAGCTAGCGTTGCAACTTGCGCATTACAAGTAAGTCAAGGGAGCATTATTCATCAGTTAGCTCGATACTCTAAACCAATTTCAACCTTACAGACTTTACGGACATCTTGTGAGTACGTACGAAAGTGCATCCACCAGACGGTTCCTGCTAGGGCGGGTCGATTGCATCCGCTCGGCCAGCATGGAAGCACTCGAGTGGGCCAAAGCGATGTGCCAAGGCGAAGGGCCCAATGTGACGCTCGAAAGCGACAAGGAGGACGACTACAGTGCTGAAGCCTCATCGGATGTCAAAAAAGTAACTTTCAGTATTTACAGTGTATGTAAAAACCAATGCAAAAGCTCTCTATCCCTTATCGCCACCGACTGCACACCCGTTTCTTCCTCGCGTCTCCCATCCAACATATCCAAAAGCTTCCCGAGTTCTTGAAGCTGTACATCGCTAAAAGAAACTAATGGTGTGTGTTTCTTTTGGTTTACTGTTTTCCGTTCTGTTCCTTTTTTTTGTCCATTTCCACAGAGGGATCATCTGAGGGAGTTGTTCCGCTGTGCCGCTGCACGGCAGACCGAAGTCATGGTGCAAAACATACTTGGCTACGGGATCGATATTCATCTGCTCGGGTTGAGGGAGGCTTGTCGTGAGCGCGAAGGAACCCTCCATGAGCTATTTACGGATGAGTGCTATAAAATTGCTAATTGTTTCCTTCTTTCCACCAGCCAGGTACAGAGGTCCTACGGAATCGCGAAATTGAAGTCACACTGTTACTGCACTTTGCACCACCGATAGTTGTCACGATTTATGCACATCATTTCTTCGAATGCACCTGCATGCACCATCCGATACTCAACGCAATGCTACCTCTATTCCCGAATGCACTCCACGGCACAGAACGACAGGAAATTTCGCAACAGAACGACACAGTTATCTCACACTCTCAAGTCAAAGAATAAATTTATATTTTTCTTCCCTTTTGCAAATGCTTTCATTCTTCCCTGCCATAGGTGGCCTGTTCGACTAACAGCTTCATGGGATATGGACCGGTGACGCCCCACGGTTACGGTGCCTCGTACAATCCCCACCCCAATGAAATCATCTTCTGCATTTCGGCCTTCTTTACGTCGGACAAAACGAGTGCATCCCGATTTGCACGTTCACTGCAGGACTCACTGGACGCCATGCGGGATCTGTTATCATAAGTTTATTGTCGCTATTCGCGTCGATAAAATCGTCGGTGGCCTTAACCTACTAAAGATGAAGAAAATAACTAAACTAAATCCATTTCAACATGGCAACACAAGTGAGGTTGAATGGAAAGGCAACGGTCATTGTTGACCAACGTCAAACAAGAACTTGAAAAGTATGTTAAAAATCCAAATATGGCATTGCTCAATCGGTTCGAGCAAACGAAACGTAAACGTAACAAAGCTAAACCAACGATCACGATACATATCAAGGAAACGAAACATATCAGTTTTATCAACATGGGTATCAAATGTAAAGTTTCCGCATCGCGAGATCACTTTCTCCCATTGGGCAGGAGGATCATCACGGTCGGGACAACCAAAGAAACGGATACATATCATTAGACACTAAGGAAACGAAACGTAGCAAGCAGAGCAACCTGCTCTATCTATACAAAATCACGTGTTATATAGACATTATAGCAAATTTTAGCTGTAGGCAGCGCCTTGGCACATTACAGGAATTGTGTTTATGATTCATTTTAATCGTTCCTCCTGTTATGAAATGTTGCGCATTATTTAGCTGTAGCTGTGAAACGGCAATGTATTACAGGCACCTTACATTTTGTTTACATTGCTTAAATAAGTTAATTCGTTTAAACGGTTATAATCATCAATTAAAACCGAACCAGATCGTGTAGTAGCAATATGTATACAACTTTTTATCGCATCATTTTTGCTTTGCATCTGCTTAAAAATAATTCCTGATGCGCCTTTGGGACAAGGAGTACAGCAGACGCATAAGCAAATATGTTTCCGGATGACGATTCAAAGTTTTGTTGAATATCAGAACTATATTATTATATTTAATGTGTTGCTTATTCATATCAAATTGTTGTCTGTTGTGGTTATCGGCAAAAATGTTACATTTCTCTATTTACTCTGTGTGCTAAGCATTCGATATTCTAGCTGACAACGTTTTACACTGCTTGTTAAAAGAAAAGTTTATTCTCCAACAAAAAACATATCAAATGCTGAGTTCGCTTCACAAGGAATGCATTTATGTGTAGCGTTATAAACCGTGCGGAATTTCTTTATCAGGGCGTGAAGCGAACGTTTAATATTTTTAAAATAATTAAGAACGGGGTCCTTCGAGAAGGTAAAATAGAATTTACAACACATGAAGAACAACGCGATTCCCAAATTGTCGCAAATCGATATTCACTATGGTTCGAAGAACTATGGTTCCAATATTTTTGTTAAACCATTGAGGTATAACCTTTTCCGATTTTTAGTGATAATGGTTAAGATACATCTGGTTCTGAATAATACTTTTCAGTTGATGTTTCTAAAGAAAAATATCTTTGATAGTATGTTATTGTTACATCAAAAAGATTACACTGATTCGCGGTCAAATGAAATAAGTTTCATCACTAACCTCAAGGCTTAAAACTTATGGTAGATTTACCGTTACTTATGTAACGTGTTATACCAATGCTAACTAATCGATTAGCATTTAAAGAGATGCATAGTGCACCAGCTCTCGGGAAACAGCCACATTACACATTATAGTGCATTTGGTGGCGCACCCATTGAGTTCAGTATATATATGCCCGCACAGTATATCTTGTCCATTCATCATTAGGCACGTAGAATCGAATGATTCAGGTAACATAGCATATCCTTATATTTACTATTGGATGCAGTGTGAGAGATCTGTATGTTTACGACTTTGGGGCAAAGGATGCCGTCACATCAGCATATCATCCCTCCTCAACATAACTTCGATTCGTGAGGACTGCAGGGAAAGTTAGTGCAGACACTCTCATAGGCATAAGAACCATCCCCACAGTATTGTTGGCCAATTTGGGCCAAATTGTGGAATACAAACACTCATAGGATGCTTGCAGAATGTTGTACAAAATGCTACTCCCACTAATCACAACAGTACCCTGCTCACATTTACTGTGTACCAAACAGAAACTGCTCGATAAGATGAGAGGTATTATTGCAAATCATTGTGTATCCAGAATGCATCAAACACGCATAGATTCGTCAACATACATACATATCAAGCCATACATATCAAAGTAAGGAACGGTTACATATCGATATTTATCGACGCTAAGGTAAATCAAACCACTGCAGCGGATGATGCAGAAGTATCTCTACACATGTCACATTTTGGAACAAGCGCGTTGCAGTGGATTGTCACGGTACAATCAACGCTGGCGCGTGTGTAATAGTTTTAGAAATATCACACACCATATATGTAAATTATGTATCAATTAGCGGCAAACAATCGTTCAGATCGAGAGCCGAGTCATTGTTAGTGTATGTTAGTGCGCCATTCTGTTATCTATGCAGGCATAACATATACCGAGTATTATTGGCTTTTAGCATTAGGGAAGTGTTAAACGTGTTCATCTCTGCTGCCTAGACTATGCTTGCTATACTCAGTTAGGGGTTTACGTTTTGGTATGGACGCCCAGAACCAACGTTACAACGGCTGTTTAGCGAACCTCGGGAACGTTAAATGAATATCATCGAGCGAGTTAAGTAAATCTGAACGCCCTGTACACGCGACCAATGCAGTTATGCCACACCGATGCTCATCAGAAGAGACCACCATTGGAAATGGTTAGGTTGTTTCGATTCGTTCCCGGTTGGCTTTCTATGCGGTTGCATGCGAGAGACGTATCAGTAATTGAGTGCATAAACGACAAACCAATAAAAGTTTCAAGTACCCTTACAGCAGAAAAATCGTGTTGTTGTACCTTATCAGTATGTCGTAGTATCGTTCTTTCATTTTCCAGTGTTTTTAATGCAATTGCTATACATAATAACACATGTATTTGAAAGTGGTTTGTATAAAGCTAAACGTTGTGTCTTACATTAAATACCCGTTCATATTAACTACTAACGTTTGATCATTGATAGTCATAAAGTTAACACTATTTCTAGTTGAACGAAATAAAGTAGGAGGTGGTACTGTCAATGGAGTAAAATCAAAAAGTACTGATGTTACACTAATTTACGCATAGCGCAGTGTTCGTGGGAGGCTTATCAATCAAAGATTAAAATAATAACCATAATACTCATAGTATTATATAAACAATATAACTACCAGTCACATACACCTACAAACAGACATTAAGCACTGGCCATTATCTTGCTCTGAATTTTCGGTATCGTAATCGCTATATGTACCTTATTCGTGTACTGTATAATAAGTAAACTTATAAGTAGACAAGACACATTCTTTCGTCGGAAAAGCAAGCAACTTAGGAAGGGCTAGATTTTAAATTACGCCGGAATGTCCCACGTAGGTTTTTGTCAATTGCATCCGAATCGTAGAACGTAAACTAGAGAATAGAAAACGAAAAAAAACATCATTTACATCTCAATGAAATCGTTAAAACAAACATTTTTGGCAGCAATCATAACATTACCTTACAAAACATATGCTGCAACAGTTCATCTGCCTTCTGGCGATCTTTTGGATCATGCTGCAAACAGATGTCGACGAAATCTTTTCCTTCTTCGGAAAGATTGTCCGGGATTTCGGGTGACTCACCCATACCCACTTTGAACATGATTTGAAAATTGGAATCAAATTGATGCCAGGGTCGCTGTTAATGAGAACAAAAGGACACATGGAAACGTTGTACAGTTTCGGTGTGTATCGCCACACTATTAAAGTAGATGGTACTTACTCGGCCTGAGGACATTTCTACCACCACACAACCCACGGACCAAATATCCGCAGCTCTTCCATGACCCTCCGTGTTGTTTCGGGTAAATACTTCCGGAGCCATGTATGCTATAAGCAAAAAAAGTTTACAAAAAGCCCATTAAATGCATCTTCTGTTACGCATTTCTGTACCAAATTGTGCTTATTTCTTCCACTTACCCTGCGTTCCAACGTAACCTTTCAGCTCACCGGCCATCGTGGTGTGTGCCTGGATTTTCACGGCAGATCCAAAATCTCCCAGCTTCAAGTAATTACCGTCCTTGTGTAGAAAAATGTTCGCTGTCTTGATATCTCGATGTACTACTCCGTTCCTATGTAGTTCTGCGACAGCTGATAGCAGCTGGTGTGTATATCTACGTGTTTGCGCTTCTGGCAAACCTCCGTTCAGCTCGACCAAACTCTCTAATGTACCCTCTGGGCAAAGTTCCATGAAAATAATCAATTCCTCCTACAAATACAATACATTACAATTTTGTTCGTCAATCACACATAATTTTAACCGTTCAACGGATCTACTTACCCTATGCACTTCCACTCCGTAATACTTCACCAGGTGCTGATGGCTGATGCCTTCAAAAATTTTCAACTCTTCTGCTACTTTCCGTATGGCTGCCGTTTCTCCGGGCTGAATAGCAATCTCCTTCATCGCCATCAATTCACCGGTCGAATTGTTGACTGCTGTGTATACCTTCCCGAAACGTCCCTGACCAATCTTTATACCACGGTGCCAGCTGAAATTTACACTTCGTGCCCGGTTCAGTGCTCTGCTGTAGTAGCTGATTTCCTTTACATTGCCGATAAGATTTCGCTCACGTAACCATTCGTCCAGCTCACAGTCTAGCTTATTGACTGCGTCACGTATCCGCAGTTGCCTTAGCGGACGTGTCCCATGCACGCACGTTTCTCCTCCCAACATTGACGCCGTATTTGGAGTGGATGGAACGCGTATCTTTACCTCATTCATACTATCGTAAGAGGTCTGCTTGCGAAACATATCGGCCGCTTCGATTGGACTCGTGGCACGGAGCATCACACTATCCTCCCGTAAGCTAAGCTGATTGTGAAAACTCTTGCTCGGTAGATTGATCATCGGAATCGAAGCCCGTCCCGTCGTTACGGCCCCGACTACGGTTGTACCGGCAGCAATAACTGCTGCCGCCGATGGAGAAGGCGATGATTTACGTGACCGGGGGGACTTTCGAATACGTTCCGGTTCGCGAATGTTTCCAATTACGTGGGAAATGCAAGCATCCATTTTTAGCTTCAAATCCTCAAATTCCGTATCGGTTAAATGACTCGTACACAGGGGATCACAAGCCGCAATTAGAAACTCTAATCCTTGGTTCGCCCAACGGGGTCGCAAACCACGGCCCCGCTCGCACCGCTCCATTACGAAATTCATCCACAGCTTCGCAAACTGAATGATCGCTTTGGCCAGCATCAGTTCGGACTCTGCGTCTCGACAGTTGTTCAATTTTGTCTCGTACAATCGGGCCACATCCTTGTGGTACTCGAACCCAAACTTATAACCCTGATGCAATATCTCACGCACACGGGTCAGTGCACCGATGCGATCTGTTTCGTCAAAATCTTCCAACGTTTCGTCTGAACATAACAGTTGCAGTTCTTCTATCACGGCCGATAGCTTATTGCGTAGAAGTAAGGCGTTTCGTTTCAACATTTGCAGACAGGCCACGACCTCCGAACAGACAGGACTGCTGTTGTTATCATGATTGGTTGCAGGACATCTACGCCGCATGCTACCACTCCTTAACACTACACCTACTAAATCCAGATCATCTTCATCGTTCAATATTTCGTTCTCAGAATCATCTTCGCAATGATCACGATGGAAGTCTACGTGCTCCAGATCGCGGAACAGCGTTTTCGCAAAAGCCATTGTTTTCAGCGCTTTCTCCCGAGACGATGTGAACATGCGCTGCGTTTCACGACACAAGGCAAAAAACTGCCACTTTTTATCTGTCGTCGTATCAATCAATTGACTCTTCTCTATCAGTTCCTTTAGCTGTTGCATCATCTCACTTCCAGTTCGTTCCAACACACGCTCAACGATACTGCAAAACCGTTTTGCCGCTGGTCCATGCTGCCGTGGTATCATTGGACTGATGAGTTTCGTAAACCGCCACTCTTCGTCCAGTGCGGCTTTCTGGTGTCCTTCTGGAACAGTGTCCAGTATCCACTGCTCACACAGCTCCAGATATAGCTCGAAAATCTTCCGTACTGTATCGTCAAACAGCTCCATCTGATGCATGTACTTGTCTAGTTCCTGCTCGCGGTCCGATAACACCGTATTGACATGCTTCTGGAAGCGTTCCCGATGTATCATAGCCAGCGTTAGACCCTCTTTCAGCTCTTTAATGTGTTGCTCTAGGCTGAGTGGATTCGGCTGTTTTGGGCGCGTTTCTAGGCGCATCTTGAGAAACTCGTGTATCACCTCTAGTGGGATTAACGAAAGGAACAGAAAAGCAGACACATACGACGGTAGGTTCAGTTGCTTCGCTTCCTCGCTCCAGGCTCCGTACCGTCGAAGTTCGATTTCTTGCTCACGTTCGAGTGGAGGTTCGATACACGGTACATCTTCCTCATCGAACAGAAAGTCATCTTCCTTCTGTCGGCCTGGTTTTTCCAGTGTCAACTGTGCCTTCCGCAAAACCACGTTGTGTAAACGATGCAGGAACGTTAGCGATTTTCCCAAACCACGACACTTCAAAACATTTTCGATGTATTTTCTAAAAGATAGAAAAGAACATGCATTAAAAGGGAAATTCATTCACTGACATGATGGATACTAACCGATACAAGGCATTTCCCATACTTGATGCCGTCTGAGCCGACAGTTCGGATAGGGTGTGTTCGTTGTAATAGTTCAAATTATTCATATACCGTCCGTACTCTGTGTCTCCCGGAAAAGATCGCTCTCTCTTAAGCGACAAATCGGAAAAATCCGTTTCATCACTGTTCACACTCTCGGATGCACTGCCATCGCCAGCAGAGCATCCGTTGTCAGCAAACTGCACCCTTTTCGAACAATTGCTGCTTGTGCCGGAACCGGACGTCAATGACCCACTGTTTCCGGTGAAATGAGCACCACTGTCTGCACTGCTTCCACTTTCGTCTTGCACGGACGAAGAAGAAGAACCCTCAGTGTGCTGATCCATAATTGGCCACTGGATGGACGATTCTTTCTTAGATGGTCCCTGCAACCTAGCTAGCAATTTCCCCAATATCAGCAACGTCATACGATGCTGCCGGGTCATGTTGTACCACAGACACATCGCTTTAACGCGATTTACGAACGCTTCGCTCTGGTACACAGGAAACGCATTTCCCATGGCTCGTGACGACGGAAACAGGCACTCTTTCGATTCGAGGCGTAACAGCAATTCTTCAACCTGCTTCATCGCAGCTGTTTGCACCTCTAGGCAGTCCTTGCAGTACATCGATAGACATCCGAAGCAAAATCTATTTCCTTCACTGCTGCCGCTCGTTGTGGCCGTCTCGATACCACTGTCTGTTGTAGTGCTGACTTCGCTACCCGCCCGCCGCACGGTGGATGGCTTGCGTTGAAATCGGAAGCACATTATTTCATCCAACAGATCACCGATCTCCTGGCGGGCCTGACACAGCAAACGATCCTGCTGCTCGATCGAACGATCCGCATGCCATGCTTGCAGCTCAAGCCAAATCAGATCGTTAACATGCGTCTGCCAGAGTCTCTCCTCATTGGATAGAATGCCCGATCGGGCGGCCCGCTCCTTATCCACACTGCCCAGCTTAATCAAATCGGAAAAGGTGGCATGAAAATTTATTCTGTTCTGAGGAATCACAATCTCCGACGTCCGTGTTCCAGCACCCTCGAACATGGCCGATTGATTAGTAAAGATGATATCACGATACGCTGCTGGTGGGGCGGATATGCGACACCCGACCGGACGAGATGTTACGCTCATGAACCGATTGCACGACTCAATCAGGGTCGGTGGTGCTGCAGACGCTGCGCCATTTGTGGTTGCCGTAGCTGCAAGACTGGCCGGCATCGTAAGGGGCAGACTTTCGGCGCGCTCTTCTGGTACAACTGCTGCAGATGGCAGCTGAGAGCCATAGTTGGCAGATGAACGCATTGGCAACGCGGTCACAGTGGCTGACATTTTAATGTCCCGTTCGGATTCGCGTAGCAGCTGTGTGGTACGTTTATCGCTGCGAACTTTCTCCTCACTGTTCGCCGGTTCCATGATCATTTGATTCAAGAGTGCGCAATCAACCGTGTTCCGTCGATCTGTACGCGGTCTGGCCAATCGGCCTCCCGTACGCATTTTCACCGTTCCTTCCCTGTTGGATATTTGGAAATAAACGCAATTATTAGCTCAATTTTTGTACTCACTCGTAGATGGTAATGTTCTACTTCTGATTGTTAAAAGCGACAAACGAGTTCTAATCGCGGATCATATCTGATAACGTGTTTAAATAACAAACAGCAACGACAATATGAATAGTTATGAATCACCGAGTTTGTTGTATAATGCTATTAACTAGACACTATTATTGGAATGATTATAATTTTAGGTGATTTTAGATGAGGTGAAACTTCAGTAGTAGCAGAAGTCATCCGATACATCCTCAGTTTTCCTCAGCTGTTGTAATCGTATGTTGTAGAGTAAATGCATTTTCTCATTCTGAACTCACTCCAAAAGATCTCTCCTAAAAAGATCGCCGCCTAAAATTTGTTTCATTTCCGGATAATGTTTTTAAAACTATGTTTGAACGGCTTAGAATTGTACAAAAGCACGCAATAAACTGTCAACGTATTGAAACAATTAATTACGTATACATACGATAGACAGAAAACTTTGGAACACTATGTATTAAAAACAGAACGATTGGAATTGAAAAGGATCTTGATATTGTGTCTAATATAACACTACGCAAGACGCGTACGCAGGATTAACTGTCCAGTACCGGGAAAAAAATAGAAAAACATTAGAAATGCAAGTCTAGACCTCTTGAGGTAGTGGTGCTACAACCACGACACAGGAATATAAAACTGCGATGCATCTCCACACTCTGTCACGTAAAAGCAGTCGCTTGGTAAAATCAAACACACAACAAAAGAGCAACGAGCTATTTTGAAACAAAATATTGTCCGTATCAAAAGCTTGCCATTTTTATCTAATCACTACTATAAAATGCAATTCAAATCCCTTTCCGATCTGCTCGTTCCATTCAGTATGTGTTCGTGCTACATGTGTAACCTGCCTGGGCCGCGCAATCGATTCGGTAACCCACACTTTTGTCCGTTGTGCGCGTAAAATTTAACTGGTACTGATTTGGTAAGTACATTCCGTTCCTACTGTACAAACTAGTAAATGTAAAACTCACATTCTTTGCTTGCTGCTTCGATTTTTGTTCTTTATGCGTGTCCGTGGGGGTGTACTCCCATACTGATCGGCCCACTGATTCAGCACTTCGTCGATGGACGACGCGTGTAACGCTTCCTCCAGCTCCTGTGACTCGGTAGAATCGGTAAATTCTCCGCTGCGGAACTGCCGTGCGGCACCGTCAGTATTGCTGCAATGGAAAAGATGTTGAGCACATAAAAGCAACGACCCTAAAAAGTAGCTTCCAAGTGTATTGTATTGAAATGATTTTTTTCACTTTACTTTTTTGTCTAAAAACTCAACTAGGCCCGGTGACAGTGAGGTACAAAACCGAACTAAATCTCATATCACTCCAATACTTCAAGAGGAGGTGTTGGATCGTCTAGTCGACACCAAATCAAGACAATTCTTATCTTATCATCCAAAGCACGATGAGTGCTGCCCACCGGGCACACCACCGGTCTATGTAAAGGGTTTTCTTTTGCTTCCTTACGAGTTCTTTTTTTCCTGTGTGCGTACACGATCTTTTGTACACTGTCATCGAATGGAAACGACTGTGCGCCAATTTTTAACCAACCATTCGCACGCTTACTATTACTTCATTACGAGTTGAAAAATAGTAGAATGGAAGAAAAAAACATAAATTTTCCACTTCTGCTCACGATCGAGCATAAAATACTACACTTTTGCGAATAGCTGACGTGATACTGTAAGTACAAGTCGGTCGGGCAGTAAGAGGATCCCGCACGTTGCGTATCGCAGAAACAGCGCGAACACATACACCCGCAAGGCGATGCGTTACCACAGCGACACGTGTCCCATTCACGCGTTAATCGCTATCAGAGATATATCATGCCGTTCGCGACACTGTATTACTTCCCGCAGTTACCCATCCTGATCGCTTATCGTTAATTATACAACACGATATGAAACGTCCATTTCTCCCAACACACACTTCAGGTTCACTTCCCTCCCTCCACATACAACCACTGCGAATCGTCCCAGGAACTGCGATTGATTGCTTGCTACGCGATCTAGCGAATATCTGAAGTGGATTGCTGATACATGCGCCGCATAACTCACGAACGCGGTCGCGATTAGATGAATATTGTCACTGACCTTTTCCCAGGCCGGATAAGGTCGGAACGACAAGGTGGGTCTGCTGATATTAATTGGGTTTTAATGAAAGCGAAGCGATACACACCCTACAATGTGGTTTGTTCTACTGTAGACGACACGGTGACGATGGCACAAAGTCAATCCAATCCATCGCTAATTGAGAAGGTAAATAAACGCCAAGCGACAGCAGAAGCCACATTTCAACCGGCTGAACGAATTGAAATGAGCTGACGAGCTGTTTTTGAAGAATTTCAACAGCAACACAGTGCAACTATCCACAACCTGAACCTGTCGGTGGGGTATGATCACGCTAAGCTGTTTTGTGATCGCATTGCAGTTTCATCATGCAATTTTCCACTAGCACAAATCGAGGAGAGGGCCAAGGGTAAGGGCCGTTTTCCGGTAACAACACTCGTACTGCTGGAACGACGTACATACTGTAGTGAAATTGTATATGCAACGATTTTAACCCTCGCACTGCTCCACGCAAAGCATTTATTCGGTATTTGGTTTGTTTGTTTAACAAATATCTTCAAACCGCACTGTAACTCTTCGGCCTACCGTATGGTGTCTTCCGTTCCGTTCCGTATGTTGCGTAGACATACGCTACCTTCAAGTACGCGACCTCACCTGCAGATCGTTTCAGCACTATCACTATCCTCATCTTCGTCGGTGCTGAAGTCAATGTCTATTCCGACCCGGAGTTTCCAGTCTGCGTCTGCCATCATTCGTCCGGTCTGGATTCCTGAGCCAATGCTGATGACACGATTGGTGACCCTTTCCCCCAGCGGGTAATAACACTTTTCTCATCTAACAAACGCGTTCTTTCGCGGTTGCGGTTTCACAACCATTGTACCGTGGATTAACTGAATTCACCGGCTACAGATCACTAGACTACTACTGCACATCCCACTGCCATAAACACGCACAAGATTTTTTTTTTTTCGTTTATCTTAAAACCGACTGAGGAACACGGAAAAACTGCATTTGCTTGCACGACCACTTTCCAGCTGTTGCGTCTATTATGACATCAAAACAACAATCTGATTGCGGCTGTCAAAATGTTCGTCTGTCAAATACTGCCAGCATTGGTGAAAGCGATAAAAAACTAATTTAAAATAAAGTTCAAAACATTGTTAGGTGGTTCGAGTTTGATCTGGGACTACTTCTAACACCAACTAACAAAAGAAGGATTGTCTGGTTGTAGGATAAACAAATTTATAGCGCGCTTTTGTGCATCAGTCATATCATTGTAAATCGCCAGTCAATGCGAAAATCATCGAAGAAGCTGATAATGAGTACATCACAATTATAAACTGAACAAGATTATAAGGCAAGATATAGCCAAAAAGGAGTATTTAGTAAGTATTAAAGAATTAAACTTGTAGTTCAAATTCAAACATTCTTACCACAGGGTGGTCCTAGCAAACTGACAGCATGGAACTGACAGAAATTCAAAAAATACTTCTTTTCAAAAACTAAACATTGTACATGATATGGTTCATCATTCAATGACCCCAGCGGTACGCCATTCCATGATAAATCTGCAAACTTTCTATCAGTAAATCAATTTTTATAATAACAACAGCACATTTTCTGATTGATAAAATATGGTGTTATTCTAGGCACATGCGCATCGAACCGTTGCTATGTTGCCTGTGTTACACTCATGCTTGTTCGCCACCTTCTGTGATTGGCCAGCACGTCTGCCAATGGGATCAATTGTTTACTCCATTATTTGTTACATTCCTTCGTAGGTCAGGTGTCTACATCCTGCAACCGGCACGGTGCACTCTCGTCATTATGCTACTCTGCGGCAGCCGTTCGCCATTGATGCTTGTGGTAGCGAGCATAAACCGAGCAGCATAAATTCTTCCATCCAAACGATCCGATTCGCATAGTGAAAATAACCTTCCCCGTGGGTGGATCGACGATATTCGGCGTGCTTTTTGTGCCGTGTGCAAACTGATCGTGCTGATATGCTTGCGAATAGTGGTCCCATTGCTTCCGAGCTTCACATTCCGTACAGTGAAACAGTGCCATGTTCAACCGCGACAATAACCGATCCACCGTTAAACAACAGACCGCTCTCGCCGAGAAAGTTCTTCGAGCGGCTTTACGGTCATCTCGAGCGGGATAATCGTACCAAAGATGCTAATTGTAGTGAAGAAATACGGCCGGCCATCATACGCAGCGACCCAAACGATATTTTAACAAAGGCTAGTGATGCATGTGCACTTATCGAAACCCACCATTCTAGTGATTCGCAAAAATCCGTGTCAGTGAACAGTTCCATCAACTCCACCAGTCCACGATCGTCTCTGGCGGTCGATATTGAGGAAGATTCTTCCCAGGATCCCAGCTTTGCGTCACTTCGGCCACTGTCCGACCGACATACGGCCGGTCCACACCAGTACGGACCTTCACCAGGTTATTCACACCCCAGGACAGGTGGAGAAAATTATGGATTGTTGGCCGTAACAACACAGCCCTCCATTTTACCGGGACCCGCGCAGCATCTGCCCCAACAGGGCAACATCTCCTTAACCGGTGTGTCACAGCGCCAACCCGGTGTATCCGTTTCGACGTTCTTTCCACATACGGGTGGTTATGGAGGGTCTTCGTTCCGACCGTTTTTTGGAATTGCACATGACGGAACGCAACTGCCGGCGGGGTTATCTGCATTTTGTAAGTAAACCGAGGTAGTTACGCTTTTTTTTTCTAAACATAACATAATAAGTTACATGTCGCGATATAGAATCCTCCGAAAAACTAATATTTTATATTGTACTTACTAAACGCAGTCCTAAGACGAGTTTCATATTTAAAACTAACTTTATTCGGGGTAATCAACAAGACAAGATGATTGTTTGTCTATTTAGCTTAAAATTAAGAAGCTAATCCATCGGGTTCTTTTGTGACATAGGCCATTTCCTTAACACGAACAAAAGTGTATTTTTGATGAAAAAATAATTACTACAGGGTTTCAAAAGATTGACAAGTTTATGTATGCCACTCCTGTTCCTCCTTCAGGAATAGTTCGATAACGATTTTTTTATTCATAGGGTTTTCTCATTAATACTCTCATCAAAACGAAAATATATCCAAATCAATGACCACTTACATTACTTTCTCACTTTTATCGGAGCTTTTTGTCTCAAAAGATATATACAAGATTTATAACCTATAAGTGACATATTTGTTTATCAGGTCCCATCAATCTCAAAGATTAGTAGGAATTTTTACACACGCGAAATATGCTTTAACTTTACACAGATTATCGTGCAAGATATAAGCATTTTTCGTTAATAGTTTCATCACCTAACAATTTAAAAATAAACTATCAACCCTACTATTTGGTCCTCATACTTGGCGCTTTTTAATACCTCATGCATAGGGGCTCGAAGGAATTATACAAAAAAATTTAAAGTTTAATAACCAAATGATATTACAGACTCCTGTAATTGGAAACAAATTACTCATACCATTCAATATGCTGGATCGGTTAATGGGGTCTACCGTAAACAAGAAATCAATCCAAGTAGCATTGCGAATTTACTTCCTTTGTATTACCCTCGCCATCACTGACCGTTGCTCCTCATCCGGACGCTACTGGAACCATATGGTTTCCGTTTTCGTTTATCAAACGAGACAACTTTTTAAACCGAAGACTTAGGAAGATTCGCTGACGATTTTCCACAAGGTACCGTAATTTTTATGGCTTATTAAAAGATTACACAAAACGGACTGGGCGACCCCGTTTCGGTTCGGTGTCTTCGGACGGTAGCGTTTGTTCCGAGTGCAGTAGATCCTTGCCATGTTCGTGATTTTGTTTTGAGCCGCCCGCCACACATTCAGCAAAGGTGATGAACTTTTTTGTTTCTGAGCCGCAAAAGTCAATGAGCCTTGGCATGCGGATTCTCATGGAACAAAACAAACACTACATGGGCAAGAATCGTGCAGTGTGCAGAAAGGAAAGAAACCTTACATGTCCGGCCGGTGGCATTCCTTCTGTACCGTTGGAAGACATCCGTTGCATCGATGATACGCTTGCCGGACGCACCGATTATTAGCCGTGCTGTGCTGTCTCAGGAGCGTAAGCGTACTTGTCTCGAGGTGCAGAACCCTTCTCAAATTACCCCAAACTGATTTTACCGCAATTCGCACCAAAGGCGCACGTCCGATGGTAGGTGGTCGTTAAATACAATAGCTTTAGGGTTGTTCCGTTTGAGATGCAATGCTATCCGTCTGGGATGTGGGGGAAAGTACAAGCAGCAGGAACTAAAATTCGAGTATCGGAAATATGTGACGAAGGAAATTGATTTCCACCAGCAACAAATTTAAATGGTCATTGCATCATGTGTAAAAATTATCTTTATTTCACTTTCAAGTTACGCTATTCGTTGCATCTTACATTCAGACTCTACATGAAATGCAGTTGATAAGAATAATTCTACCATGTTTAACTTAAAGTATTGAATCATTAGACATATCAGACATGTTGCAGCAGTTGTTAGCGAGCTATTCTGGGTTTATATATAATTTGTATCATAATTTCAAAAAAATTAGAAATCATTTCAAACCAACAAATAAATCCGCCCTGAAATGCTCTAAATATTCGATCGTACGCCAATGCGAGCAAATATCACGTTTTTTTTTTCGTTAGAACGGCCTGGCTTTTTTTACCACGTAGCCGGATAGTCAGTCCTTGCTACGGCGGATTGGTCCGGATGAGATTTTGGTCCGTTCCGTTCGTGTGACGGACCGGTTCCTCTACCATCATGCTACCGGGCCGCTCCTTTTTAATGCATCTGTTAAGTACAGATTTTAAAATTCATAAACAAAATCTATACAAAACATCCCTCGCTAGTAAGTAGGATTCCGTTTGCTGTTCCGCGATCGGTATCTAGATATCGACAAATGTTGCACGAAACTCGCGCTAACACAGTATACGGTACTAACGCGCCACTTAAAGCCATGATTAGACGATTCAATCAATGTTCGTATCAGTTCGATTTTACGATGTCCATGTACCAATTTAAAAATTCTTTGCGTTTATTGTAATTCTAAACAATGATCCTCGTTAAACCGTTCTCGGTGGACGAATGAATTAATAAACATTAATAAACACTAATGATGGTAGCGGATACATTTAAATCCTAATTATATCATCAGATGCCACATCATATTTAACTTTCAAACCTTTTTTTCTTCCAATTTCTCATAAAATTATATTGGGTTACATTTATCGAAAATTGCGATAAAACACTTATCTCTGTGCACAATTAACTGCCCCTGCTGCGTATTACACGATAAAAACACAATTCCCCTATAAACGTTTCGCCCAGGAGAGGAAGCCCAGCATTCACACTTGAGCGAAAAAATAAGATCACTTTGCGGTGCTTAAAACCGGCCCCCGACTAGACACCCCTGATACAGTGACACCGTGTAAGCTACCTTCCTTGTCCACGGTGATTTCTTCCACACATTCAGGGGGTGGGAAATCACATAAAATGGACTTTTTTCCGCTTTGACGCCTCGACAGGACGCGACAACGAAACAATGGACAAAGGTAAGGCCTTACACGAACAAACACAGCAAGCACAAGATGAGGAAAAATGTTAGTTTTCACACCCTCCCCACTCACCCTCCTCTCAACCCGATTGGGGCCATCGTGCGGCTTTCGTGAAAAGATTATCTCGTTTTCCCGCCACCGAGTGAATGTGATATCAACACACGCACGAGCCGCAGACAGGACGACGACGACCGAAGAACCGATCGGGAAAAGCGCTTGTTGTTTGGCAAAAGTACGTTTCCGCATCGTTTCCGGTGGACAATAAGCATCCGAGAGCCCTTTCCACAAATGCACTCGTCGTGCCAGCAGCACCCGGGGTGAGGGTTTGTTTTTTCGCCTTGGTTCTCCCTGCTACTTGCGATGCAGAGCCAGAGTTTTCTTTCCGTCCCTGAAAAGCCGGATTGCTTTTCCACCAACCAGCGGTTGGGGAAGCACGTCAGAACTAAACCATTCCATCGCTGTTTGGCATCGGTGGTTTCCATGATTGCAGGAATTATCATCATATTTCCGCTCTTTAGGCTCGTGTGACTGACTATGGCTCACCGGCAGGGAAGATGTGGACAGTGTGAAAAACAGTCCACGAACAACAGATGATAATTTTTACGCTTTCCTTAACATGAATTGGAACAAGCAATGATTGTTATTGCCTTGTTTTTCTATTGCCTTTGGTCGCACCCGTACATCTCCGTCCTATGTCGAGTTAAGTACGGGCGTATGCTTTTTTTTCACTGAAATGTGTACTGATTTGATGATGCAAACGGATTGGAAAACACTCCGGGGTACAGACATATGGGAATATCGTCATAGACGACTAAGCGCCGGATTAAAAGGCAACATATTCGATCAGGATGCGGAAATTTTTTGGTTTGTGGAAATTGAAACAAATGTATGAAAATTGCAAAACGATTGAAATTACAATGAACTGTGTCCTTCATCGCCCAAATAGGCAAAAAACAATGGGTGGTATGTAGTGTTGAGCTTAATGAATCTTTTGCGAATAGTTATTCATGTGAATCTTTAATGAAGAATTATTCAAATCAGGAGACGACTCGCAAAAGATTCATGAATCCTCAATTACTCAAGGATCGATAGATGCTCCTTGGTCTACAATAGAGATGAGAATAAACACTCTTTTCAGCGATTTGAATCAGAGTCAAAGAGTGGGTTTAAAGATTGGAAACCTTTACTCACTCTTTTGAGATTCATTAAAAAGTACTACACTAAATTAATGTTTTTACTACTCTTTTGCGTTTATACTCACTCTCACTCTCTGTGCCGACTAGAAACTCATTCAGTAGTGAGTAAAACGATTTTATCACTTCTTTTGGATTGAACTAACTCTCATTCACTCTCTCGAAGGTTTCAACTCACTCACTCACTCTTACTCAGCGCGCACATCGCTAGTCTACGACCACTAAAACAACGACCAAAAATGGCTCAGGCCACATTTACAGGCTATAGGGACTGTTGGAATTGTTCAATGTCTTGTATGCCTATAAATACGGCATATGTACTATAATAAAGTCAGTCTTGTTCAGAATTCCAACCCGAGTAGACAAAAACAAACAAAAGCAAACAAAACAATACGAAGGGCAACGCAAAGTAACGATCACTACAATAAAAATCAGCTCGATTGGTTTAAAAAAAATAGTTTTAAAAATGCTAGCAGTGCTAATAACATCTTTATCTGTATAAACTTTTGGTTTTGGACGCAAATATGATAAAACAAACAATTCAAAGTTATGTTTCCGGAGAGATTCATAAATCTGTGAGGATTCATGAATCTTTGGAATAGAGATTCAAATTCATTTATTCAGTTCAAAGATTCATTCTGATTCATGAATCTGAATCTGAATTACCCAACATTAGTGGTATGAGTAAAATTTAAACTGTTCGATATTTTAACAGTATCGTGAACATACAATTATTCTGATCGGTTATATTTACACAAATAGTAATTAATATTTACCAAAAGACAAATAGCATCCATTCGCGGATAACAGCATTATGCAAGAATATTATTAATTTTTGGCATGACTACTTCATGCCGTTTTATCAAAATCGGGTTTATTCAAAATTTAGTTCTATAAGAAAATAATTAACGGAAATAATGATTAACCAGTTAATTAAGTAAACTTACATGCTGGAAGATGTTTCAGGTAAGCGAATCAGATATCTTTATCACAATGGATTACTACACTCTATATGCCCCGTGCAATGTGAACTCTAAAGTATAAACAAGTGAAATTAACAAGCTGGTTCCATTATTATCGACTACTTGATTAACCTCCAAACCAAGTAGCCGTATGCATCATCGTTTACCACAGCCTCGTCCTTACAAAAACAAGCAGTCATAAAGATTGACTCCTAGATTATCTCGAATCATGATCTTCATCTTCCTTCGGCCCCAAGACTAATATCTTTCCACTTGAATTCACTTTCATTAAGCACAAGATTTCAGCACCGTTGGTACCGTTACAGCCCAACAACAAACTCTTGGAAGACGGTCCAATCAACGGGCACATCGAGGAAAAGTCCGGCAATATCCGTCTCAAACCGGGTCCGCCGATTTTACCGGATGAGAGAAAACCCGATGCTCGGCGCCCAAACACAATACAAATAAAATTCATATTTCACCATCATTACGATTCTCCCACGATCGTTTTGATAATCGCCTTGGTGGCAGAAACGAGCACGAAAATAATAATATTGTAAAAGGATGGCAAACCCGGGGGTTTGGTCGGATGGTGAAAACAGAACATCTGAAAAGAGTGTCGTACCGTGTATAGATGAAATATTTGCTCGAATGCTTCCTTTCTCCTACAGGGGGTGGGTTTCAGCTGAATTCATCGCAACATTATCTTCATCGTCTTCATCTTCATCATCATTACAATCATAATAGTCATTCCGATTAGGTAGAGACGGTATGAAGACGGGCGATTTTAGGTGGAGGAAGAATGGTTTGGTCAGGATATGCAATGAATGAATGAGTGGATGTGAAATTATGCACCAAAGCTTAAACTTGCTTCTAGAAACAATTTCCACGGTTCACAATGAAAACGTACCATAGCTACACCTTTTTTTCGAATCGCTTCTGTTCTGCAGATTATTTTTCGATTCGTACCGTCAAATGTTGCAAGTTCTATTATTAAAGAAAGATATCCAGTGTCTATTGTTAGAAAGAATTAAACCTTTCTTCTTAATGGTTTGCACACGAAAATAATTTTATAATGATCAGTAGTCCTTTTTACATAACATTTTCTACAGGCTACATGATATCACTCTCTCTCTTTTTTTCTCTTTCTCTCTCTCTCTCTCTCTCTCTCTCTCTCTCTCTCTCTCTCTTCTTGTCGTAACGACCTTCTAGGTCATATGCCAGCCATTTCTGGGCATACTAGACTTAATTTTACCACGTAGAAGGATAGTCAGTCCTTGCTACGGAGGGTTGATCCAGATGAGATTTTTAACCGGTCCTGTCGTGTTAAGACAGACGCCGCTTCCAATACACCACCGGTCGCCCCTTGATATGCTTGATATTCCAACGTCTATGGCACGATGTTGTAATGAAATCACCTAAATTTGAATGATCCAAAAGTACACATGCGTACTATTCATATCCATTCTATTAATGCATTCATTTTTAAAGGATACAATGTATCCACTTACACTTTAATGACACGGGTCATAAAAGTCATACAGTAACAGGCTTGTCCTAGTGATTCTAGCGGTGTCGATGCGACACGAAAAAACCTATCCTTATCCTGCGTATCAGGCGCTATAACCGCTTCGTGGTCTTGGCCTGCTGCAGGAACCAGGCCGCCATCAGAAAAACAATTATTCTGGCCTTTCTGGCAGACGCATCAACACCATCACTCCCTCCATCTGTATTTGGGCCTACCACGTCTCCTCTGTCCATGTGGACGACCTTAAAGCACTGCACGGACTGGGTTATCTGGTGTCATTCTCATGACGTGACCGGAGTCTAATCCGTTGTAAGTTCGTTGTACAGATCGTAGAGCTCGTCATTATAGCGACTCCTCCATTGCCCTCCTACACGGGGCCAAAAATCCTTCTAAGCATCTTCCTGCAGAGCCCAACAAAGTCCAAGTCTCAAATGCGTATGTGAGTACCGGATATATGTTTTATATAGTCTTCGCTTCGTTCGTCGCGACAGGTGTTCGGAACGACACGACACGACAGAACATACTCAGAATGGAACGTTCTTCCGTAACACTTTTCGGCTGCGTCGGGTACAGCTTACGTTTCGCTTACGTTTCACACAGATGCGTAGTTCTGCCCCATCAAATTTGGGTTTAAGGCTAAGCTAAGGACTAATGAGAGTCTTCACTTTCGAGACCAGGGTGACGTTGAAGAAGTATGTAAACAAGATAAACTTTGATATATGAATGTGTCAATCGAGATTTTGCTTAAAACATGAAAGAAAACTGCTGTTTTAATGTAACCCTCGCGGATAACCGTTCCGAAGACGTAGCAGATCAACTACCGAGTCGCCCAGAGCATCGACATCTGTAGTGAATAGCTACTTCCCAGGCTTCGTAGATTGGTGGGTTGACCAGTTGAATAATGTGGTGAAATAGAGTGGTCGGTATTTGCCTAACCATCCCTACGCACGGTAGTTCGAGACACCCTTAACTCAGACAATCGAACGTCGTACCCGACGTCATACGTCAAGTCAACCGAGTAAATGGCAAGGACACCCATGACAGACAAGAGATTCTTTGAAGTTGAACGAACAATAAAAAGGAGCTTCAGACCTTCTGAAGGTTTGAGATATGATCACAACGGGTCTTCCGGAAATACCGCCTGGACCAAAAAATTTCATACGAAGGACAATGTGCTATATTCAGCTATATCGTAGGATGACCAATTGAAATTCATCATTCTTGCATCCTGACAATAAGAACTTAAATAGTTGAAGAACAATGCGCCCGTTTGCAAGCAAATGTTTGCAACTTGTCATCATTCTATGCCTGATAAGATTGATAAGGAGCGTGTCAAAAAAGTTATACAGCTCTATAGTTAAGCCAATTCTATAAGAGCCAGAACTCTAAAATCTGGATTGAAAGCTGAATTAGAAGAAACTTATCTTCTCTTTAAAATTACAAAGATTAAATTAACGATCATCAGTTAAGGTTAACGATTGCCGCCAAGGGAAACACAAAGTGACGAATTACAAACTAAATTAGGATCGCAACGCACTCGCATGTTAGCAGTACTTTCATCTTTATCTTTATAAAAACTCTTATTTCCAAACGAAGAGAACAATAAAAATAATTCTAAAATTATGTTCTCGGAAAATATCATCCATCTATGAGGATGCACTATTCTCCGAAGATTGATGTGCCTTTTGAGAGAAGAGTCCTGTTTAGAGAGATTCCTCAACAAAGATTTATATGAATGATTCTTCTCAAAAGATTCATTAAACAGAGCAGCGTATTATGTGTTCGAGACAACATATTTTGTAGACATTATTTAGTTCGTAATATCATGCATACGTCATTATTGCTTTTATGCTATTGCTTAAAAAGATTTTATATTTTATACATTTGCAAAACCGGCCCAACCAGCAGCCGCCTATATACGCTTACCGTTAACACCCTTTACTTTTTTACACAGTGCTTTTTAACCATTTGAATAACTAACAGTGTTACTTCATTTGTTGTTGGAACCATGGAAGCCTTTGCAACACACATCTAATGTACTTTAACCAGATCAATCGTCTGAAATATGCATGAGTTACATAAGGACCTTTTATCTTCCCCTAGTGGCCCGCCGCAGAAAAAAGGAAGGACGCCCAAGACGCCAACGCACTACATTTAGCAGCGAACAAACCTTAAGACTCGAGGTGGAATTTCATCGAAACGAGTATATTTCCCGAGGCAGAAGGTTCGAACTAGCAGAGGTGTTGAAGCTTTCCGAAACACAAATTAAAATATGGTTCCAGAATCGCAGAGCGAAAGACAAACGTATTGAAAAAGCACAAATTGATCAGCAATATCGGTAAGACCAACAACGCACCACCGAGGGCTTTATGTTCCGTAAAGTTTTGCGCAACAAACGATTAACTGCCTCTTTCAGGACATTTGCCGCCGTAAATGGGCTACTCACCCCGTTTAGTACACAATATCCCCCAGGATTGATTGCTACGCAACAGCAACCTCATCACCAGCTCCCTGTTCACCACAGCCAGCCACAACCACAGACAGCGCAAACGTTTGCATCGAACAGCACTTTGCATCATCGGTCGGATCATTCTAATTCGGAACCTAAGCGATATCAGGAACACCACGGTCCTCGCATTGATGGCGACAGTGACAAGGAGCAATCTAAAAGATAAATCAATACTAGAAGCGGACATCACTAAACGAGTAACAGATTTCAAGCGGTGCATCCTGATCAAAATAAACCCTTGGTACAACACCACGTACACGATCGAATATAACTAGTCCTTGTTAATTGTTAGTGACGTAGCAACATTTGATTTGAACTGTTTCATTTTGATGCTTTTTTGCAGTGTGTTCATCTTATTTTGATGCAAATGAAAGTTTCAAACTAATTATGTACACTGATTTTCGGATATCTTACTTCTCTAATTTCTTGCTAAAAAAAGTCTAAATTGTTTATCGATCGAAAACCGCTTTATTGATAAACATATCATGTAAAAACACAAAGACAATAAATGTATTTCACGAACTAACAGAAGTAAACTAAAAACAAATACACTTACCGAAAACTTTATCCACCCCATCCTCCTCCAGCCGAAGTGTGGTACGGATTAACGCAAAGAAAACACACACGCACCTACCTCCTGCCGGATCCGCACAATCGCGGCAAGCAGCATTGGAAGCATGTGAACTTTAGATGCCCAAGTTGCTGGATAATACTAATATAGCAATAAATGGTGAGTATTAAACAATATGTACAACTGCACGGTGCAAGTATAAGTGCGTTGCCACTAGTTGCATTCATACAACGCTCTTTTATTTGCACCTTGAAATAAACATCAATGGGGATACTAACTACAAGAAAACATATTAAACATTAGTACAGCATTCTAACTAAAAAATATATAAAAAAAAGAAACAGAAAAACAAACAATACAAATGTTAGGGTAGGATTAATAAAAGGATTATCAATACTAAAATTTTAAATGGCACACCGATTCCAGAGCAGAAGAAATGGGTTAAAATGAAATATTTTAAAGAATGTATGGAAATCCGTGGCTTATCCGTTCGCTTATTCTCCAAGTAACCTATTAAAATTGTTACAAAAATATTGGATTTTCACTGTATTATTGGGAATTCCAAAAGATTAGGCTGAAAATAGATTAAAAGAAATGATAGACCATACATAGTTCACTACTAATTACTAACAATACATCTGCAACACGAATTGTTGCCAAGTTGGGGTACGATCATTGGCAATATCGTATCACCAAATTGATTAATCCTAAAACCGATTGCCTAAAATATTCGTTGTTGCTGTCAAGGAGAAGGAGATATATCAAGAACTCTTGCGGATTTTACTCATAATTGAACGGACATGTTAAACAACACACGCAATATATGAATTACACGCATTGAATGACACAACAAAACATTTAAAATTTTTTGAAATCCTCTTATCTCTCCCCTGAGAAAGGCAAATCTAAATAAAACTAATTGAACGCATTTAAAAGTGGAAATATATAACTCATTACGGGTAAGGGGACATTCTTTCAGCTGCACGAAAATGAACGTTAAAAATGTGCAAATTAACCAGCATGTACCAGGCACCATATGATTTTGCATTGTTCAATAGTTGAGCTGGGCTCTGTCGGCACCTTTTTCTGAGCGTTCAAACCTTCCCTCTCTACAACGGAAGCGGTTCGGGAGCTAAAAAGAAGTTGAAGACGCTACCAAAACTATCGCAATTTTAGCAAAACCCTGCTTTACTGCGGTGGTGATCATCATCCTGTGCTGGACTTTACGTGTTATCTGACGCATCTTATGTTTGATACTGTGCGCTTCTGCCTGTGGAACTCTTACAATTGCACCGAAAACGAAGAACCTTTACCACAAGCCCTCGCTTCTTTTCTTTCTCACACACAATTCACACACACACATACGAACACGGGCCCAACTATACAGTATGCTCGCTGAACAATAATCCCTCCGCGATCCTTTTTCTCGCCAGCAACGTAAATATGCACTGTGATGGCACACCTTTGCTAGCTTAACGTTCATATAATCAGCTTCTCAGTTAGCACCTTACTCAACCTGTGTCTGAGGACTACCATCTGGATACAACACAGTGTATTTATGACTAATTGTGAGAAAATTCGAAATACTAAAAAGATACGAACGAAACTGTACTCTTATCTAATTTATTTATATTTTACTGCGACATGATCTTACTCTCAAAGTATGTTTCAAGTATTCTTCTTTTTGTGTTCCCTAAATCCTCTCCGCTAGGAGGGATGTATGTTGTTACGATTCTGTAATTTTGTATGCAAATTTGCAAATGTCCAAACTTATAAAAACGGGTACTGGGTGGTTTTAGCAAGTCTTTCAACCATCAAATAAACTTAATCACATGCGTTCATATAATGCAATGAAAGCTTCCTCCCTCTATCGTTTCTCGACTGTTTTAGATGGATTTCATGTTTACTAACATAATTGTACCTCCACTATCAATTATTGCGTAAAAATTATTACCAAATCACGTCTACCTTTTATTGTTTTAGCAACAATGTCACAATAAAGACAAAAAGAAATCAGGAATATTCAGGCTTTCAACTACTAACTGACATCCTGCTATTGTAGTTGGGAGAAATGATAGCGGTTGTAGTTCAACCGTATATTTTATCGTCGCTTTTTTTGTTTATCCCTTGGTTTACACAATATTAATCCAGAATTTCTATCGGAACAACCTACTTCATAAAATCATCTATTGCAAACAATGCATGTTCTAAGTGACTTGAAAAGGATCGGTTCATAACTTATGAAACAAACGAAAAACATATAATAATCTATATACAACACATTGTTTGAGACACAGTTTTCAGTTCCGTGTTTACCATAGAATTTCCTTACTCCCTTATCATTCCTGGACGACTTCGTTTTTGCTCTTCTTACCCAAACTTCATATTTTGTTTCATACTTTGTGATTGAACTCATTTATACTTTTCTTTCTATAGTCTCTCGTCTGTCTGCTGAGTGGAAATTAGCTTTTGGTGTATGTGTTCCTATAGAAAATGTGAACTGCCAACTGCCAACTCTCTCTCCCTCTCTCCCTCTCAAGAGATGTTACCAACATTAGATTGTTGGAGAATTTGAATTTTGTTTTGTGAAGATTAAAATGTTTGTGTGTTGAGAAAGGATGCTGTGTGTCAACTCGGTTTTATCCTGGAAATTTTAAATCATACTTCACATCGATCTTCTTGATCTCTAGTCTATTTTGTTTCCATACATCTATACATTTATAGTTAATAAATATAGTATTACTTGCTATTTGTTTCGCCGCAACAAGGGCTGTTTTGCATGCTGACACCTGAAGGTAGCAGCGAGATCTTGAACATTTTATGTTTTTGAGTTATGTTTGTATTAGTGTTCCTATGCTGGATGTACGGGATTTCTCTTTATTGCGGTACGTTCATTTTCTCCAGTGGTTTATGCTGAGTCAAGTCAGTTGTTGCATTACACATCAGATCAAACGCTAAAACGCGCAGAGACTTTTCATTGAACAATGTCGTCTTTCTATTAGTGTCATAAAAAAATCCTAGAACTGCGCCATCTTTTTGGGTTGTAATTGTTCTATACACACTCGTAAAACCACCACCGCCCGTGACACGAAAATTAGAGGAAAGGAAACACACACAAATTGCAAAACGTAACCTTTCAAATGCTGCTCTCTTTTCTACCACTGTCATACTATGTTGATTTCTGCTGTGGTGATGATAAATTTAACAAACCACACATATGCTTGTACGTTGAATTGAAGAAACCGCTCAAACTGACGAGGGAAGGGTTGCGCCTGATGTTGCTGGGTTTATGCGATTAGTCTACAGAGCAAAGTGGAGCTGATCCTGGCAATTGAATGCAATACCTTCTCCACAACTCAATATCTCGTGACTCTCCTTGATCTCGCGTGTGCGCTCCTGCACTCCTTCTTGTTGTTAATGTGCTGCTCGGTGGCCTATCGTTTGTACCTCTTGTTTTGCTTCACTGCCTCCCATCGGAGCCCTTAACGGTAATGCCACTGTACTTTGTCACTGCCATTACACACTGATCCTGCCTGAGTACGCTTTTCCTCACTGTGACTGGTATGTAATGTAATGTTTTAGCTAGCTCTTTCTAAAACCTTGCTTTGTACCTAATAAGAATGAAGAAAAATACAAATGATTTTTACATTAGAGGTTAGAGTCAAATATTCAATCAAGACGTATCAAAAGCTACCTATAAAATCGTAGATTGGCTAAAATTTAAGAAACAAAATACTGAAATGGTATAAAGTACAATGCATACAAGGAAATGGGTAAAACAAATCTTACATTAGTGATCATTACACTATGCGTGTATTCCGTAGGCTAACGAAACATTGGAAATAGCCAGCATTATTATTCATTTTTCGTTTCCACAACGGGAAACAAATTTGGTTCAGAGAACACCGATGATCAATTCCAAATACCCGAAATAAGCTACATACGTAACTGATTTCAAATTGTGAGAAAACAACACACTCAAGCCATCTTGCTGCCTCGTGCATTCAAATTCCTACATTTTTTTCTCATCCTTCAGCTCAAATATGTCCTTTGGCAAAATTTGGACGCAAAGCGCTAACAGCGGAAAACGGTGCAATGAAATATTTCGACATATACCAGATGAATTATAAGCAGTACTTGATAATACATATCAAAAAAAAATATTTGTGAATAATGGAAAAATGATGTACAGAGTAATGCATGAACTAAACAAAATTGATTATTTGATAGCGAGAAACGATAAAATATGTAGAACACTGAAATATAAAATTTAAATTTGTTAATATTTACCTTGGAATAGGTATGCTGCATATGGTGGGTCAGTGCTGTTGATAAGAAAGACACGATGGCACGTACAAAAACCATGTGCGAGAACATTCCGTTAGCGACACATGCGGTCGACGGCAGGGCAACAACACTCAAATTGTGTGGTGTTAAAGGCATGACACGGTGAACAACGGTGAACGGTGGTGGGTTAAGGAGAGTTCGAAACGATCAGTATCGTGTTTATGCATTAACATACACTCGTCAAAACGCAACAAAATGGGATAAGAGCGGTCGTTGATTCAAGAAATGCACAACGAAAAGTAAACGAAAAGATGGATTTGATACGATAGCGAGAGAAAATCTTACTTAGTTATTCTTACAAGACATTCAATCTTCAAGATCAATACCTACGGCTAGTGCCGTATCTTCCGCTGCCACCAGCTCCTAGGTTGCCTGGAAACGCAAGTTAATCGGTTAGCCATCGACTAGTACGCGCCATAATAGCTACCGTCGGTACCGTAGGGTGCCGCTCGCTGATTGAAATTGCCACCGGCACGCACCGGACCAGCATTGTATCCTTGTTGGTAGTTATTTCCGAACTCATTTCCGCCCCATCCACCACCACCACCGCCGCTGTTGCCACCCCAATTTCCACCATTGTTGCCCCAGCCACCCTGACCCTGTGAACCGCACCCATTGTCCCATGGATTGCCTCCGCCGTTGTTCCAACTGTTTCCACCGTTGTTGAAACCTCCATTGTTGAAACCACCACCATTATTAAACCCACCGCTGTTCCAATCATTTGTGGCACCACCGCGCTGGTTTCCCCAGCCGCCACCTCCACTACCGCGCTGGCTGTTCCAGCCACCACCACCACTGCCGCGTTGGTTGCCCCAGGCTCCACTACCGCCGCCACCACCACCGCCGCCACCGCCACCACCGGTACGGCCCATGTCGTTCTTGTACCTGTCCATGTCCTGCTTAGGCAGTGCTTTCTTTACATCCAGCAACTTGTTCTGAATCGTGTGACTTTTTTGCACTGAAAATTAACAACGATTCAACAATTTAGTTAACTCTCCAGGCTCGGCCTTACATTTCATCTACACTCTAGCCTCCCAATACTTACAAATAATCTTATCCACGGGGTCGTAATCATCGAACTCGACAAATCCAAAGCCTCGCTTCTTGCCATTGTCTTTGTCCGTCACAATGCAGGCCGAAATGACGTTACCATACTTCGAGAAGTACTCGCGCAGATGTTCCTCATCGAAGTCATCTCGCAGACCGCCAACAAACAATTTCTTCACCGACGAGCCAGCCTCTGGACGGTTGATATCCTGTCGTGGCACGGCGCGCTTCGGCTCTACCACTCGACCATCAATCTTGTGCGGGCGGCTCGCCTGGGCGTCGTCAATCATGTACGACTTCGAGTAGGTAATAAAACCAAATCCACGGCTCCGTTTCGTTTTCGGGTCCTTCATTACAACCACATCAACCACTTTACCCCATTTTTCAAAATACGCCTTCAGCGTATCGTCCGTAGTGCGGTAGTCCAGACCACCAATGAACAGCTTACGGAGATGTTCCGGCTCGCGAATTTCCTGAAACGAACGTTTTAGACGATAATTATTAAACGGCCTTCATACTTTTCTACCACGGGTAGTTCTCTTTTCCCCCGATACAAACGACCATCGCTGATACGATGCATCACACATCATGCCAATAATTTATGTTCCATACATGCGCAGATTACTGCAGAAAAAAGCTCTTGTAAACAGAAATAGGGCAATTGACATGAATTAAGGTCGGATACAATAGCCACAATTGTGCACTTTTAAATGTGTACAAGTATTCACTATCTAATGCAGCAATAAATATCTGTAAATGTATGGCTTCACTTACAACCAGATAACAGCACTGTGATCATAGAATATTCGTGATCATTTTCATTCTTTCCGTCGTGGCATTTTATAACATTTTCTTCTTCTAGCATTCTAGTTTCAAACATATATGACTTCATTAACAATGACATTAACGCATAATGTATTCTACTAAATATATAAAGTATAAAAATATTGGAAAAAATAAATAAATAAATGAAAAAAGAAGCAGGTTATTATTGCTGAAGCCAACATTTTCTTCATATCGAAATGATTTTTACCGGAGCTACACACACATTATGAAGACCGGCTTGTGTTTTTTTCATTCGCGCAGTAGGCTGCACGCACACACCCTTCATGAGCATCATGTTCATCAAATTCAATATGGCGTCGGCAGCAAGTACAATTCTCATCAAGCCTTCAAAGCCAATCATTAACCCACGCGTGAAAAGCTCTCAAGGACTATACGCACCAAATAAACGATTCTCTGTCGCCAGATAATTCTTTTATCAAGTTTTAAGGAAAAGAAAACACGGGAGAAAAGTGTATTTTACTTACATCATCATCGTTGCGGCCGTTCTGGTGATCGCCATTTTGTGGATCCTGCTTTTCACTCATGATTCAGTCGGTAAGTTTTCACAACTAATTTAAACCAAATTCACTGCACACCACCGTTAAATCAGCTCACCGACTAGTGCCTTAGCAGAAAAGAAACAAAACTTTCGAATTTCGTGAGTTTTCACGCTGTAAAGATGAATGAAGGAAAGCACTTCACGCGAAGACGACCGCACGCTACGAAGTTTTTTTCCAATTAAAATCAATGGACCAATGCGCACGGCTGCAAGTTGTCCGGTGTCATAACCAAGATTGTTAAATGTATGACACCGAAGGGTTAACTGACATTTGACATAAATAAGCATCTGTCAACAGAAAAATTCTCTCATTTTTGTTATTTTTTTAATTGTCTGCCGTTCTATATTGCAACAGAATAATTATCCTAAATATATGTTATGTTACACTAAACAATTATCCTCCTACTGCAAAGGCTCGGGAAAGATTGGAATCATTTTCATTCAATGCGCGTATATTTTGTTATTCAAACAGTTGGACACCCCTTCAACAACACTTTTGATGTTGAATCAACATGTTGATAATTTAACAGTCACCTTAGGGCCTGCTCTGGGGAGTTGTCGTATACGACCAACGACAACGACATGTTTTTCTTCTTCTTCTTCTTGGTAGGTTGATAGTTTGTTGTTCAGCTCCTATACTCTCCGCGATAGCGGAGGTATAATCAGAGCCGACCTATCGCTTTTGTGGGAGCGGACTGTCATCCATTGCTCTGGTTTTGGTTTTGTAGCTGTTGTTTATAGTGCCCGGTTAGTTTCTTCTTTTGCTATTTTTTTGATGACCTTGTGCATAATCTGTATTATTCAGTGATATTGTTATTCCTTTGAGACCCTTTTTTTATTTTTATTTTTATTTTTTTTTATTTATTATTTTTTTTTTTTTATTTGTTTTTTTTTTTTTTTTTTTTATTTTATTTTTTTTTTTTTTTTATTCATTTATTTATACATATATATATAATTTTTTTTTGTTTTTTCATTATTTTTTGTTTTGTTTTTTTTTTTGTTTTCTTTTTTTTTCCTTAATCTATTTTGTTGTTGCCTAAATCTATGTGTACTAAAACTATGCGTTCTAAAACCAATGTGCTGTGTTTTTTGTTTCCTATCTATTTCAGGTACAGGTGTTGCTGAGGTGTTTCAGGTATCGATGTAGTTGTTTTCGCCTTGTTGTTGTTTCTCTTCTTTTGTTTATTCTATTTATCTTTTTTTTTTTTTATGATTGTGTGATTGTTGGGTGAGGTTCAATTTCTTTTCCTATCTTCCTATCTTCCTTTGTTTTCTATATATGTGTATATATATTTTCTTTATTTTTTTTTTTGTTTTCCCTTGCTTTGCACTCCACTCTGTAGTTTCCCTTGTTTTCCTGACTTGAGGCTTTAGTTGTACCAAAGAAAGCTTCAAAAGGAAGGGGAAGAGGTTAGTTTCTGGGCACCACTGCTGGCATCTTGTTCCAATTTGTTAAACATTGGAAGGATGTATATCGTGGCCCCTGTTTGCAAGACGACGGAATGTTCGACTGTAGGCAGGAGACGGATATGTATATATATATATATATATATATTTTTTTTTTGTATTTGTTTATCACGGAGATACAAGGATGTTGCACTAGTATGAGTTGAGTTGTTGTTGGTGTGGTTGTTATATTTAGGGAACTAGTGTATAAAGAGGGCTTTATGATTTAAAATTGAAAGTGTGACTTTGAAAACAGGGTGGTGGAAACGATGTGACGACAGTTAATAAAACCATAAATAATTATGCTAATAAGTATGATAAGGAACAGTAAGGATAAGTTAATAGAAATAAATAAATAAATTAAATAATTGAATACATAAATAAATAAATACATAATTGAATAAATAAATAGAATAAATAAATAAATAAATAATACATTCGTGCATGAGTTAGTTAGTAATTGGTACTGAGCATGCATGGTAATTGAACGGACTGAAGAGTTAGGCTGTGAAGTAGTATGGCATGTTTTTTTTTTTTTTTTTTTTTCTGTTGGTTTTTATATATTTATATTGTTTTTCTTCAGGAACTCGATTATCTTTTTCCATGTTTTTGCCGAGGGTTCAAGCCAGTTTTTGGTTACGTTTTCCATTGTGATGGTTGCATCTCTTTGGTATTTTGAGCAGACAAAGATTTTGTGTCTGCCCGTATCTGGGCATTGACAGATATCACAAGTGCCACTGTCTGTTATTTTCATTATATTTAACCAGTATTCGGAAAGATCATGCCCTGCTATAATTTTGTTAACTGTTTTAATTTCATTTCCTTTGAGTAACGTGTGTTTGTACCATGGGTCTGGTTTGAATTCGTTTTGGAAAGCTAGGAATTTCCGCCCTTTCTCTCTTGTTGTGTGAGTGAACCAGTTTTTTGTTTGAGTGATCATTTCGTTTTTATAAATCGTTATGGCATCTATGTATCTGATTTTGTTTTCTATTGTGGAGTTTGATATGGTGCCTTTTTTTGCTAGTTCGTCCGCTTTGTCGTTTCCTACTATCCCTATATGTGATGGTATCCAAATTATGTGTGCTTTTATTTTATGTGCTGTTTTTAGTATATTGTATAGGATTTCTTCTATTTTTGTTTCTGTGATAGATTTTATTAGTGTGTTGCAGGATGTTAGGCTATCTGTGTAGATGATTGGTTCCATGATGTTATTTTCTTCTGCCAGTTTCAGGGCTTTTTCTATTGCGATCAGTTCTATAGTGGTTGTTGAGGTTTTGTTTTTAATGTTGTAGCTGTAGTAGTATTGATGGGGATTATTTTTGATGTATATACCTATACCGGCCTTATTTCTTATAATACTTCCGTCTGTGAAAATGCGTGGTCTGTTGTTATTTAATTTGTTCATGTATTCTAGTGTTATCTGTTTTAGAGTAGTTTGGTTGCTGTTTGTTTTTGTGCCTATTGTTTGTGCAAGTTCAGTGTTGATGTTTAAGTAGTTTTCCGTGTCGTTGTTTTTTGCGATGTATAATTTTTTGAGGAGGTTCAGATCTTTTTTGTATAGTTCTTCTTGGTGTGTTTTCTTCTTTCTTTTGTAAGTTGTTTGATGATGTTTGTTAAGTTGTTGTCTAATTGTCTTTGAGAATACTATGTCTTTGGCAAGTTCCTTTCTAGCTATGAATTTTATTCTGATGTTGAATGGTATTTCCGCTGCGATTGCGTGTAGTGTGTTTATGGGTGTTGTCTTGGTGCAGCCTGTTGCTTTTCTGAGTGCTTGATTTATAATGGTATTCATAGTTCTGCTCTTGTTTTTGTTGCTGTTTAGTATATATGAAGCTCCCGTTTCTAAAATGTTTCTGATGGTGGCACGATAAATATTTAGATTTTTTGTTGGATTTATATTGTTTTGTTTGGAGCTGATGATTTTTAGGAAATTTAGTCGTGTTGTCGCTTTGTTTCTTAGGTGTTCTATGTGTTTATGGAAATTGAGGTTGTTGTCTATTATAGTGCCTAGGTATTTATATGTGTTTGTTTTTTCGATGTTTGTATTTTTTATTCTGACCTGGATGTTCGTTCCCTGTTTTTTGAAGATCATGTATTTAGTTTTATTTATGTTGATGTTTAGTTTTAAAGATTCGATTTCTTGTGTGAAAGCGTTTAGTGCTTTTTGAATGTTTTGTTGTAGTTCTGTTTCGTTTTTTCCACTACTAAGCAGCACAAAATCGTCTGCATACTGTATTATCTGATTGTGTGGATGTGTTTCTGTTATTGTTTTATGTAAATCTTTGGTGTATAAATTGAACAGCGTGGGTGACATAACGTCTCCTTGGGGCAAACCATCTGTGACTAGCATTTGGAGTGTGTTGCTGTTGCTTTCTATTTGTAGGGTTCTATTTCTTAGGAAAGCGTATACCCATTGTGTGATTTGAGGGGGGGTATTGCAATTCATCATTTTTTCTACAAGTGTTTTTGTGTGTACATGGTTGTATGCTTTTTCTAGGTCTATAAAAACGGCACTACTAATTCTGTTTTGTCTCTGGTTATGCTGGATGTGGTTGATAAAATAATTTAGACATTGATTTATTGTTCTTTTGCTCCTGAAGCCTAGGGATTTTTCTGGTAATATGTTGTTACACTCTATGTATCTGGTTAGTTTTATTAATGCGGCAGTGTTTAATATTTTTATTATGGTTGCTATTAGAGCGATGGGTCTGTAGTTGTTAGGGTCATTTATGTCTTTGTTTGGTTTTGGTATTGCAATTATTTTTATTACTTTTAGTTCTTTGTTTATTTTTCCTTTTAACCACATTTTATTTCCATCGGCGATGATTTTTTCTAAGGTGTTTTTGTTTATGCTTCTTAGCATTTCATATGTAATTTTGTCTGTGCCGGGTGCAGTGTTTTTCTTTTTGTTTATGATTTTGTTCCACAGTTCTATGTTTATAAGTTCGTTGTCTGTTTTGAATTGGGGGTCTATTTGTAATCTAAATTTGGAATTTTTGTTTCTTATGAAGTTTAATTTCATGAATTCTTTGGCTTGTGTTTCTTCGTTGTGTATAATATTGGCTTCTTTGTTATTCGCGCTATTGGTACTTATTTTGTTTAGCAGGTCCCATAATTCTTTGGTGTTTGTGTTGTTGTTGATTTTTTCCATATATTTTTCTATTTGCTGATTTTTTGCTTGTCTTATTTTAAGTCTTAGGATTGCTATTGTTTTTTTTAGTTCTATGGCGTTTTCAATGTTTCTTGTTCGATTGTATGCTTTTCTTGCCGTGTTTCTGGTTTCATAGGCGGTTTTGATGTCATCATTCCACCAAGATTTCAAGGAGTGTTTGGTTTTTTGTCTGCTGTCTTTGACGATTTTTTGGACCTTTTTTGTGAATTGTTTTATGTTTTTAATATCGTGTGGTTGTATGTTATTTATATTTTTTTTAACTTTTGCTTTGTTAATGATGGTAGTATTTTGTGTATTTTTTTTTAGTTTATGAATTGTGATTTCAATTATTTTATGGTTGCTGCCTCCAATGTGGTTATCTTTTATTTGTTTTTTGGTCTGCGTGTAAATGTATTTTGATATCAGTGTTAGGTCTATCGATGTTTGTCTCCTATTGTTGTCTGTGGGGGTGCAAGTGTAAGTGTTGTTTTTTAAAATAATCAGATTTGAGCTATCTATTTCTTCTACTATAGTTTCTCCTTTTCTGTCTATTTTTTCATCTCCCCAATATGTGTGATGGGCGTTGAAGTCTCCTGCAATTATTATTTTTCTGTACTGTCTAGTGTTGTGTATTATTTTTCTTAGGCAGGTTTTTATTTTTTGTGGTGTGGTTTGTGGTGCAATGTATATGGATATGATTATGAGGTTTCCTGAATGTAATAGAATTGATGTTGTTTGGATGTCTTCTTCTGATTCGTCTGTAATGATTAGTTTTTTGTATGTAATTTGTTTTTGAATTATAATGCATGTTCCTCCGTATCCGTCGTTTCTATCTGTGCGTATGATGTTATATCCTGGTATTGTTATTTTTTTTATCGTGCTTTAGCCAGGTTTCTTGAAGGCATGCTACCTGGTAATTTTTGTCTTGTAATATATGTCTTATTTCATCTTTATTTCGTTTTAAACTCTGAATGTTTGCTTGAAGTATCTTCAAATCATTCATATTCGTAGGGGGTTTTATTATTGAAGTAGTTTGTTTTGTTTGATTAGTTTTTTCTTTTTTTTTTATATTTCTGTAGTTTCTACTTCTACTTCGTTTACCTCAGTGTCACTGACGTAAATTTCTTCCTCACTATATATTTGTTGGTTTGTTTTGATTTCCTTATGGTGTTGCGTGTTATTTTCGATATTTTCCGTGATTTTTTCGATTTCATTCATGATTTTTGTTTCTTTGTTTTTAAGTTGTGTTGTTTCATTGTTTTGGTTTTTCTCTTTTTCATTTTCTTCACTAGAATCTTCTAGTTTTCTTTTTTCCGAATTATTTTGTGTTAACGTTTTTTCTCCGGTAACTATTTTTGCGAAATTTTCTGTAGTGTATATGCGGGGGATGTCTGGTGCTATTTCTCTTCTTCTTCTTCTAGCTTCCCTCATCGTGATTCGTTGTTCTGTTTGTATTTTTTTTATTTCTACTTCGTCTTTCCACACTGGGCATTCTTTATCTAATGCAGAGTGGTTTTCTCCGCATGAGATGCATTTGCTGGGGTTTTCGCATGGTTCATGATAATTTTCTCCGCATTTAGCACATGCCTTTTCTCTTGTACATCTGTTTTTAGTGTGACCGAAACGCATGCACTTCATGCACCTCATCGGATTTGGAATATATAATTCCATTCTTTCCGTGTAATATCCAATATCAATTTTTCTGGGAAGCACTGTGGTTTTGAATGTAATAATGGCCGTTCTTGTGTTTATAAATTCGCCATTTTTTCCTCTTCTCTTCATAATGTACACTTCGGTTACATTTTGTGGCCGTAACCCTTCCAGCAATTCTTCATCCGTTAAAAACATGCATGCATCGCAACGAACAATTCCTTTGGTGGTGTTAAGAGTTTTGTGCTCGTATACATTAACGTGCATCTCCGTATTTCCGTGGTTCAAGTTGATTTTTTTTAATTTTTGTGCCTCATTCTGATTTCTGAGACGCATCAAAATTTTACCGTCTCTAAGGAGCGTCGTTTCTAACGGTCTGCCTCCAATCGCCATTTCCGACGCCTTTGCGAACAGGAAAGGGTTGTAATTTGCAAGGGATTTGCCATTTGTGGTGCTTTCCAAAACCATAAAAACCTCTTCGGTATTTGCAGCTTCGCTTAAAATTATCCTCTCACCTCTAGTTTTTCTCCTTTTTTTAGAGTTCCTATTTGGAGGATCTCCTAAAATGCTGAAATAGGACCCGAAGGCCCCACTTCCTCCTGGGTCCTCGACCCCCATCACCCACTGTTCACACTCACTACACTTACACTTATTTTGCTATCTTATAGGACTAAACTAAACTAAATTTGTACAGCTATAATTTTGAAGTATATATATATATATATTTTTTTTTTTTGTCTCAAAATGATTTTTTTTTTTTTTTCACTGAATGATAAGAAAATGAAAAATGTTGTTGGGACGGATGCTAGACAGTCGTGACCGCCTTGTACAAGGATTAACCGGGCACTGACGACATGTTTTATGGGTGCTCTAGGATTTGTCGTATACGACAAACTGTCAAAGCATGAAGGACGTCAAACCTAGCAGAAGAACGTCATACATACAAACACAACAAAAAGCGCGCGCGTTCGATTCTTCCTACGCGTACAATTTGTGAGTCAATTTGTTTCCATTAAAGTTGTGCAAAAATAATGATGCACCGTCCGGAAAGCGGAGAATTCAGCGTCCTGTTCGAGCACCTGTTGAGGCAGCCGAGAATGTTTCATGGTTATATGAGGATGTCGAAGGAGGATGTTTTATTATATATTATATCCTTTCTAACATTTATAAAACTGTATGTTTCTCAATACCTTATACCATAATAACAGTATTAAAACTCACATATTATTACCAGTGTTGTATTTATTCCTAACCTTACAATTATAATAACTTATATCGTTATGGTTAAAAAAACGCTGTTTTAGTGCGTTCGATATATGTTTTTCCTAGAGGTTCTCTTTTTCGGATCTAACAAGCAAGAGCACAACCACCAGATTAGCAGCACCAGAACCAACCCGGCTGAAAACGTCGACCTAAATTCCGGTAGAAAAAGCGGCGGCAGTAGAGAAGGGGACTGGACAGGCTGAAAGAGACATATTCGACCCAACAACCTAAAAAAACCTAAAAAGAAACATTGAAATTGAATTACCATTTGATCCGTTGGGCACCACAACTTCTTTCGCTTCTGAACCAAACTGATCAACTTTTCAACATTGATGTGTTGCATTTCTGAAAAAAAAACGATTAAATACATTATGAATACATTACTTTTTATGATGAAGAATACGTACCGTTCGATCGATCCAAAAAAGGTTGCAGAATTATGATTATTCAAAACTGTTGATTTTTTGTTGTTGTTGACGATTTAACGGATTTGTTTTGATTTCTCCCCCCCCAAAACGCTTGTCAGATGTTTTTGACACCCAAGATGCACATATGCTAGCTATGCGAACGACAAGTTTCACGAGGTTTATAGAAAAAACAAAATGATTTGTATGACGACAGATGTTTTACCAGGTTTGACGGGATTTCTCAGAGCACCTCCATAGAACGCCATACGTTTGTATTTGTCGTTGGTCGTATACGACAAATCCCAGAGCAGGCCCTTACATTTTATTTATATTTTATTGTTATTACACCATTCCACTGCATACACATTATTTTCGCGCTTCACCTTATAATGAATGTGGTCCAGCTACTGGACCTTATGGAGTTAACGATAGTTGATTCGCGTAGACATTTTCATCCTTACTCTGCGGAGCTATGCGGTCTATGAATTTTCCGACATTTTGTACCTAGTAAAGAACGTTGCGTAGTTAGGAGATGAAACGATTGCGGGAGATTTTGTAACACTTACTTGCACTTAGTACATGTGAAAAATACGGTCTGGCCTTCGTCCGCTGACCGAAGTTGTAAAGTGGCGTACGACATCTGATCATTACCACACTTGGGACACTGCCTGTTTACAATTGGCCCTTCTGCTGCTTCTCCCTCAACGCGGTCTGCTTGATCTGATTTCTTATTTTCATATGAATTGAAATGAATCGTATATTCTGTTTCCATTGTTCCAAAAGCTTTAAAAACACAGAACAATGATTAGCATTCAACTACAGATGTGCAGTAACAGTTGCCTTTACCCGCAGCATTAAATTCACTTTGGCAGCAGTAACATGAAACTTTATTAGTTGATTTGAGCAGTGGCAAGATTGAGCCACACTCGGGACAGAATCCTGGGTCCATTATGAACAGCTAAACTCAACGAAAAGCTTTAATTTGAGACAATGCTTCAACAAATACAGTACAATTGTAATGCCGCGTGTTTGCTATCGCAACTCGTTTGTTTACATTCGCGAAATTGACAACCGGGCGAAATACGATTGCGCGCGGCGAAACCATGTGCACTCGGTTATCCGTGACTATATTTTTATAGCACTACAGTAGAAGCACGACACATGTGATCATTTTGAATTATGTTCTTCAACTTTTGTCGTTTAGTTTTGAGTTGAGAAAGAAAAAGGTCTCATAATTTCTGAAAGCTATTTCCATCATCTCATCTGAAATATGCGCTATGTTTTATATGCACAAAGACATTTAGAAGAACTTTAAAAATATAGATTTTCCGACACATTGAGTACGCATTCAAAGCGGCAAATATATATGCCACACAAATATAAATGTAATTTTTATTACTTCCACATAATAATCTAGACTGATATTTTTACCGCTACCAAAAAAGCTAGATACTAATCACAAGCTTTTACCTCTATCTGTAGAATAACAGGGTTTTGTAGTCAAATGTTGTATTTTCACCTGTATTTTAAATCATTAAACTGATAGTGCAGTCTATGATAATCGCATAACACCAGCAATGTGCTTCATTCGATTTGCGAAAAGTACATTCCAGTTATTGTTTATCGTCGCCACGCGCTGAGACATGAAAACCATAGCTGCGTTTCTCGTATATCAAAAATGTTGTAGTAGGTGGATGCCAATGTTGCTGCTATCCCAAACACGATTACTGCTCCCGCTAGAATACAATCGCTGTACATTAGGTGACATAGTTGCTTGCAGCGTATAGCCAGTAAATCAATCCCCTTGTTAACATTTTCTCGTATTTTCGCCATGGACAATGTCGATCCTTGCGATCCAATTGAACCGTACCAACTACGGCGCGATTCACCGATAGTTTCGATGTCCGAATCTTCAAAATGGTCCTCCGAAACCTGTGATGATTCGGTTGAGTACGATCGTTTCAGTTCCTGGCTGTAGATTTTCTCGAGCTCCAGCATGCGTTGGTAAAAAAGGGGAGGTAGGATGAAGATGAGTGGTCCCGTTAGTGTTCCACCGATGATACCCATGACCAAATCGAAACGGGGTAAAATTTCCGCTATCAGTACACCCAGCCATACGAGCGTTGATCTTATAATGCATCTTTTTATGGTAAAATCTGCAACAAACGAAACAACTCTGTACAAAAGCATGTAAACGCAGGTAGTGTTATACGATGCATTACCTCTTGAAGCTCCGAGCAGATCTTCGATGTGTTGAAATAACGCTGAATTACCTACAGCGCTCGATAGGCACAGCTGCAAAGTTACCAGCAGAATAGTCATGTACAGCGACCAGCTGCGGGGTAAAATCTGCAGCACATTGTTCGTAGCATCCATTCCATAGCGATATGCAGTCATGAAGGTAGTGATCGCAGACAGTGTGCAAGTAGTTAGGATGCCATACAGTACCGCCTTTCCGATCTGCCGTTTGTGTTGCATATCCACCTGAATCGTTAGCAGCATTGGATGAATATCGAACTGGAACGCTATTATGCCGTACGCTTTCAGTAGCTGAACGAAAGATGGCAGCCCGAGCGTGATATCCTTAAACGGTGTGAAACTTCCCGACCGATCCTCGCCGATAGAAATCCACGTCAGAATAGCTACACTGCTACAAACGATCACTGATACGCTCGCCAGAGTTCGCATATTTTTCGGACTGCCCAGCCACATGATCGGACATAGAAACAGTCCAATAATTAGCAGCCAGTAGCAGAATGATATCTCAAACGAACCACCACTGATACGCGCCCCGAGCAGCTGCAGGTTCTGTGCGGCCACCAACAGGTTCGGTATCCCACCACCAAACACTGTCAGATCCAGCAGTATCGTAACGAACACGCTCATCCTTCTGCCGTAGGTAAACTCCGCGATTGCCGCATACGGGTATCGATTTTTGGCCACTATCGATGGATCCAGCTTCTCGGCAATGGTCCAGCAACGCCCCAGTACGACCGCAGTGTAGATCTGCAGCGTAATCACGAACAGCACCAACGGTACGCCGTACAATCCGCAGGAAATGATCGATTTCGGCAGGGCTATGATAGGGAACACACCGAACAGATCCACCACACAGAGCGTGGCAAAGAAGAGCGACAGCTTCCGTGCGGTGCCGAGACCTGCGCCACCGAACATCCGTTCCCCCTGACGGTGCAGTAACTGGTCCGAGGAGCTGTAACGCTGGAAGGCCATGACTAGAATGCACCAGCGTCCAGCAGTTCCATAATCCTGAACGCAATACAACAAAAAACACACACCGTTCAAGCGCGCTGACTCAGTTGCACGGCGTGGGCTTTGCACCAACAAAATTCACCAAGACACTGCATCCAACCAGACACACAGTGCCGATGTACCTTCGCCGAATGACTGACGGAATCGGTAAAAAGGGTCGCTGTACGATGGTCGCTGTAATAGAGCCGTTGAACATTGGACATCAAAGAAACGGAGAGGAATCCTTACAAAACCCTCACCACTTGGTCGATGACTTGCGACAGCAAGGCAAAGTAAAGTTTTACGTTGAGGCAGGTTGCAATAGTTAATAGATCATTGGAACCGGTTTGTAGAACACTGTAGCGAAATAATGCAAGCATAAAATTGAGAATTGACAAACTGCAAGTGTTGACTGCACAAATTAATCATAACATCAGCATTGACCAGATCACAACGTGTATGCAGTCAGAAATGTGATTACAAGTTAAATAAAACAGGCCCATTCTTATTGTTTTGTTTTGTAATAAGTAAAAAGTTTATTTGACCAACAACAACCACACATTCCGGTCATAACTTTGGTACAACAGAAACCCAACCACACGTCTGTTATGCATGTACGTCATCAACGGCCACAAAAAAAGGTTGGAATGTTCCGGTCGAAAGCAGGAACACGGTATCGGGTGTCATTGTCCGTTGGATTTGCTTCCTGGTGCTCCTACAGTCACAATATACACGTACAGACCTCGACCGCCATACTAAACACCTACACCTTCGTCGATGCACAGCCTGCTAGTAGTGTGCGATGGGTGCTATTTGGGTGACTGCCAGCCACCGAAAGCCTTTTCTAGCTCTTGAGCTACCGCCAGGCATAATCGATCCTGGTTTGGTCCAGCCACCACCTGTATACCGACGGGCAGCCCATCGCGGTTAAACCCGAGGGGTACCTGCGTTGCCGGGAATCCGAGCGCATTCATAATCATCGTGTACATGAAACCCGTGACATGGCCGAAGGATTCGTAATGGCGCAAGGCCGGCTTCGGGAAGGATGGCATCAGAAATACACCGTCAGTACCAAGTTTGTTCTATGCGTGATACAAGCAAGAGAAAGAGAGAGAGAGAGTGTGTGTGAGAGAGAGAGAGAGAAAGAGAGATGGAAAGAAAAAAATAATTAGTTAACCCCATTCTGGATCACTTAACACCACGGCCACTCACCGTGAACTCCTGCTTCAGCTCAGCCCCCATTTGCAGATATCGGTCGCGGTTTTTCTCGTTAACGGTGGCTTTAGAGGCAGAAAGCAGATACATGAAGATCGTAGCGAATGTGTGCTCTGACTGGCGAAACACCACCTTCGCCAACTCCCAGAGCAAATTCGGATGCTGAGCCGCAAACACGTTCGGTACATCCTTGAGCGTTTGCAATGCGGTCGAGGCTATTTGCATGCTGTCGCAGAAATAGCGGAAATTGAGCGGTTCCGTGTAGGTGCCCTTATTCTGGAAGTATTTCAGCGCACTGCGCAACGATTCCCGGATTTCCGGTGCAATCGGCACGGCATTGATGGTAAAATCCAGCTTTTGCGGATAGTATATCTTCAGCTTGTCCACGTTGATCGATTCGGTCAGTCGTAGTTTGGCCGCATTCGGACCGCTCATAATCCCGAGCAGCAATGGAAGATCCTTTGCGTAGCGACACATTGGTCCGAGTGAAAGGTACTGGTCGAAGTGAGCGTCGGCACAGACGGGCATGTGTCCTTTGATTGATACAATTCCTGCAGGTGAGAGATAAAGGATAAAGATGGTACGTTATTCATTTCCGATTGCTGATGTCTTCACACGAACGGACCGGACCAAAATCTCATCTAAATCAATCACCGGTAACTAGCACTGAGCATCCGACTACGTGGTAATTTAAGTCTAGTAAGCCAGAAATGGTAAGCCATTGCCTAGTAGATCATTGCGCCAAAAAAGAGAGAGATTACTGATGTGGTATACGATGATGATGCATGATGCAGTGATGATGTACATCCGGCAAGAGCTAGAGAACATAATGACATTCTCTTCTTTAACTTGTTACATTTTCACAGCTCAACATAAGTCTTATTTAGATGAGGGCCGATCTACACGACGCAAGGTAAAGCTGACCTGCATCAATTGGCCCTCCAGGCAATACAACCCACCAAGCACGTAACAGGTTAACAAGCTGCTGCTCGTGATGGTCTTTGCATATTAAAAACGGAAACAGTAAGAGCTTTCAAACGTTCAAAACCATATTATAAGTCTACATCAATCACTATTTCTTACGACTAACCCACTTCCATTGCAGTACGCTGTAAATAGTACCGTCACAGGAGTTACACGCCAGAGGACGAAAGTCGGTAGCGTTCGTCCAGCCTTGTTTTGCCCACCTTGCAGTTGGCCGGCACTGTCACTGCCGCAGCCGCACGCCATCATGCATGCACAAACGCTATGTCTATTTGCCTCGGCCATTTTTTGATGGCTTTCTTTTGAGGTAAATATTAATCGTGAATAATCATAGTGTTGAAACGTCCAGTGCGCCACATGAGTCACCGACGTGATGTGTTATACCATGTTTTAAGTATCGTCGTTATCTGTTATCGAACGTAGAGCTACAGATAACGAAACATACTAGTGATATGCACAATGATTCAGAATGAAGGAATGATTTAAATCTTTCTAGGGACTTGGTCTATTCTAATCTCCAAGAAGAGTATTCATAACTCTTTTGCGATTTAACTCGTTGGCAGAGAATTAAAGCACTCAAATCATTTATGATTTAACTCTCCACGGCGGTTTGTCACTCACGGATTAAATCATGAGTTAATTCTTGTGTGAGTTAGCTCAGAATTTAATTCTTCTCGGTGAGCTTAAACTCACGCTTCATGAGTTATCATGAGATGTCTCTTTTGTGAGTTGAATCAATGAAGTGTTAAATCCCGGACCTACTCATATTATAAATCGTGACTTGAAGATAGCTGTGAAGAATTAAATCTTGAGTTAACTCCCGAATGAAATCATTAGTGAAGGGTCCCAGCACCCCGTTCGCTTACTTCAAGTTGTTGAATTCTTTAAGAGTGAGTTAACGAGATCTTCATTAAGACTCTTCAACTCGGATGTAATTTCTTGAAAGGATTAAATTTCCCACCTGCAGTACATACGCTAAACGTTTGCGCGTCAATTAAATTAAAAACGGTGTGAATCATGATTTCTGTTCATTTCCTCACATTGCATCACATTTTAGATAAACGCGTCAAGTTACCTAGTGGCGCTGCTTACCACACGGGCAATTATTAATGGATAACATCTCACCGTCACTGGCACGTATTTATCGAGCACAACGTAGCTTTATTTCCGCACTTTTCTCTAGCGCTTGGAAACGTCGAGCGCAACAGCAAACGTAATAAATAAGCCTTTCATTAGCATAGTCGTTGGTCTAGGCGATTTATACACTTGAATTCTTCAATTAAATTACGCCCGTACTCGATTCGTTTGGCGATTGTGACCCGGTTCTCGGATTTCAAATCGCCGCCGTTCTGTATTCTGATGAGTTTAATGAGTACAAGCTCTTCGTGACAAACGCCGAGTCTGATTGCATAGTAACGAACATTGGGTGCGCTGGGGGTTGTACAAAGTGTATCGCCAAGGTGTATCCGGGTTCACACGATCAGAGCATTGGGTTCGTAAAAAAACATTCGCTTTGATCGCACCTAGTTTTGTACGATAACACATTCGCCTGATGATTGGTGAGTCAAAACAGTGAGTAATCTATGTTCACCACCCAATGTCTTATCAATTTCAAATGACCCGCGCAAGATAATCTCTTTTTTTCGTGCATCATCGAATCGGAACTCACCTGCTGATGGTTTGTGTCCAAAGATGCCACAGAACAGTGCTGGAATACGAATCGAGCCGCCAAGATCACTGCCGATGCCGCAGACAGAGGCACCAGCGCCGATTAACGCACTTTCGCCACCAGACGATCCGGCCGAGGTACGGCGCGGATCGTACGGATTCAATGTCCTACCGGTAACATTGTTGTACGACTCGAACGCCATACAGTATTCGGGCGTGTTGGACACAAGCAGTGGAATGGCTCCCGCTTTACGCATGTATCCAACCGCCTCACCATCCGCTTCGGCCGTCAAGTTTTGCCGTCGCACAACGCCACCGGTGAGGGCGAGACCTTTGACCGAGCAGCTCTCCTTCACCGTGATCGGTACACCGAGCAATGGGTTGGTTGTGGCCAATTCCTGCAGTGCTTTTTCGTCTCCCCCACATGCTGCCACACGCTCATCCGCTTCCGCTGCCTCGCCGAGCGCAGCCTCAAAGCGCTCTTCCACGACCGCATTGATTAGGGGGTTCACTTCGCGAATTCGTAACACATACGCTCGTACAACGTCCACCGAGCGAATTTGGCGCTGGCGTATTCTTTCCGCTAGGTCGGAGGCCGGCACACGCAACACCTCGTTTTGAATCACCGGAAATGGTTCCGTCCGGGGAGGACCACCGAACCACGTCAGGATCGGTTCGAGTACTGCATTGAACAGGCGGAGTATCAGCGCAACTAGCTTCAGGAACAGCTCCATAGCGACTACCGGCAGGTGTGCGGAGTTGCGTTTGATGATGATTGTTATACTGGCACGACCGACCGTACGGCTAACGTGAGGTTTGCAGCAGCCGCGTAACTGTCGCGATGGAATAACAGAATTGCACTTGCTCAAACTTACTCAAACACACACAGACACACAAAGCCACTTATCTTCCTTTGGGCTGAAACCGATAAACTTGATATCTTGTAACGGGGATTGCTATCTAGCGGAATAGTAACTTACACCCGCGATTTACTTAGATCACGATCGCAAACCGCACTGCACAAACCAGTAATGACGCGAATGACACGAAACGAACAAACGTATGAAACGTTGCAATTCTAATGATTCGTTACTCGCTTGCAAAAGGTCAAAAAAACGACACCCGATTCACTTCCTTTCTGGAACGGCCCGGTTTGCCCGGTGCGACCGTTGTTTACCTCCTCAGTGCAGTGAGCGAAGGGCTCCAATGAACTGAAAACACACCAACCCACGACCGATGCGATCCATTCGCTGGGGTTTTGGTACCTTATCTATCAACCACACGGTCACAGACGCATAAAGTCGGCAGCTCAGCGTCCAGTCACTTTCTTTCCACATTCGGGAACTTATCAGTGGGCACCAATAAGCACCGGGCGAGGGGTTCATGGGTAAGCCGAGGGTGATAAGTCGTAATCGCTAGCAGAAGTTTGATCAACTACATTTCACTAGTGAGGGCTGGGTGCAATAAATACAAAACTCTCCAGAATATGAATGAGCAGTCTTTTCTGTAGGTGTTCACGGAGGTTTTACAAGAATTGATCCGTCGATCATATGGGGATATGTGAAACAAATATCTCCAGATCTAGCTGCTGCAAGTTTATCCTGATTTATACTGTTATACTGTTATACGGTTGTTATTATTCTTTCCATATTTCATTTCAATTGTTATGCGTTGGCGCCTTGCGTTATGCAATACATTTTGAACACAAGATCGATCTTGACCTACCATTGCTATTTTTCCTTGACATTAATCACCACTCCCTGTATACTGAGATCTTCTTACGAGGAAACTTGCCTTGTTGCATTTGGTACCATTAGATAGTGCATTTAGTTGTACAGTAGAACAAAAAGGGAAAATGAAGAAAACAGTTCAATGCTAAAAGCATTAATATATATGTTTAGTATTACAAATTATTGTTTATTTTCCATGGTGTTTAACTTGACAAACTCTTTACATAAAACCCTCAAATTCCTGTCCAACCAACCGGTTAAACGATCATAAATAAAAGTCAAAACAGTTCTACTAGCTGTCATTTTTTTTTTACCTCACGAATAATCCCGCCCGCCGGATATCAGGCCCCGGATAATCGACCGGATCGTCGAGAGGATCATCTCTATCTGGTTTCTTCATCGGCACAACCTCAGGAGGTCTAGAAACGTACCATTTCTTTGACTTTTTTGCATCCGACAGTCCTGCGTACGGAGGATTGATCCCGGATTGGGATTTTGGACCGGACCGTTCGTGTGAAGACCGGTATCGCTACCAATACACCACCAACCCGCTCCAACTGAGCTACTCCATACGTGGAATAAAAACGATGAAATTTACCACAGATGTATAATTATAAAATTTGCAACCGAGCAAGATAATTTAAGTGTGTCATTCGCTTCACATACAGACATCTCGCGTATCTCGCGTATTTCCGCCTAAGTCGAACCCTTCAATCCGAATTTCGTTTATTCTTCAAAGCCACAGAGTCGGTTTCCTGCTCTGAACTTAATTTATTCAGCAAATCAGGCGTCTTTTTGAGAGAATACATTAGTATCAAATAAAAACAAACGTTTTATATGACGAAGGAAGGATTTTTTGGACCAATTTTTCGCCTTTTAGCTCAGATGCTGTGATAACTCAGCTGTCAAATTATCAAACCGCGCATACTGAGATAACAACACTCTGCCAATTATTACTACGCCTTAAAGTATGCAATCAGCACGCGTAATGTCTTGAACAGGAACAGAAATCACCCTTTACTTAGAAACAATTGAAAACACAACAAACAAATAATGAATATAAACGAATAAAAAATCACAACCCACACAACGGGTATTTTTATTTACTTATTCCATAGTGTGCCGCTCCTAAAACCAATTTGTCCCCTCCAACGCTTCCATCCATCAGCAGAACGCGCTCTCTATAGCAAGGCTTGAGCTAAGGAACTTGACGACGCGCTTCATCTTGGTGCCTGCCAGCCACCAAAAGCAGCTTCCAGTTCGCGGGCAATGCAAAGTCCTAACCGGTCTTGGTACGGTGCGGCCACAACCTGTATGCCGATCGGAAGTCCATTTCGGTCCAACCCTAGCGGTACGTGTGTGGCCGGTAGTCCAAGTGAGTTGAACAGCATGGTGTACCCAACACCCATAATATGACCGAACGATTCGTAGTGGCGTATTGCTGAAGTTGGATAGGTGGGAAAGAAGAACACACCATCGGTTCCTAGTGTTTCCTGCAAGAAAAAGAGATTGAAGTAATTAAGTTTGTGTATTCTTGCACATGTTTTCTATCGATTTAAGACTCCAAGTATTTCTCATCTCGATGTAGTCTTATGACAAAGTGAAATTCTATCTTTCAACCTATTGCGAATTACATCCCTTGCTACTCTCGATAGCACTTAAGTCCAATGTGCAAGGATCTTGATTTGTACTAATCTTGATAAGGTTGTTTATAGTGCATTTTAAGCATTAAACACGGAGAAGAAACTGTCGTACTTACGATCATTTGCCTGCGGAGTTTTGCCGCCAGCTCTAGGTAATTCTCAAGCCCCTCGGCGGAGAAAAAGTTCTTCAGTCCGAATATCACATAGAACATGATACCGGCGAGGGTGTACTGCGACTGACCAATAGCACACCGGGCCAGCTCGATCAGCAAGCTGGGGGTAGCTTTCGGATTGTCCGGATTGTGAAAGATGCTTGGCACATCCTCCAGCGACTGCAGCACACTAAACGCAAGCTCCATACCCTCGGCCATATGGTCAAACTCGGCCCGCTCCGTCGTCAGCCCGTGGCCCTTGAAGTACTGGACAGCCCGATACAGCGCCATCTTGATATCGTCGTCCACCGGCACATGGCCCGGATTGAAGCCCATGTCCTCGGCGTACAGAATGCGTATGTCCTTCGTGTGCACAGACTCGTCAAGCCGCAGTCGGGCCGCATTCGGGCCGGCCATGATGTGCACCAGCGTTGGCAGGTCCTTTGCGTACCGTGCCATCGGTCCAACCGTCAACAGTCGGGCGAACTTTTCGTCGGTGGACATTGGGAAGTGGCCGTCGATGGAGATGGCGCCTGAAAGTAGACAACCAGATGTTGCTCTAAACATCGCACTGTTAAACTTTCCTTGCCAGTTCGTTCTTTCTTACCTGCGGTTGGTTTATGGCCGAAGATACCATTAAAGTGGGCTGGGACGCGGATAGAACCGGCAACATCGCTTCCAACGCCGAACAGTGAAGCTCCCGCTCCGATCAGTGCTCCCTCCCCGCCGGAGGAACCGCCCGCCGTTCGTCGGCTGTCGTACGGGTTAAGTGTGCGCCCCGTCAGATGGTTGTACGACTCCCAGTTCAAACAGTACTCGGGAGTGTTGGACACGAGCAGGGGGATGCAACCGGCCGCTTTGAGATGTGCCACCGCCTCCCCGTCTACGATCGCCCGCACACCCTTCCTGGCTAACGAGCCGCCGGTGATGGGGGCACCGCGCAGTGAGCAGGATTCCTTCACGGTGAAGGGCACGCCGAGCAGTGGATAGTTTTTAATCAGCCAAAGCGGTTGCGTTTCGCTGATCAGCACATCGGCTTTGCGTGCTTCCTCGATCGCGGTACCGAATCGTTCCTCCACCACGGCATTGATCAGTGGATTTACCTCGCGGATGCGATCGATGTAGGCCCGCACAACATCCTCCGATCGAAGCTGGGGTTAGGGAGAAGGCAGAGAAGCAAAGTAACGATAAATATTACACAAATTGCCACCTATCACTTACATCGAAAAAGGTTGAAAAAAAAAGGTACAAAGACACAGGAGCCTCATAAAACTCGAAGATCGCCGCACGTGAGAAGGGAGAGTAAACAATGCCGTCTAATTGAAATGCGCAAAATTGGTCATTGCGCCGTTTTGCTGCTCCTTTTGCTTACCTTCGCTGTGCTGCATTCATGTTTTAGTTTGTGTTTGTTTTTCGCATTCGCACAATACCTGATCGAGCACACTAATGGGCGTCGATTAGGCATCATCGACCACCTAACGATTTCCCCAGTAGGCCAAAGCCGGTAATTTAGGGGAAGGCCGGAAGAAGATAGATTAGGTTAGATCAGTAAAGCAGGCCAAATATTTGCCACAGCTTTGCCAACATAAATAACAGTGAGAGCGGAAATTAGCAAGCATGCGTACCATCTGAATCACATTGAGCTAAAATTGATTAATTGTGAGCTGTAGTTAAACTTAGCTTTGTCGTTTCCAATTACTTGGATACGACCTTCGGTGTTGTTGATAAATTGAAGCACGCGAATTGTTTTCAGAAGACCCAGGCAGTCTTGTGGGTCGGCATTCGGTCAAATACTGCAAAGATTATTAGTGGACCGGATAATCCGGAAAAGATATATTTCAGTGGACCGGATAATCCGGAAAAGATCCGCCAATTTCCGCGTATATCGAATCCTGATGCAAAATCGTTTATACCTCAACATAGTTAACTTCATTGCTTGCACTTTATTTATTGAGCAACTTAGGCGACTTCCCAAAAATACGTTAAAATAAATTAAAAACAAATGTTTTGTATGACAAAGCAGAGTGTTTTAGACCAAATTTTCCTCTTTTAGCTGTGGCGGGCTCCGGTGGAGTATCGGTAGCGGCGCCGATCTTTACACAACTGGACAAAAAAAATCTCATCCGGACCAAACCCCGCAGCAAAGACTGTCTATCCGGCTACATGATAAAAATAAGCCGATACGGCTTGCCCGTTCTAACGAAACAAAAAAAAATACTAACTCAGCTGTCACAGTTCCAAACACCGCGTATCTCGGGGACTGCCTGTAATATTCTTCGATCAACCTAAAAACGTTGATACGTGTGCTATTACCATTGCGACCTCATGCCTCACTAGCAAACCACTTATGATTATCACGCATAATGTCGAACACGCACGTGGCACGGGTGTGCATGTTTTGTCACGCATACACGGTAACTAGGCACTGCGGGGAGGGAGACATGTTTTGGCCATTTAATTTACTGCTTTGTACATGCTCACGTACATACAATGCGATACCGTCGATCATCCCAAATCCAACTGCCGTGCTTCGATTGGAATCGAACGCCCAAACCGGTAAAGCCTGTTCCGCCGAGCCCGACAAGTTGGCGCAGATTTGGTGCTTTGTGTGCACAATCGTTTAGCATCAGCACGGGCTACCGGTAACTGGATCGGATCGTAAAGATTTGCGTGGGGCTATCGCCGGTGTCTATAAATACAAGACTTCCGTTGTATACGTTTCCGTCCAGCCACACCAAACGTGCGGCTCTATCTTCTGCAAGGTCGACCAGATTCGTTTCCATTTGCACATTGATTAGAAGTTAGGAGCATAGCAGACTGCAAAAGTTGCGATCCGATGATCAGTAGGTATGCAATATTATTATGATTGATATGTTGAATACTGCGAATATCTATTGCGTCATTCAAAGGATATGAAGTTTAAGGACGGTTATTGCATATTTTATCTCATGAGGGAGACAGCGTAAAGATACATGAGAGATGGAAACTTTTATTCCTTTCAAGGATTTAAATACGAGTTAAAGAGCCAGAATAAAGATCTCCTTAACTCACTCGTAAAAATTTCAACAATTTCAAGTAAGCGAACGGGTGTGCTGCGACCTTTAACTCATAATTCGTGAGTTAACTCATAATTAAGATTTAACTCTTCACGGCGACCGTCAACTCACGATGTCAATTATGAGTTGAAACGAGATTTAACTCTTTACAGATTCAACTCACACAAGAATTAAATTAAGATTTAATTCTTCACGGCGAGCTTAAACTCACGATTTATATCATGAGTAGTTACGGGATTTAACTCCTCACTGATTCAACTCACACAAGAGTTATCTCGTGATTTAAGCGTGAGTTTAAGCTCACCGAGAAGAATTAAATTCTGAGCTAAATCACACAAAAGTTAAATATGAGTTAATTCATGATTTAATCCATGAATTGCAGGTCACCGTGAAGAGCTAAATCTTGAGTAAACTCACATAAGAATTAACTCATAATTTTAATCGTGAGTATAAAGTCGTCGTGAAGAGTTAAATCTCGAGTTGACTCGCATAATAGTTAACTCATGATTAAATCCGTTTAATCCAAAACCGATTAGTTTTGAATGATCGTGTGATTCTTTGTGAACAAGTTAAGTAATGATATAGGAATAAGAATGATAAATACCTAGAAAGGTTTAAGTCATTAATTCATTCTGAATTAGTGTGCACATCACTAAGCTACACTATTTGCTTGAAAAGTCGATACTGAACAAAGGCGCACTGTTCTGTGCTAAATATGATAATAAGTTGTTTTTTCATTCCTTATTTTGCATTTTAATCGCTTTTGGGTTGAAAGTGGTTTTGTTAACCGATTTTTGATCACACTTCGTTCTAGGAGATATCGCATAGAACGTGCGACACACTAGAACCGGCTAGTCGTGTCAATCGATCGTTTAGCTTTTTTCTCAAATAGATCACCAAATCCGGCCGCAAAACAGGTTTAACCACCTAGATATTAGCGTGCTGCAGAAGGAATAGCAGATGGCGGTGCTACAGTGTTCTAAGTGTGCTGCCATTTTTAAGTAAACATCACGAGACAGTAGGCCATGGTTCGAGCGCGTTCTTGCCAGTCATGAATGGTCACACATAGCCAGTACTATCACTCTTACTTCAGACACACATACACACACGGTTCAACGGTGACGAGGTCAATGTTGCTTGACGACGACGGGTTCAGTTTAGATCGAGCCTTGCACTACTAATTATGTCTACCGTTACGACCGTCCGTTCGGTTGAACTTTAATATCAACAGCGCTGCCACAGGCCACCCGCCCAACGGTGGCACTTTTATCGTCCTCCTTCCCTTGAAGGCAGTTCGTACGATTACGAATTGTTTGCTTGACGCACCTGTATCTCAATTTAAGCGTGTGTAGCTACCTCATGCATTGCGCGCGCATTTTCCACACTCTTACTGCCACTGCGGTTATTCACTTTCTATGGAGAAGGCATGCTAATTGCGTATTATTTAAAAAAAAAATCACAAACACACACACACTTCGTTCGAACCCATCAAATCATTCCATCCCGGTGAAACAATGATAGTGCGTTGTTTGTTTTTGTCTTCGTATTGTTTAGCCAGGCACTGTGTGAGCTTCTACACTTTCCTGTTTGTTCTATAAAAGGAATTACGATTTCAATGCAAAAGTATGTCAAATGAGCTGTTCAACCATATTGCTTTGCGTGTTTCCGCGGGTATGATGTGCCATTCATCGTTCAGGGGTTTTTTTTTATTCTCGCCTTCATCATGCGAACATATGCGAAGGGATGAAACAAAGAAGGAAAACACGAATGAGTAAATTAATAATGCTCGAAGATAACTTTGCAAGTTTGCAAGCTAGTAAAATACCGAAAGCTTCTTAGCTAGGCCTACTGCGTTTTGCTCCTTAAAATATTTGACAAGTCGCTGTACACAGTACAGAAAAATTCTATTAAACCTGTAACCATTTAATTGCTTCTTAACGGCTTTGCAACTTCATAAAACCACAATTATCTCTGCTTGGTTAATGAGCAATGGGGCTGTTTTTGTTGTTGTACCTGTTATAATTAGAAGGCTCGCGGAATGCTACTTTAGATATGGAAGTTTCGACTTAGCACACGTAATGCGTAATGTACGATTATAAGGCTTCGGTAGTGTCCACAAAACCGTTGGCTCTACTCCGCTGTTCCAATCCAACACAAATACCCTCAACATCTCGCCGCCGATACTTCAAATTTCGTTGATTTTATATTTGTTCGTCTACACTGGTTGTTTTGGTGCAGGGTAGCAGGGTAGTGAACAGATTGCCTGAACGGTAGGTATATAAACAAGAAACTACAAATTGCGGCCAAACCACTTCCTTGTTGGTGCGGTACCATCTTGCGTGCCAATCAGAACAGCGCACCAATCAGAACGGTACCGGTGCCTCCAAGTGGCTGAGGTCACCCACTATAGATCGTCTCGGTGTACTTGACCGCGCGATGGGCAGCACAACGCACAACAGGCTCGCGAAGAATTCGTACATCGCTTGTCGGATGCTTCCCTTATTTTTTTTTGTTCTTCCCTTCTGTTATAGGTTTGCCTGTTGTTAGTTACGGTACCGGTGTATTGGTCACGGAAAGGTCAAGGTTGTGCAGATATTCTTTACCTCCTTGTTGCGTATCCGCTCGGCTAGATCGACTGCCGGAATGTTGAGCATATCGTTGCGTATCTCCGGAAATGGAATGTTCCGTTTCGGACCACCGATGAACGCGACGATCGGTTTCAGCAGCACGTTCAGCAGTCGTAACAACAGCCCCAAACACACCAACCAAATCTCCATCGTATCGCGCTTTTGTTTAAGATTTTTTCAACACACCGTACCCAAACACACGTCCAAGCACGTCCGAGAATCGAGTCCGGAACTCGAAGTTGTCTGCTCGAAGAAATTGCTGATACTCGGGCGAACTCGCGACGACGGGACGCGCTAGTAGAAAGCTTTATGCAAACGCTTCAATTAAACCAATTACGGACGAACGCGACACAGCGCCGGGGACTGTAACAACCACCGCAGGAGCTGCTACAGGAGCTTTCCCAACCGGGAAGAGTTTGTGGCAGAAACCGCTGGACGGAACAGAGAACTGTTGCAACTGGAATTGCGTAACTACGAAACCTCCTTTACTGCTAACGGCCATGTACGCGTGTCTAACTAATCTCTAGCCGGTATGGTGTTGGTTGCCACCGTCGGCTGATTACTGGAAGGAGCAAATGGCGTCACTACTAGCGGCTCTTGCGATCCCCTTGTACGGGATTCTGCTAATCAGTACCGTTGGCGCAAATTTCGTTTTCACTTCCACCCGATAGATGCTGCAGGCCGACTTCTTTGCATTAAGGAAGGTGCTCTGGCGCCACTTTGCGTTACCTTCGTTGCAAAAAAAATCGTTTAAATGGCACTCGATTCGAATTATTCCTTAACTGCACCGTCCCGGGGATGCCTTCAAGAGTGATGATGCTCGATTTTCGCTTAGTTCGCGTCTCGGTGTACGGTTTGCGCACGACGACGTTCATGCGCCACCATACGCGGAGATGATCCAAACCGCACGCAAGTCAACGTTCGACTGGTGCGCGCGTTGTTGCTTCGATCGTGGAGACGGACGATTCGCGCACCAAACCAAACTCACCTCATGTTCGTGCCGCCTATCGCACATGGAGTGCGATGCGTGTAAGCAACTTGGTGGTGGGAAGGCTGATGCCGGATTCTCGTCGGTTGGCGTTCTTGTCTGGACAGCTTATCGCGGTGGTGTCGCTGAATGTGCGGATCACTAGCGAAACACTACCACTCAAACAACCCTCCAGATGGAATCAGATTCGCGCATCTCATTCCGAGCGGTTCCGTAGCGAAGAGAGTACTCAGACGCATCTCTACGACCGTTTAAAGGGAGGCCTTGATGACATTTGTGTACTATCACGGCCTTGATGACATTTGTGACCTCACGCGCAGTTAACATACGCGTCGGTGGAGCAATACAATGTGGCTCGATCGTTCATCATCCTTTGCCAGTCTTGCGTAGCGTAGCGAGGCGAAATAACACAAAAGGGCCAACAGGTAATAACGATTCCAGCTGCAACAACGCACAATGCAGCAAGGAAGAGGTTCCGTTTACGCAGCATCCATTGTGATGGGGTTGTCGTGCCGGCAACACTAACCGGCAGTAGAAACAGCATCAACCGCAACAGCCAGTAGCAGTGGGACACATGGCTACTAGCGCATGGTTAAGGTACGGTGGAGTCTGTGACCCTGGCCGGCCTTAATTGTAACCTGCGCATGAGATGTATGATGGCCTCCTGCTCGCTTGTACAGTGTGTGTCTTGTCGCTCTCCGCGCTCCTGCCGTAAACCAGGCAAAAGAAAGCGAAAAGCATGCCGCGGCACGGTAGCATCCGACCAACCGTAAAGGAATGGAACGACCCTCACAGGTCGCGGCCAAGGACAAGTTCACGATGAACCACCGGTACGGTTGGATGTGTGGCAGCTAATGGCTGTGTTGTGTACGATTTGCTCTTTTCTTTGCTTTGCTTTTTATTATCGCTTCAATTACCTGGTGCCAGTGGATGCACAGGGTAACCCTCCGGGCGGAAAATGGTCCAAATTAAGTTCGGAATAGCTCCGGTGGATCGTTTGATTATGTTTGTGATTTGAAGTTTGGACTGACTTACATTATTATCGATGTTGTAGGCAACTTTAACTATTATTACCAATTGAATTACTGCTTATTGTTGTTTACTTAATCACTTAACACTTGACCACTAATCTTCATAGTAATATTACTACATCTTCATAATAATAATTATTATTAAATCAATATTACTATTACATTATTACGATCTTACAGTGTTACATATATTAAATTATTACAGTATTACTTTCTTCAAAGCGTACACCCTGTAACAACCGCCATCGGCGATTCGATAAAAACAAATTAAAGCCCGTTATATAGATCATTGACCGTTTTGCTTCGTTTCGCTGCAGACGACAGACCGGCTTGAATCAAACCAGTACGCCAAGTTACGGAAGTGAACGTTTCGCAGTGTAGCCCCACCGGCAAGACCCGCTGAATGACCGATCGTGAACGATTGCTTTATCTCGCAACGACGGGCCACGCGCGATCGGTCGCTTGCGATCGTACCCTTGACTTTATATTTACCCAAGGTTAGGCACATCAAACCTATACGATTGACTCGAGCGCATTGCCAGCCGCGCTTGCCAGTTGTTCTGGAACCGCCGATGCACATGGCCAAAGCAGGAGCCTTCGGAGAAATTTCTCTTGTCCGTACCCACCAAATATGGGTATTACGATAGACGGTGGACACCCGTTGAGACCCGTCGATCTCAGCTTACTACGCTCGGTGTTGCTAGTGGAGACAAAAAAATACTTGGAGATTTCTACGGGTGTGCTCGTGTTCATTGACTGAACGTTTCCTATCTGAGCCGTACGGTTCAAGGTCAGCTGCATTCTCAAGATGTATACGTACGAAAAATTGCACTAACAATACGGATGATGAAGTCAACCTTGGTTCGCAAGCAAAACATATAAAAAACAAGGATGTGTGTGTTTTTTTTTTATTTAAATGTTTTCAGTTATAATGGAATCACTTCGCATTCTAAGGGTTTAATGTGAAGCTGCTAAATTCTCTATTGTGTAGTAAATATTTTAAAACAGTAATACATACGCCTGGCTGAGAAAATCTTGCAAAACTCGGCTAGACTATGCCTTTTCGGATGCAGCACCAACCATTTTTCTTTAAAATTTGTACTGTTGTTGTATTTGGATGTTTTTTATTATTTCTATAATACAATCTATTAAAATCACTTGGAAATATTGGCGCCAAATCAAAAACCATTTATCAACCGGTAATACCGGTAGGAACACGCGTTGGTTTGCAAGCAGAAAGCATGCTTGCATACGATCTGCATCACAGGGTGATCACTATCGCAAAAGATGGATGTTTTTTTAATAAAATGAAAATACCGTTGTTTACCGATCGCAATGTATACCGATAAAACGATTATTGATAATACGGGAAATTTAAAGGTAACTACAGCATACCACATATAAACAAATATTTAAACATTTGAAAACAGGGTGATTGATTGCCGCGATACCCTGTCCAACAGGGTGAAGTACTCAAATCGATGCTTTAGGCCTACTTTGACAATACGACAATCAACACAGTTGAACGCCGATTATCCGGGTGCCATTTTACCGGATGTCCAATTATCCGTGTTGCTCGGAAACAAAGTTCCTAAAGGAGATTTTTCGTATTCGCTGCCGGGAAAAATGAAAAGTTCATTAGTATTAGATAAAATGTGCTGACATTCTTGAAGCAAGTAGTAAAAATAAGCCGTACCCATCGTCAATAATTTACCATTGAACCACAAATTGGAATTATATTTTACTGGATTGGTCGAGTTCCGTTGAGCATAGGTAATCGGCATTCTACAAAAATCATAATCTACATTTTTTTAAAGAAAATACACCACGGCATCATTCTTAGACAAATCATAGCACATTGACATAGATGCAAATGCAAGAACATGATCATGAACAACACGCCATGAGTTCATTTTACGTAATTTGACCCTTATCACTAGGCCTCCAAACAACAAAACATCAGCAGCATCCAAAAGTCCTTCGTCGTGTTAGTCTTATCTGATCTAACACTGGGACGACGTTGTCCAGTTACCAACAGTGTGCGATCAGGAATTGGATGAACCAGTCGATTGGGCGAAGAAGCGCGACTTTTGATTCCAACAACCCATTTTTCTCCGGCTTTCTTAAACATACGTAACAGAAATATGGCTGAACTGAATCCCGAATTCCGTGGCTACCGCTCACCCTTAAGCACTCGGTATGCAAGCAAAGAAATGCAATACCTGTTTAGCGACCAGCACAAATTTTCCACTTGGCGTAAGCTATGGATTCTGCTGGCGAAAGCCCAAAAGGTACGTCCAATTGTGTATCCGGTGCATTGCCCTGAATGTAGTCTCACATATGGTACTTCTATTTAGGCGTTGGGTTTGGACATTAAGGAGGAGCAGATTCGTGAGATGGAAAAACACGTCGAGAACATCGATTTCAAGGCAGCTGCAGCCGAGGAAGCCCTCACCCGCCACGACGTGATGGCGCACGTGCATGTGTTCGCCAAACAGTGTCCCCTGGCCGCTCCCATCATCCATCTCGGTGCAACTTCGTGTTTTGTCGGCGACAACACGGATCTGCTCGTTCTGAAGGAAGCGCTAGACCAGTTGCTACCCAAGCTGGTTGGTGTAATCAAGCAGCTGGCCGGATTTGCGATGCAATACCGCGATTTACCCACGCTCGGATTCACCCATCTGCAGCCGGCCCAGCTTACTACGGTCGGCAAACGTTGTTCCCTTTGGATTCAGGATTTACTGATGGACGAACGTGCCCTGCGCACATGTCGGGATAACTTGCGATTCCGCGGGGTTAAGGGCACGACTGGTACGCAGGCATCTTTTCTGCAGCTTTTTGCCGGTGATAGCGCGAAAGTGCGTAAACTTGACCAAACCGTCACAAAGCTGGCTGGTTTTGACCGGTACTATGCTGTCACGGGCCAGACGTACTCGCGCAAGGTTGATCTGGAGATAGTGTCTGCTTTGGCCAGTCTCGGCGCTACCGTGCATAAGATGTGTTCTGATTTGCGCTTGCTGGCCTCGCGCAAGGAGCTGGAGGAACCGTTCGAAGAGACCCAAATCGGTAGTTCGGCGATGCCGTACAAACGCAACCCGATGCGTTCGGAGCGTTGCTGTGCCCTGGCGCGCCACATGATAACATTGCAAGCGAATGCCGCTAACACGCTGGCCGTACAGTGGCTCGAGCGTACGCTTGATGATTCGGCCAACCGACGACTAACACTTTCGGAAGCGTTCCTTTCCGCGGATGCTTGTATGCTGACCCTGCTAAACATTTCGCAGGGACTTGTGGTGTATCCAAAGGTGATCGAGCGTAACATCGCACAGGAGTTACCGTTCATGTCAACGGAAAACGTTATCATGGCAATGGTGAAGGCGGGCGGTGATCGTCAGGTTTGCCACGAAAAGATTCGCGTACTGTCGCACGAGGCTGGTGCACAAGTGAAACAGCTTGGTAAGGATAACGATTTGGTGGACCGCATCCGGGCCGATCCGTACTTTGCACCGATTCTTGGTCAGCTTGACCGCATACTCGATCCGAAAACGTTCACTGGTCGGGCCGCCGATCAAGTGGATGAGTTTGTAAAGGAGGAAGTTAACCCGATCGTCGCGCTATACGGAGACAAGGTCGTAACTAAATCAACGCAGTTAAAAATCTGATTGAAGAAGGAGAAGAAACAGATTGATGTGGCAATAAAGATTTCTCGTGTTCTAATTAAGTGATAGTGGTGTTCACTTAAGTACTTAGTCTTACTTGTAATAGAATTGGGCGCCCAAGGTCAATCTAGCAAATTGGTCTATCGTGTGTATTTTCCATGATTGTTGTCTTCTTTAAAGAGACGGGAAATCACTGGTGAGTAACCTCGTGAAGTAAAATTGTTTAACACGTGTGTATTTTTTCAAGAAGTACTCTGCTTTTTCGCTATATTTTATTTTACTTTACCTAGCACGGTACAATGTGCGCTGTAATGCGTCGATATATCAAAAGTTTCGTACATCTACTAAACTGACTAAACAGAACCGGATATTTGTCGCCAAAGTCTCACAAATGGTTTCTGGTTTAATAAAATGAACAAACAATCCGTAATCTAAACGAACAACAAGCGGATACAACTATCATTAAACGGAACATAATTTTAATCCGTACCTCCCGTTCTATTAAAATATTCTTAAATAAGGACCACTTAGAAATGAATTAACCAACTAGTTAAGGATACGATCGTACGGATGGCCTAGGACCCTGTCCGTAGTGTCTGTCAGGCAATCGGAATTAGTGTCATGCCCTTTAAAATCGTCCTGGACACTATAGCCGGTTTTCGGGACCCTCCCGTGGGAAAAGATTGTAATTGCTATTTAAAGAACAAGTCGAAGCGGCTGCGACAGGACTGGTGGCTGCGAGTGGACGCTCGATAGTCATCGTTTGCTGTGGCACTTGATGATCCGTCTGTACGCCAAGACTACTGTAGATTTCCTTCATCAGAAACAGCATCGTATCCTCGGAATCCCTGCAAATGGACATGAAACGATTTCAATGTTAACATTGCTTCCCACGCGTACTGTACCTGTCCTGCCCATGCTTACCAGTAGCACACGTGGCTAGTCAACGCAAACAGGTACTCGTTGATAAATTCAAACGGTGCCTCCTGCAGCACGTAATCGACGCGCCGGGTTTGGTTTAGCTTTCCGAGTGGTAGGGTCGTTTCACCACTATCGATATCGCTCGTTCCGGACAGGTTGGACGTCGATCCCGTCGTTTCAAATTTGAGCTGATCCTGTAGCACCTTATCTACCTCTTTCTCTATCGCTTTTGAATCCGGCTTTGAACCCATTGCAGTGAGCGCATACACCGTGTCCAACGTATTGCGGAACACGTCCGTAACGCGTTGCCGTAAATCATTGCCCACCCGGAGTACGGTTTCCTTCAGCTCCAAGTGCATCCGTTTGCGGCCCTTGTGGTGTGGTATAAGGACGGGTGCCAGGGTGCTCAGTTCGGGATTGACAAGTGCTTCGATGCGATATGCCACTGGATCGTACGGATGAAAGATGTTGAAGAATCCGTCGCACGTCGGTAGCTTAAAGTCTAGCCCCAATGCGTCTATGCCGCGTATCGTCACAAACATGCCGATCGGTGACCCGAGGGCAAAGAACATTTTTGGTTGGAACATCAACTGCGGATATGTAATGTACGGTTGTCCTGTACCGGCCGGGCCCACTTCATAGTTGATTTGCTGAGAGCACTTGCGCACCAGTGGTCGATGGTTGGCCACGGCATGGTGTGGTGTTAACGGTGACACTGAATCATCATCAGGGTTCTCCTAAGTGAAAAGACAAGAAAAGATATTAACATAAAAGCTTGACATGGAAAGAATCTACTGCCAATGCTTACCGAATTTTCCGGCTCGCTCGGTTGTTTCTGTTCGGCTCTCTTTTGGTGGCACAGCAGGTCGAACAGAATCAACGACCCCAGGGAATGGCCTGCCAACGAAACGCGCCCGTTGAACGAGGGATTACGCTGGCAGAAAAGCGCATACAATCGGTTCAATGATTTTCCCACCGCGTCGATAATGCTTTGGCAGAACATTGGGCTCGTGTAAAACAGAACATCCAGCAGCGTATCGTTGGTAAAGTGACGCAGCTTCGGAATCGAGGGGAGAGTTATCGACTTTAACTTTTCATCCACACCGGACTCCTCCGAGTGCAAGTCATCGTGCCAGGAGATGGGCAGGATCTCAACACGCCCAACATCGCCCCGATCGAACGACGACCGATAGTGACTCTGAACAAGCTGGGCCGATATGCTTCGGAACTCGTCCACTACTTCCTCAACGCGCCGGAACCGTAAATCGCATGCCTCACCGATGCCGTGCACCATGAACAGCAAATGATCGATCTTTTCTGGTTCATCGTCGTCAATGTTAAACTCGTCGATGCCACGCTTCACCACCCGGGGTCTATTCGTGGTGGACGGTACCGGTGAGCTGCCACCGCCCCACGTATCGGGATTTTGTGTTTGCAGAAAGTGCACGATGACGGACGGTCCGTGAAACACGACCGTTTCACCATTCGGGATCGTAACACGCCGATGCCATTCGCCCGAAGTGGCCGCTTCCTTGTACTCCCGTTCGAGCAGATCGGCGACCTCCTCCTCGTACGGTACGAACCGCGAGTCGACGGTTTTGTAGAACCAGGAACATCGCCGTACCTCGTTCGCTGGCCCTTTCCAGTAGACCGGTGTGCGGGTCCGTTCTTTGATCGATACATCGTACCGTCCACCATCGGTGTGTACGATCACCGGCGGATTGCTGTCGTTTTCCACTTCGGTTTCTCCCCTTGCCAACAGGATCGTCATCCCATCTTCGAGCGCCATTGAATCGGCCATAGTGAATGGAGACCACACACTCTTGCCTTCCACCTCGCGCCGGTAGAACCAGTGATTGTATGTCGGACGGTAGGCAATATTGGTGGTGCTCGATTCGGCAATCGATGTGCCCGTGTTGGTGGTCGTGGCATCCTGTGCACCGACGCTCGTTGTGGCCATCGCTGCCATGCTACTGTTTCCGTCGTACGTGTCGTAAGTGCGCCCGGTGTCTCGCGAATATAGTCCTCCGTCCTGATACGCGGACGATTTGAAATCGAACAAATTATCGCTGCTGAATATTGGTTCGTTGGAAGCGTTTTCAATACGGGCCGCTTCCTGTTCACCTTCCTCTTCGTAGCGATCGTTCAGGTTGCTAAAACTGCTAACGTTCGATACGGAAGATGGTGATGCAGCAGTAGCTTGCTTTACTGTATCCTGTTGATTACCCTCAGTTGGCGGTAACAAAACTTGTGGTATTGGCGTCTTTTCTACCGGTGCTAGCACAGCAACCGGTGCCACAACAGCGGGATCTGCGGCGCGTCCGAAGAAGTTAAATAGCGGCACAGATGAAATTGTCTGACCCGTTTTGACTGAATTCTCACCAACGACGACCGTTTCTTCCGACACAATAGTATTACTGTTGAAAAAATCAACCGGGTTTATAGCAGGCGTTGGCTCAGGTGTTGCAAATACCGTATTTTTTGTCTGCTGATACTGTGCCTGCGTGGGAAACGTCAAATTCGCGTTCGTTTGCGATTCTTCAAACAGTTTGCCGGACGTAGCACGTGTTTGTGTAGTACTGTTAGCGAAAAAGTTGGACAAATTATTGCCGTTAGTATCCTGTGCGGCTGCTGGAACAAATGTTGCTTCTTCCTGGATTTGTTTCGTCTGCACCAAGCTTGCACCCGATCCGGAGAGTTCCGGCAAGAAAATGTCTGCCGGTGGCACGGAACCGGGAAAGATTGCAGACGGTTCGCTCAGATTGGAGTTCGGTCTTGGTGGAGGCGAGAGAACGTTTTCGCTCGATTTAGAACGACTATCGACGATAGGTTTGGAGATGGAGCTAGCAATCGACTGAGATGGGTCTGTTCCTAGGAACGATGTTGGGAAGATTTTAGTACTTTCTGATCTGGGTTCTATAGAAGCAACCGCTTCAATTGCCGAGGTTCCAACGTGCAAGGTATCGAATTGATTTTGCACTGATTCAACAGCAAATGGAGCTGAAATTGGCGGAAAACTTGGAAAGGTTGCAGTTGTTGCCGCGAGAGGAGTACTTGCTGGTATATTACAGGATGGTTCTGTTGCAGTTAACGACTGTTGAACGCTTAAAGTACCACCAATATGCTCTGCCTGGTGTTCGTGTTGGGTGGCATACGGATTAAAAACCGATACCTGTGAAGACGGTTTAACTTCGCTGGTTACTGTTGAACCACAGTTTTCCGATTGTTGATTTGAGGCAATTTCTTGGTAGGCCGAAAGTGGCTGTTGTTGTTGTGGTTGCTGAAGTACTGCGAATTCTTGGTATGTAGAAACTGGAACCGGCACGGGCTGTACGCTGTGTTCTTGTAATTTCGATTCCCAACCAAGTGCGGGTTTTTGCAGTTCTTCCAACTTGTCGGAAGCTACCGGAACAGATGTAGTGGGATTAAAAATAGAAACCGGTGCTATCGGTAACTGTGCCGAAGGAACAGCTTCCGAGGTAAAAATGCTCGGGGGAGCAACCGATGACGGCACAATCGGTGGCCGTACTGCTTCGTCCGAATGTGATTTTCCCGATTGTCCAGCAGCCAATGGTGGTGGTTGATGTGGTAGAAACACCGAGCTGGCAGCGGGAGCCACAATCGGTGCGAGTGGATTCTTGTACCGCCCAACACCAACCGCGAGACGCGTTGAGCTGTATGGATTGTTTTTCGAAGAAGATGGTCCCGACGCTGTGGGAACCGTCGGAATTTGTGCTGGCGAAAAAAACACTGGTGGTGGTGGTGTTGTCTGCGTTAATGCCGCTGGTTGCGATGCGACGGAAACCGACGATGCATCAATTCCTACTTCCGGAGCGGGTGTTGTAAAAAAGGAGCTAGCTTGTGTCTGCGATACAAGTGGAGTTGGTGCAAATTCGACCACCGGCGGTGGAGTAAAGAACGACGATGCTGTTCCTTGTACTGCACTATTCAACGATGGTGGAGCTACTGATGTCGCCGGTGACACTGCTGCCGGTATTCTAACCGGAGCAGTACTTACATCGACGAATTGATCAACGATTGATCCACTTGATATTCCACCAGTAAACGTCGATGGTTCTTCCTTTTTCTCACTTCCGAAACCAGGTTTGGGAAGTTTTTCAAGGATGCTGCTAGGAAGGTAGCTAAAAAGAGAAGGTTTGCCTTTCGGAGGTTCTTCCGCAGAGTGATTCGCTTCCGCTAGCTGGGGAGATTCAGAATAAAAAGAACCCCCGATATCAGTTGGTCCTAATGACGGCGGCTGCACTGGCGGAAGTGTCACAGGTGGAACCGTTGGGGTTTGTAATGATGTTGGTACAGATGTTCCAGCCGTATGGGTGGTAGAACTTAGACCGGGGATGTGAGCGTACGTTTTCTTCTTGCTTCCACCTAAACGGTACGTGTTTGATAATCCGGGTGCGGTCGGAGGCGGTAGTGCGGTAGTAGTAGCCGACGATGGCACCTGTTCCGGATTGTAGAATGTTGGTGGTGGTGGTGGCGGTGGCAGTTCTGCAGATGATTGCTGCCCCGAATGTTGATAATCGTGCGGTGCGACCACGGACGGGGGATACGGTGATGGGTCGCACGCGGATGAATTTATTAATGGCCCTAACGACGTACCCGCCGCTGGTAGCTCATATGGGCTGTGCGTACTTTGATATTCCGGCTGCAAACCGTACGCCGATGGGTCGTTAGCGTACGACGCCGCAGATAATGATGACGGTGGGGCCGGTGAATTGCCCTTGATGACACGACTGAAGGTCGAGAATACCGTTGATGCGACGTTCGGTAATTGAGCGGCAAACTGGGCGGTCAGTGCCGATGTTTGCTGCAAATACGATGCTGCCGACGACTCACCGTTGTCTCCGAACTGCCCGGCGCCTGCCCTTGCGTCGGTGTCTTCCAGCTCCTGCAACGGATTGTAGTCGATCGTGGGCGGCTGGGCGAAGGATTGCGGTTCGTTTGTTGCGGTGAGATCGATTTCGCTGAAACTGTCGGTATCCTGTGGTAGCTCCGGAATTGTCCCCGTCACGGTTTGTTGCGAACTAAAGATGGCTGGCTTCGTTGAGACTGTAATGAATAAAATTAGAGAAAAATGATTCTATTACTATTGTTGTTGAATTTATAGTGATTAAGTATACTTTAACATTTTTTTTGTTATTTTTACTAAGATTATGATTTACACTAAACCGTGCTACTAAAAATTGCGCACTGTACGGGACAGTGCGGCAATAACGATTAGAACCGCATACCCTTCACCGAAGGATATTACCTTAGCGCTATTGCGGTGAATAATAATTGCGTTCCACTTTACAGTCGAAGCTTTGCATATCTTATTCTGCCTATAGTTACATAAAAAAAAGCTATTAAATAACACACGCAGGGTTGGAGAGAACGAGAGAAAGCAGTTTTGCTGCTTGACAAGTAATTATTCAATTATGCTAAATACGCTTTCTTCTCTTCATCGTCTCGATGGGGATAGAATTAAAGTTACGCCACAGAAAAGGGTTTCAGCAATGGAATTCTTCCTTGAATCTGCTATCAATACTTCTCCATCTAACACAGATAATACAAAGTAAGTTAAACGCTTTTAACACTACAGACAGTCCCCGAGATACGCTATTATAGCGGACCGCTATAACCCGGGAAAAATCCGCGTAAGTCGAATCCTGGTGCAATTTCGTTTATACCTCAAAGTCACAGAGTCAACTTCCTTCTCTGCATTTGATTTATGCAACGGATCAGGCGATTTTTAGAAAGGTTACAATAAAATAAGCTAAAAACAAATGTTTTATGTGACATAAAAGATATTTTCGACCAATTTTTCAACATTTTGCTTAAATTTTGTGCTATAAACTAGCTCAGCTGTCAAATTTTCAAAAACCGCGTATTTCCGAATCCGCGTATAAGAGGAACCGCGTATCTCGGGGACTGCCTGTATGTGGATATTGTGAATCTACGGTATACGAAAGCGGTATTTCTTTCAACTCACGGACTATTGATAATGAACAAGGTGAGGTAATCAGTTTCTCAGTATCGGTGTATCTTATCGCAACAAACGTCCTAAAAAAGTGTATATGAATCATGGTTAAAAAAGCACTCAGCCAGGAAGAGAAACACTGGAAACTCCAATACAAAATCGGCCTACTACTTATTTTGAAAAGTAAAACCAATTGCGATGGTTAATGTTTCCACACGCGATAAACAAACACTTCCACACCCAGGTTTTTGTAGTCATTGACAGATAGGAAAACCCTTCCCATGTGCTGTTGTTGTCAGTAAAGGTGGATGAATTTAGCTAGTTCCCCTCGTGTCTATTTGGTTGGAGGTCACTCACTTAAAGGTTAGGGATGTAACATAGGTGGATGAGTAACGTGTTTCTTGGCAGTTTTACAGCACAAAACTAATACGCGATGAACGTGTAAGAGTGCTCATTGGGTAAATAACACATGAAAATGACTTCTTGCGCTACATTTTCCCTTTTTGTTTTGCAGCAAGAAACGACCCAGAACCCGTTCGTTGACAAGAACCACCGTTGGTATGTTTGCAGACCGGTGAAGAACCGGACAAAAACAGTTCGTAACATGATCACCTTCGATTTTTCTTCCTCCATACGCCACACATATAATGGGAGATAATTCGGTTTTTAATAAAACATCCAAAATAAATAAAAAAAATCCACATCCTAGCATCGGAACCAGATACGGTACACCGTGTTGTGATTGTAGTACTACTAGAAACCAATCCGGCGGCATAGGTGGCAAACTGATTTGCATTGAATCAATGTCTTTCATTACATTTGGAACAGCAACAGGAGTTTGGAGACGATGACCGTCGGCGATCATCAATTCGGTCACCTACCCCGAACTACAACCACCCCCAAATCTCCCATCTCGTGTGCGGGATGGAATATGAAGTTCGTGCGCTGCATGGTGATCGATTGCGTGGCAGAACAGAATGTGCATTGGATGAAGGTATCGCGCACGAAATTGGGCATCGTTAAAGTGCCCCCGAATTGGATCGCACCACACGATAGGTAAGACAAAACAATTCGCACCTCGCTTCCCCAGAGTCAGTAGGTGTGGGAAAGGGACTGTAGGCTGTGGTTTAAATCGTTCCCCTTATGGCTCAGGCGAGGCATCAACAAGACAGCCGACTGCAATTTTGGTCTCCAGCGTACAAAAAAGACGTGCATTAATGCGGCCTCTGCAAATATTTACCGCCCGGAATCGATAAGATCACCCGCAACACGAAACACATCCCAAGTGAGGTTGGGCTACATATATTGTGTGTGTTTTTTATGTTTCTCTCGTGGCAAATAATTTTTGGTAAACACGAGGCTGCCTGAACATCTTTGACCGAGCCCTCATTAGCGAATGATGTCATTGTTAAATGCTGTTTGTGTGTACACAAATTGGCCGTTGAAATCAGTTTTGACTCATATTGCACACATACAATACAAGTGTCCATAATATGTGGATTATATCGGCTAAATATGGTCGAAAGTTTATTCACCTTCAGGATGTGGACGACCACTTCTTCGTTTGGCATTTTGCCAACCATTTTCAATGTCAAAGCTTCCAATCCGTGTGCGCGGTCGGTCACTGTCACCAACGCCACTGTTTTGCGAAATTTTAATCAAAACAAAAATCGAAAACAGCCATCGCGTCCATATGCCCACGCAATCGTGCACTGTGGTGTGGTGTGCTGCTGCTGTTACTATCGTCTTGGTTTTTTGTTGTTGTCCAGGAGTACCCGCGTACGGCATACTAATCCATCAGAATGCATAATATGTCTTCTACGGAGCTGCGACCGATGCTACCAGGCTTCGGAACCGGCTTTGGGGTTTTGTTTTTATTCAACTATCTTCGAATGGTTTTATGGCACGGTAGGACCCCCGCCATCGTGAGCAGGCGACAAACACACGAAGCCAAAAACAAAACGAACTACAAGCACAGGGTCAAGATCAACACACGGAAGTGAATTATCTTCCTTAACGCTGGGTCGCCTGTGGTGTTATCGAATGGAGCAGCCTGGTGTGATATGGTTGGGTTTCTAATGTTATCTTATTATTGTGGTTTGACCAAGAAGCCATAAGGGTGGATGGAGAAAAAGATAACTTCTTGTAATATACAGATGTTAAGTTTAACAATAAACTACAATAATAATAATAATTTGTCGGCAGCAAGACATTTCGATACAAATTAACTCTCCACTGCAATCGGATAGCAACAATATCGCCATTATGTGTAGCAATTGTCTAGAAATTGGAACAAATCACAGAAACCTCCAGCTGGTCCTGCCTGAATGTACACGAAATTCTTCATCAAACACACGCGACACTGATCGTGAGTTCATTCTCTTTGCCATGTTTAAAGCATTCGCAGCAACCAGAAACGATCGCCCCAACTGGTTGGTTGATAATCGTCTTTTGGAAGTCGATGATGGCCAACGTATTCATTTCGCCATTTCTTTATGCCTGCCTCCATCACACAAAAAGGCACAATCGCTATCGTTTCGCTCGGTGGGCAAATAATAAACAGAACAACCTTTTTTCCTTACACCCTTGTTTTGTTTGTTTGTTGCTGCTGCTGCTGCTGCTGCTTTGCATTCTTTTCTCATATTCGCAAACACATCGGGGCCGGGTTCAAGGAATGCGAGAAGGAACGCTTTTTGGGGTACTGTAAATCTCCTGGTTTGCGATCGCCTCCAAAACGCCTCCCGCAGGACGGTTCCAATTTTGTGACCACAGCTGGACAGCATCGAACATCCACCGTACGTTAGTTATGCGTTCGCAGTTCCCCCCCCGGAGAACAACAAGGGGGAAAGAATTTTGGAGGGCCCCCGGGGAGGGTTACTCTACCCTAGGGGGAGCTGGAACCGGCCGAGATGAAGACGACAAAAGCCTGGAAACGGATACAGCTAGCGCGTAAGGAATTTATTGGTACACAAGCGGGAGAAAAAGCAGGCAACGGACAACGAATGGACAACGATGGGCAGCCAAAACAGAAGAAAATCGTACCAACCGAATAACGCCCAAAAGTACCAAAAGAAATCGGGAATGGATGAAATATTTGTCCGTTTTTTTTTCATTGCATAAGTGAGTGTGTGTGTGTGTATGATATATTTTTTGCTTTCTTTATTTCATTTCCTGATTTCGCTCCAAATTCTTTGCGTGCTCATTATTTTCACGTTCTATATGTGGAGGTTCGCTTGTTTTTTTATTTTTTGTTATCTCGTGCTTTTATTGGATCGTTTTTGTCCACTGGAAGCATTCGTCCAACCCGTTCCGGGATCGAATGTTCGGGTCTCTCGTAAACGTTCCTTAACTACCCCTACACACCAAGGGAAAGGCTAATAAAAGCTCTGGAGCAGCAGGCAGCAAACCGAAACAGCACGCCGCGGCGCCCCTCGGGCATGGCACGCGATAAAATAAGAGTAAAACCAATGCCACGACACGTACAGCAGCAAAAACACCTCGTCCTCGAGACCACTTTTCTGGCCACCACAATCACCGGTTTGGCGTTGGTTTTTTGGGGAGTTTTGTCTTATTCCTTCTTTGGGCTATCCCGCTCAACCCGGTTTTTAATATGTTCTAACTATGGTGTACTTTTTTTTTTGTTTCTTGGGTAGTAAAAGTTAATGATACAAAATAATAATGATTGACAAAACGGAGATAAGCGTACGGCACAATACATGTATTATATGTAACGTTTTTTTTGCACGATTTATTATTGGAATATGAGGTTGGATTTTTAGAGAAACTATCTATAAATATGTATAAATAAATATGTGTTTTTTTTTAAATACAAATAACAAACGTCACTATCACCGATTGAAATCTGAATAATATTCATTATTTTCGACACAATTCCGTGTTTTCCACGTGAAATACGTGTGCTTTAATATCGTGATGACACACGAAATCAAGCTTGAAAGTTCATCTTAAAAAAAATATTCTTCCCGTTTCGAAATCATACAATCGGTGATCCGTAAATCATTCAAGAATGATCGGTCGCATGGTAAAGGAAAAAATGAAAGACAACAATGAACAAAAAGCAGAACAAACTTAACCAAAAGCAAAAAAGCAATTTGTGCAGGCCAGCATATACAGGGAGCCCCTCAATTCGGTAGCAAAAATATGACCGTAGGTTCCTGTTTCTTCCTTCCCCAAATCGGCCCCTCCACAGGTACCACGATAAAAAGATTAATTTCCATTTGGCTCCCGGTTTTCATTTCGGCACGGCGGTACAATTGAGCAGCAATGCTGTACTGCCAAACAGCAATGAAATGTGTTCTCACAACAAAGCAGCAGCGGAAGACCCTCGGAGATGGTTATCGTGTGCGCCCGGTGCGTACAACGGAATGCCAGTGGTAGATTTCTGCATCCCGAGCGTGCCAAGTGGTGTGGTTTTGATTACCATTTGATGGAAGTACCCAGTTGCCCCACGTTTTTGTACGTTTGCTTCTGTTCCTCCGGAATTTTGCTTCACTCCACTAATGTATGATCTAAAGCCACAAAGCCTTTAAAAATCAACGGGCGACCATTTCGTGACCATGCCCTGAAGGGATAGCCCCAAGTTCATTAGGTTTTTGCTATGGTATTTCCTTCTTTTGCCTGCTCCTATCGAGGTTTTTATTCAAATTTACTGTCCCATTATTTATGCCCCTATGTCTTACGTTCTTACGCGATTTTTACGAGCAAACCTATCGACTTTAAGCGAACCGAGGGGTGGTAAATCGAAATGTTCAGAATCGAAAGGAAGCTAATGTCTACTTTCGGGAAAAACTTAAACTGGAGATTGTGGCTTGTCCGACGCTAAAAGGCACACATGCAGATATAGTTGGCCTCATTAGTTGGTCTCAAGGACACTGGCTGGCTCGTGAAGGTGTGGATGGCTCTGGCACCGGCTGTTACTGTGTGCTGCTACTGCCACTAGACGCGGCGAAAGATCGTCAAAATCATTTGCAAAAAGGGGAATCACTAATTTTGTCCTAAAATATAAATATGTGGCCACCTTCTGCGCGTATGGCGTAGTTTTGATTTTCGCTTAACGAAACCAGCTTAATTGTTGCCTCAACTGTGTGACCACGGTTTTGGTGGCTGTATCGACTCCACTGTACCACTGCTGCGGTGACGTCAGCTACGGCAACAGTAACACATCGACGGTCCGATCTTCACCGAAAGGCACTTGACTCGAATTATTCACCGTTCGCATCGAATCTCCATCAATCATGCATGGGGATAGGAAGAGAGACAAACGGTGTACGCACGTACACACGTACAGGACCGGACCCGGTCGCTGTTTGTGACCCTTAGGCACCCATTTAGCCTCATTCATGCTTCGTTTTGTCGGTGGTTCTCGGTTGCTTTTACAAAACCCATTCCAGTTGACCGTGGCCGACCGTGAAACAACAAAATGTTCCACACAGCTCGATCGACTTCGTTAACCGCTTGTACAAAGGGACGAATGAATAACCAGCCGGTGTGCTGAAAGTTTGATCATTGATCTGACGATCAAGAAGAAGTGCCTGCAGAGTCGCGGACAGATGGACACAGATTTGACAGGCGGAGAAATTGATGCTTAAGGACACTTCAGACATGGAACGCCTTCGCTCCATCCATCATGTTAAAAAAAAAAACAAAATCATGCAAAGAACCATTAGCTAGTGAATAAAAACATTTTTCCAATTTCACTGCCATATCTAACGAAATCAATTTCTACGCGGAGAAATTCAGAGCAATACTAAAAATGGAGTACTGACATCGCATGAGTAATAAAATAAACCAAAGGTTATGACTTTGAGTGCTTCACATTTGCAAACATTCTTTTTTCCTCCAACATTCCAGGGCACTGCCACCCAGTACGAGATTACCTTGAAAACTTAAACAATCCATCCAGCTTAAATGTGTGTACTATCGTTACCAAGGCGTTACACAATGCACAGGAGATAAGCAACATTTCGCGAGGAATTCATAGCGGCACGCCAATAGGAACCTCTGTTTTCGAACCACCCTTTTGACGGATTTTCCTTCGAAATCATCTGCTCCTTAACAACGTACCTTTATCGTTCGCCCACACATTTGTATGTAAATGCGCAAACATTGCAATCTTATCAGAGCACTTCCGTCATTTCCCAAGTCCGCCCATACCATTTACCCCCTTTGCCACAGACCACATACCATTACAAATAGTTTTCCGCACCCTGTACGTCGGAAGTTGCGCAACACGTTGTACTTTCCTTTTCCCTCTCTCCATCTCTCTCTTTCTCTCTCTATCTCTCTCCCTCTCTCTGTCTCACTCACCCTCGTGCAATAATGAAATGATTGTTTTTCAATGTTAAATTTGTTATCAACTAGTTGTTCGGAAGTGCCCGTTTGACTCATCTAGGCGTTGTCAGGGCCGTTCCGTGGAACAGTGCCGAAAAGGTGGCGGGTTCCTGGCAATGGCCCACACAGCCCCACACGTTCTCAAGTGCGTCATAGGTGCGAGAAGGAATCAGTTCAGTACACACCCAAAACGAAGCGGCTTCTTGCTACAGCGTGCACGGAAACACACTTACTGTACATATTGTACATCGCGACGGTTCGGTTATACAATGTGACCGCTGTGGGTTTAGTATGTTTCTAGGGTGGATGCACACAACGCGTTAAACCACCGTGTGAAGGACCGAACCCCGTCCGTTCGGCGAAAGGCCTAAAAAAAACACACAAGGGTTATTCTCGCTTACTCTTTCGTCTTTTGGGCGAGAGCTCGTCTCCTTCCTTCGAAAATCCACCCTGAACCACGGCGTGGATCGGTTATACAATATGGAATGGGGACAGAACTCAGTACGGATTACCAAATTGTTCACGCCAGTATATGATCGATCGTCACCCGGACCGGACACAACACACAGGAGTAGTACACGCGTGTGAATTCGAGTGCACAAAATTAAGTTTGAAAAAAAAGCATCACATCCACCACCGTAAAGTGCAGTGAAGTTTGTGTGTATTTTGTTGCTTTTTTGCTTCTTATTATCAATGTGTATCCGTTTTTAAATCCACCAGTGAAGGAGAGCGGTCTCGCTAACATTTAAAGTCTTAAATTAAGCTCATTTCGGCTTGCTAAGCTACACTAAACGAAAAACCACAATTCACCAACAAGCGACGAACCTCGCTTTATTGCGTATGTTCGATTTTAAAAGGGTACCCGTGTAGTTGGTTTTTTTTCTCTTCACTGTATTCCGTTCCGTTGTTCCCTTCGGGTGGTTTTCACGGTTCGTGAGAATTGTAGAACCTTTCACAAATCGTCTTACGTAACGGGCGTAAAGGGAACAGGCTCGGAACAGCTTGAAACCGGCTGGTGGCACTGCAAACACTACCACCGTGCGCCTCCATCGGGTGCATAAAAACCGAAAGCGATGCAACACTGTACCTTCCTTGTTGCACCGGACACCGTGTGTCTTGCTAAAAGGAAAAGATTCACTCATCTTTTTTGAAGCGTTCGATTAAACACAGTCAACACTACCCCCCGCTCCCTAATCGTCACTCTCGTCGGTCACACTCAGACAGCCGATCATTTATTAAAAAGGCAGTGAAGTTGCTTGATGAGGCACGGTTAGCTTAAACAATGCCCACTCACAAGTAAACAAGACAGCAAACATGCAGCATCGGTGGCACTGGTACGGATGCACTACCGTAGAGCAATTAGTCGCTGGTGCTACCACTGAGAAGGGAAGTTGGCTTTAAATTTACATACAAGTGCGACTAGTTTGTAGGGCGAACATTCAGCTGGTCTGGTGAGCTGGTGAGTAGAAATACAATTCTTGCAACAGCTTTAATGAAATAAAAGCAGAAGCTAGCAGGAAACTTACTGCAATTACGAAATGTAAAACTGTTTAGTAATAGAACTAACCGTTTAGTGTCTATTTCATGTACATGCCCTAGTCGTAAACATTGCAATAATTTTCACTTAAACTAAATTATTAGCATAGTATACCCGCTTCTGAACACACTCGGTGACGTTTATTTCGCCATTTGCACCTGCATATTCGCGTTCGCCGTATCGTCATCCCCAGTGTGACAGGCATTTTCCTCACAATCCGTATAACATTCAATCCTATCAGCCTGCCTGGTTGATGATCTGGCCCTGATTAACCAATCATAAGCGGTTGAACTAATCGCACTATTATCAGTGCACACCATTGTGCTGTGTTGTTTGTGTCTCCTCTTTTTTACACAGCGATTGTTTGACCAGTTTCAAATGTGGCTTCGTGTTTAACCACCCAGATGAACCATTACCGTACTTTTTTTCTCTCTCAACTGAAGCTGATGTTGTGATAAGCTTTTGATGAACGAAAAAAAAGGCAACAAAAAATTCCTCACCTGTACGACTTGTTGTAGAGTAATGTTTGTAGAAAAAAAATTGATTCTTACCTAACACAACAATCAAAACCGATACAATGTTTAGTGTATAGTGAGTGTTTTAATATACATTTCGATCATTAAATCACTTTATATACTAATTGTTGACTATTCAACTAAAAATGTGTGTGTATTCATCTCCATTAACCCGAATGCAAATTTTTCGCTCGGGTTAACTCATATGCCAATCAATCATTATGATTTTCCCCATTCAACTTGTTAATTACACGTGCTATTCAAATCAATTAACGATACGGTATCATCTACCGTTTACAAATGGAAGGTCGCCCCTTCCTTAACGGAGCGGCATCACGTGAAGCGAAGAGCTTTCAAAGTCACTGCCGACCGAGTAACCTCCGATCGAGGGTGATCTATAGCAACGTAGATCACATCATCAACAACAACATCAAATCATGTCTAGAATTTATTTTGCGTTACTGATTCTCAGGTGTGAAACAAAGCAACAAACATTAGAACGCACACCAACACCAACGGGTAGCAGCTAGTGGAGGGGGGGGAGGGGTTGGTGCTGCGTGTTTACGGAGGGTTGGTAATTAAATCATTCCACCCAGCACCATTCCAAACCATGCTCAAAACAATTTTAAACGTTTTTCTTTCAAAAGGTCTTGATCTTGATGCACGCCCCACGAACATCAAAATGATCAGTCTCCACCGATCGCGAACCGCATAGCCGTACAGCTATTTACACCGAAGCTCATTACCATAATTCGGAAAACTGGTACGATGAGCTGGAAGTAGTCCCCGAAAATGTGAATCAATCTTATGCGCGGCAAGCTGTGCAAACTGAACCGGTTTTCACCGCAGCCCTGTGGCTCAGTACGACGAAAGGAAATGTAGAGCGCTCTCCGAATGTGGCCTGACGAGGGACACTAACGAGGATAATATAGAACTTATGGTGGCACCCGTTCTCGAGAGCAGATTCGCTTAATTAGTCGGCGGAAAGTCAGCGTAAGCTAATGTGCGTTGTATGTAGGAACGGTTGAGAGCATGCCGAAAACAGCAAACTATATTTTAACTAAAACGCCAGAGCCCGAAATGTCCGCCCGACTACCGTTCATCAGGTTAGACGAATGAGTTTTCGGAATATTGGCACCTTGGCTGTATTTTTTTTTTCTTTCGTGTGGAAGGTTGCACCTTCAAACTTCCATACTTTACTGGCCTTTAAATGGCAATCTTTAACGTCTGTAATGGAAGTGCTGAGTGAGGCAAGCGGAATTATGTAAGGCACTATCTAAGTTTAACAGCAAACAACGTTAATTATTGTCCGCACCTTTTTTGGGAACACCTTCGCAGTTTCCTCCCATTGCAAGACCTTTGAAAGGAGCTTCACAAGTAGCGTTCACCGTTAACTAATCTGTTTTCCAAACTTATGTTTGTGTATTTAACAAAAAGATCGTAACAATTAAAGCATAGTTCTGTCTTTAATATTGCTGCATTAAGGCAAACATATAATTATTACAGGTTGCAAAAGAGAAAAACATCTCGCTACGCCAGAAAAAGTAAATAAAACGATTATTTACATCATAAAGGATTAAAGTTTCTTTAAACGAAACGAATTTACAACACCACCAGGACGACCAAAAGGCTTTCTTTTTCTTCGACTCCACAAATGAACGCTTGGCGAATGAATTCGTGGCGAATGGATGAACGTCAACCCCGAAGCCAAACAGCAACCCCCGAAGGCTCCGCGCACACCATTATACGACCAAAACCCCGGCCGCAGGTGTGGTGTGGGAATGGCAACATGCAGAGCATGCGAGCGAACGAGACAGGCTCTAGCGAACGGGAAGGCTGTGCCACAGGAGGGGCGAAACGGAACGCGAACAAACAGCAGAACAAAATTCCTGCTTAATATCGTTCGCTTTCAGTTTCATTTTAGCACCCGGCCGGATTGGAGGTGTTCCGCGACACGTCCGCAACTGAAATGTGTAGTGGTTGATCTGTTCGTGCCTAAGTCAGTGCGTACAGCGCCACAATCTCCATTCGTTAGTGCACCGATACGCAACACGTGTAAAGTTTGAGATTTGTGATCATATTTTTTGTTTGGCACTATCTGCCCCACACAAGATTCGTCTTCACGTTAATGTGCAATTCGAAAGTCAAGGCTCTCAGACGAATTTGAGTAAAAAGCGCTTGATACTCTGTGACAGATGTACTGTGTACTCAAGTTGCGTTTTTTCTTCTCGGCAATATGTGTGTGTATGTGTGTTTCACGCCCCAAAAAATACAGCAGCGTTTTTGTGAAGCTGGGTCATACTGTGCGTCGACAGAAGAAGAAGAAAAAAATGAAATACCATGCCACGCTCCAGGCAAATGTTAATCTATTTTTTGTTGACCTGGTACACTTTTGCGAAATAATGAAACAGTGCTAACAAACGAGCAGAATATTGGCAGAATTCGGAAGCACAACCGTTGTGGCGTGTTAGTGAAGTTTTTTAAGCGATATATTCGAAATATGATCGTTGGTGTTGCAAGTGATCGGTTGTAGTAGCGTACATACGTCAATGTTGCCAATTAAACGTCACAATGTCAGAATTGAAGTTGCATCTTTCAACTCACCTCCACCGCCTGCTTCGACGGGCAGCATTTCTTCTCGCTGGGGAGTTATCTGTCCTTCTCTTGGTTTTATGATATTTGGGTAGCAAAGCGTGTGGTTAGTGCATAATATCGTGTGAGTTCCCCGTTTTAAGTTCGCAAGATGAGATTCCCTGTAGGCGCAGTACGCGCGTACCGTTTGCGGAGTGTCGGCGCGTTGTGTGTAACCACTGTATTGTTACCCGAAGATAAGCAAAGAAACGCCGAACCTTGATCACGCGGCACCGTTCCGAAAGGGGTGAGGGGTGCGTTTGAGGCAACGTTTCCCACTGCCCCTGCGCTCCATCGCATAACTTCGCACGACACCACCGCCACCGGGAGTACCACACATTGCACACGTTCGGGCGTATTCGATTCACCACACCACACGACAACCGCGGAATGCAATCGATCTACGACGCGTGGTAACAGCAGCGACTTTGTCTCTGTTTTCTCCACATGCAAAAGTATGATCGAGAGCGCCAGCAGCAGCCTTTGGACACGCTGCTCGATCGGGCTCAAACCGGCCGATCGGAGCGCGATCGCGTAGTGAAGCGCGGTGTACACTTGATATGCCCCCGGCCTGGTATCTGGTGCGCGTGGGTGTGCTGAAGCTGACGAAAGCAAGCCCCAGCTGCAATTGACAGTCGGGCATGTCGCACTAGCCGCTGCCGGTTCCTTTCGCATGACATGTACGCGCGCGCGCGCGCAACCAGCGATACTGATCTGATCCGATACAATAGTGCGCACACGCGTCTAGATACGCGCTACCATCTGCTGATCGGTGGTCGCTGCCGTTGTGTTACTTCACCGAACAGTGTAGTTTACGTTTAGACGATCGTAATTGCATCGTCAGAAGGTATTTGTCTTCCGACTGGTGGGTTGCGTTATCATTAACCGCGTCTCATCGGTAGATTTCGCCACAACATAAAGCTTCGTTTTGGCGATTGATTTGTTCCACCTCCCCTTTTTATTCCCTGCTTGCTTCCAGTTACGTTAGCGACTTTTGCATTCCTTTTTCACCCGAACTGGAAGTCGTAAAGTTGCCCATCCGGCTGCGCGACACGTAGTGCTCCGGAGCCCCAAAATCTACCCCAAAATTTCAGCACTTCCTTCGCCAGGCGCTTGTGTACGTGGTTAATCGCGCGATTTTTATCACCGGGGGAGGGGGGGGGGGTTGCTTTCGCCAACCACGCATACCTACAAAACACACACACAGCCATACACACATTCAAAGGAAGTGAAACACGGCCGAGCAAAAATCCTTCTGCTGCAGCGTCCAAAAACCAGTACCGCTGCTGCCGGTTGATCATCAGCCGGAGAGGTGCGACCGGTTTGGTTTTTCGCTTTTTTCTGGAGGGAGAGAGATTGGTTGCAAAATTAACACGACTGTCATTGCCAACTCTTCTGCCTCTTAACAGCTATTCGTTCCCGCCGATATTCGTTCGCTTCTTTCCCGGCAGGAAGCGAACGTAGCACAAAAGTAGTACCACAAAGATATATCTCGAAGAAACAACATTTTTTAAAAAACCAACGACCAACTGTTCATAAAACATCCATCCCCATTTCCCTGGCACAGGAGAACTTCTTCTGTGTTTGCTACCACAACACAGCGAGAATTTCACAGCATCATTTCAGCAGCCAGCAGCCTCCTCGTTCCCGACCGGGAAAGGATGAGCGTGAAATGAAAGCCCACGAAAAGTCGCGCATCTCGCCGTATGTTCCGGAACCATTTCCAAAACAAAAGCCCTACACACACCCTATCCACCCTGTACAAAAGAAATGACCGTTTTTGGACAACTACAACGGGAATGCCCATACGGTTGCACGTTACGGTACATTCCACCGCGTTTAACAGCTCTCCTCTGGTAGGCGAACATAAACAAAACTACACATTGGTTTTGCCAGTGGGGAACCATGCTTTCATGGTTTTGCACTTGGCGAGCCCTCAAGTGGGCCAATTTTGGGACAATGAGTGTCGAAACAGGGGTATGGCGGAGCGAAGTGTGTGATGATGAGCAGGACACCGAACCACGTATGGTAAGGACGGTGGCTCAATTACCGTGGGCCCTCGTCTCTTACACGAACACGGGAGGTAACCGTTTCGGGAGACTTTCTTCCTTATCAACGCGCCCGGAGAGAGTCCTTTCCGTTGGCGGCGGATATTATCTCAGCACACTTTTACTGCGCTGATGGTTAAGGTTTTTATTTTTATAAAAACAGAAGAGAGATCGAATCATGATCGGCAACCGGTTCACTGGTGAATGGTAATTTTTCGATAAAAAAAAAACACAAAACCACCCATATCATATGATGACGCATCAGGTATTGGACGAACGAAACATGGCCAATTATATATGTTGTCCGGTTCATCGTCCTTATTTGCAAAAAATATGTGTTTCATACATGCTTCACAGGCAATCGCTCGAGCACGTACTAAACCATAGTGTGATAAATTCCATTACCGAAAAACAACATTACATCGCCATACGTTGACTTTGAATTCCTGCACCTGGCCAAAAAACAAATGTCCTCCACCCTAGCGATGAGAAGCATTTTGCTGTGTTTCCCCTCTCCCCCCCCGACAAGTTTCGAATTTGAGACTGGGCGTGTGAATTGTTTTCATAATTAAGGTCACCATTGATTGGTACGGAGCCGGAAACTCCAAACGTATACCCGAGCGGTCCGTCTACAATGTGCCCCGCCGATATAAACCAGACAGACAAGAAAAACACATGCTGCGGCTGAATGCAATAGGAGAGATTGTATCCCGAAAACCACACATCCAGTCTGGAATTTTGCTAGCAAAGCCCGGACCGGTTTTTAACGAAACGAGATGATCCTCGTCGATCACATGTTCGGGTGTCTGTATCAAACTCAAGTCTAGTGATCTAGCTAGTCCGTCGAAACCACCAGAAATATTTTGTAGTAGAAGTTTATGCAGTTTTCCGACATGTTTTGCAAATGATTTCTTAACAGTTGCAGATAAACCATTTTAATTACTTTACCATAATGAAAAACTTTACGAAGTTCGTTATGTTTAGGGCATAATGATTGAATGTCATTAATTGTCACTTTACAAACAACTTCGTAGGCCTGGACTACATTTTGGGGCCGACCGGTGGCATGATGGTAGCAGCGTCGGTCTTTACACGAACGAACCGGACCAAAATCCCATCCGGACCAATGCCCCGTACGCAGGACTTGACTATCTAACTACAGGTAAAATAAAGTCACAGAAAGCCAGAAATGGCCTCTTGAAATTGTTATGCTGGTAAAAAAGAAGAAGAAGAAGAAGAAGAAGAAGAAGAAGAAGAAGAAGGATTTCATTTTCAAACGACTTTGAGTTTATGCTACAGAAAAGATATGTAAAAGCCATGCGATTCAACTATGGTAGAATTATGTTACCACCATTTTATTAAAATCAAAAACTCAGCTTTCCCCTTACTATATGATCTCATAGCGGTCGGTCGTATTTTTTACATCAAAGAGCACTTGTCCAAAACATTCAGAGAGCGTCCTGGAAGTAGACGAGCTACTCAAATCATTTCGATTTTCACTGCTCACCCTTCATACCACGATGAGAAACATCATCCATACAGAAGAAACATGCAAAATGCATTTGAAATTAATATTTCTCTTCTCAAGGACACATCAGCACTACCCATGGCCTGTCCAACGGGGCCAGAGCCGTATCTGCGTCACCGTTCCACCGCCGGGCACCACCACCGATCTTCTTTCACGATCGGTGGAAGTAGCCGACCGAGCCGCATATACATATTTTGTGTGTACATTCTTTTCAACACCTCTTCACCCATTTCCCATCGGTGCGGCTGGGTTGCCACCGTTTACGGATCAGCCACAACAACAACAGCCATCGACAGCAAAAAAAAAACACACCCATACACACACACACACGCTTGTCCTTACGTAACCGTCTAGCGGATCATTATTATCGCACTTTTTTCCACTTTTCTGCCGCTGTTTTGTTTGCATCGCATCCACCGAGAAAAGATCAATTACATGCTCTCGGCGCATACGTTGCGCGTCGTTCCATGCGAACCGCCTTCAAAACAGCATCTGTGGGAGAAAAGCCCAACCCGCACCGGAGGCTTTAGGGGGTAGCCTCTTCGCTTAGCCATACGTCTAGCAGAAAGAACGAGAGAGAGAAAGAGCTCTTGTGCGTTGACCGTCAGCGGCCACCAACCGTGTTCATTTACCATCATGATCAGCCGCATAAACATTGAAACATGCCAGCAAAAAACCGCCGCTTGCGCTCACAATCACATTCAGGCAGTTTGCACCCTTTTGGTTCGTGGGAGAATTTTTTTCACTCCTCTTGTTTTAAGGAATTTTGTATACCTCCACGCACGCCTCAATGTACTCCGTGTGTCCCAACTCTACAACCCTACACCCTAGCAACATCCACCGGCATGGGGGGAGGGTTTGGCAAACGGCTTATGGCAGTAGTGTGAGAGTACTGGAGGCATCAAAAGCTCGCTCCTTGTTAGTGGGCCACAAAGTTTACCCAACAAGTCATTTTTGGAGAAGAAGATGATGATGTTGAACGGAGCACATAAGATGCCGGACTTCCATTTGAAGAAAGTTAGCTATTGGCTGGCGGGTAGGTTAATTCCAAAGGTTATCGTCGATCACCGATGAAACGAGCAAAGGGTTGAGGAGCAACTCAGCGTCAGTGAAGAGGTCAGTCAGGTCAGGCGATGCTCATGTGTGCAGCCACAAAACCGTACTTATCGCAAAGACGTACACGCAAAGTGTCGTTCGCGAGCAACTTAGCAGTCGGACGGACCCACGTTTAGCAGGGGCCGTGGGTTTTGTCTGCATATTAACGATTGAGCAGTCAGGAATTCGACGCAAGCCTAGACATAAACAGGGAAACGAATTCCAGACGTACCATTGTGGGTACCGCAATCGCATGCTTTTTACTATGTTTCACTATTAAACTAAAGCCAATCCTCTGGTTCATTTGGGTGACTCGAAAACTTCATTTGATTAACTATGCTCGGTCTGTTCAAATCTATACCTTTTCGATTACGTCTGCAACCAACGAAAAATGATTACGACAAACGACAAGATCCTTCAAATCCGCCCTACATCTGTGGGATGGACTGCATGGCACTGCAAAACCTACTGACCTCTTCGAAAACTGCCCTCGGTCGGGGGATCCCAACACGTATCAGATGAACGAGCTAAGGGATCGAATGAACAGTCGAATTCACAACGGATTACCATCGAATATCTCAAAGGGTCTTAAATACCATCACCATCATTTACCATCCAG